>NC_080417.1:134388080-134988080 GCF_029873635.1 Malania oleifera
GAAAGGTAAGACATTTGTTTTTTGGAAATAGTAGTTTTCTTGCGAGTCTGCATATTGGGAGTGTCCTGACCACATAGAGAGCCAGTTGTGAAGTCCACACTCAGCCTAGCAGTGACACTTTGAAGATATCAATTTCCAAAAAAAAAAACTTGCATAAAGATATTACACTTACCTTCTACATATTGTACTTTACTTAAATGTAGCTTACTTGTCAAAAAACTTGGCAAAAAATTAAATTTTATTAACCAAGTAGTAAAGACGATCAACAGTCCCAAAAACTTTAGAGAAATCAATTCCTTTCTAGAAAATTCATAAATTTTTGAAAAATAAAATTAAGCCATAAATTATGAACAAAATTACTCATAAATCTCATAAAATTCTAACTTTGTTTCTATAAGAAATGGAATTACTCATAAATGGAAAAATTCAATAAGTAACAAAAGAAAATGTCATTGAACTATTGAAATTGCTGAATTTGGTGCTCAAGATGGACCCAAATCTAATTCAAGAATTTTGATGCATATCTTGTCGAGCATATAACTCTACAAATCAAAAGTTATGAGTCTTATGACTATCTTTAAAATATTACTTTCTACTTGCATAAGACTTCTTACAATCTTTCTGACCTAGGAACACTAATGTGATTTATTTCACATCAGCTCCACTCTACATGAATAAAACTTGAGGATCTGTCTTCTTTCTAACATCTAAAGGAGTGTTGTTCTCTCGTCTCTAATAAAAAGAGGAACAAATTTCCCATTTAAAAAAAGAGGAACAAATTCCAAGAGTTTGAGAGTAAGCTTGGTTTCAATCATTCGCTTAGATTGAAAATTTTTCCTCTTCATAACCTTTTTGCTCAAAGAATGTAACTGATCTCAAGATCAAATCCATAGCTCTTGGATGACATCTATTTTGGGGATTGGATGGATTTATTTTTTTAAATTTCTATCTATGATAAATTAATCATAGAGAATTATATGCTCTATTTAAATGATCAATATATAATTTTAAATTTCGGCATGCTAGGTAGAACATCGATCTATGTTTCTCATTTTTTCCTCCTATAATGCCAAATCTCATATTTACTCTCTCTAATATTCAATGGCTTCAAAGACAATTGAAATTTCATGTTAGACAATGAAAGCAAGAAGACAATTATTTGAACAAGTAACAAACACTAACTTTGGCATCGTAACAAGTAGCATGAATATGGTGATCAACATCTAGACTACAAGGGTCCCATGCGAATGCTCCATCATCCAAAACTACAACAACATCCTCTAAGCCAGTGAATGTATTACTACCCTCTCTGAGGGCAAAGAATAACACTTCTAGATCTAGTGTTTGAGTTAATTGTTACAAGTGTACAACATATTCTGTTGGCAACTGCTTGTGTTGGCACAAATGTGTGTTTATTTTCTATCAAATGCTTTTTGGATTAGTGATGTAGCTATTTTGTGTGTTTATTGATATTAGTGCTATTCCTTCCTTCACAAAGCTGCTTCATGTTCTCAAAATCATATACAAAGCAAACTGACAGTCTATGGATACTTGTTTATCAACCACCTTGTTGACATCGTATTTTACCTAAGGGAAATCCTAATCCTTGGCGTATTTGGTGCAAACTCAATCTCCAAATATTGTCTTTTTCTTGACCAAGTCTCCATAGCCGTTTGCCTAACAAAGATTTGAGTATGAATCTTCTTTATCCCTAAAACCCACTTCTGGAATACTAAAAGATTGTCCCATTTAACCTAAGGGTACTTAAAAGAGTTTGAATTGCCCTCCATAGAAAATTCCTTTGAAGCCTTTCCATGCTAGCAACCACCAAAAGTGGGGTTGGAAGAATTGAGTGTAATGGATAGGGGTATTTGTGAGAGTACTTACAATAAGGGTAAAGACACCTGTCGCTGATAGATATATGATCTCCAGGAAGTCAGTTTCTTTTCTAACCTCTCAATGATCGGGTCCCATATTTTTTTTTTCCTTTTAATTGGGTCCCATATAAGTAGAAGGAAATTTACCAAGCTTGCAGCAGAGAAGGTTAGCCATTGATTCTCATTGATCCAGGTCTACAGTGGGGAATAAAAAACTTTGTACAGATTGACTTTAATCGCAGAGAAATCTTCAAAACAAAGAAGGATTGCTCTTAGTGAAAAGAAAGGTGGAGAAGGGATCTCCCTGGTGAAGACCTCTGAAGCTATAGGGAAGAAGCCTGTTCTCGTTCCATTAACCAGGACCAAGGAGGCAGATGAAATACATGCCCTGATCCAATTCCTCCATTTGCAACCATAGCCCATCTTTGCCAATTAGTCCGATAAACATTCCCAACCAATAAGCCCTCAGTTTTTATTTTTAATAATTTAATATTAATTAAGCCATCTTAGTAATAGTAAATCAATATTAAGGATATGAACACAAATTATAGCTAACCTTGTAGAAGTATACTTCTTTTTTAAAAAACATTAAGCAAGTACCATTTTATGAAAACTTGCTAGGGAGGTTTATGTAATTTACCCAATTCATTAAATTTGCTATATTGATCTTGTTGCCCTATAATTGATTTTGATGATATTGAAATTAATAGTGAGGACTAATATGAATTGCGGAGCATGCATGTCTTATTGGGAGAAATCTTAATTGATTTTTGTAAAAGATTAAAATTTTAATTATAGTTTGACAACATGAAACATGCCATGGCTTGTCTCTTTAGTTTTATCTTCACCATTCAAAGGGATGTCAATTAAAGTCAAAATGAATGATGAAGTCCCTGAACTTATTCATGCTTTTGGTAATTTTGCTAGTTCATGTCCCCTCATGGGGAAATCTGACTACGTTAAAGTCTCTGCAAATACACCAGGGCAGAGAATGAGGACTTTTTTATTTTGTCAATTCTTCCCAAATGGCTTATTTTTTCATAGACTTCTGAATCTATTACCAACTAGTTGTCTTAGACTGCAAGTGCTAGGGTGATTGAGTAGGATCCTCTGTTAATTCCTTTCTGCAGAAAAAGATTGGATTTCCAAATAATGATCATCCCTCCTGCTGTCCCCACTGATTCTAGGCCTGCCCATTCCAATGATCTTCCACAGGATGTTAATAGTGTTCTGACAAAGCTCAGGGTTTTTGGACTCTTGAATACCGATGATGTCTGTTTTCCTAAGGTCCAAAGAATTACTAGTCTGATTTCTTTTCGTGGCCATTTAGGCCCCTAACATTCCAAGACATTATTCTTGGGTTCATTATGGTCTTCTTGAATCAAAAGGAGTAGTAACATGCATGCAATTATTACAGCCATATTTATTCGAAAGGAGTAGTAACATGCTTGCAATTATTTGCAAATTCGAGCAATATGCCCACTTTTGCCACAAACATAACAAACATTGTTGTTTTGCTTGTTTTAATTGTAAGGGGGTTCTTGGTTCAAATTCTTTTGATTAGAGTTGCCCCTACTATTATTTCCATATTTCTTCTCTTAGGCTTTAATTGAAGGATTTTAGCAAAAAGACCTTTGGGCAAAGTAATATGTTCATAAGCAATTAAATTTACCTTTGTGGTATTACCATTGCTGGTATTATCATTTTCTTGCAGAATTACATCTTGCCCTCTTGCCTCCTTGATATCATACTTATTATGCAAAGCCTTCTAGATTTTCTTTGTGGATGAGTAAGTAGTATCATAATAATCATAAAAATGGTCGGCTAGACAATTTAAAATGTAATACCCACATTTATACTCATGTTTTTCATATTTTTCCAATTTTTCGTGGTGATTAACCAACTCATCTTCATTCATTTTTACAGTATCAATTTTTTTTTGGGATCCTTCTCCATGAGAACATAAGCAACTTTGAGGAGACTAAGATAGAAGAGCACCTTGCCTTTCTATCTCTTGAAGTGGATTCCTTTAAACCAAAAAGGCTTGTTGAGATCTTCAACATTTTCATTTGGTTTCTCAACCATAGGCTTCATATTTTGATCTCCTTAAAATTTTTAGGAAATTTAATAAAATAAAAATAATAAAACCTAAACACAAATAAAAATACGAATATAAACACGATTCACAAATAGGCCGAGACACAGATATCTCGTTCTCTTTAAGGAGATTCACGCCCTATGCGGTTTTTGGCTTAGCCCATGAACTGTAAAAGCAGAACTCTTCAAGAGTGGTCTCTCTCAAGATACAACACCCCGATTTAAATTGTATGACTCTCCAATTCTGCACAAATGGAGCAGTCCAAAGCTCCATAAAAAACACTTTTCTTTGCTTGTCAAACTCTCTAGATTTGAAAGAAGGATGACATGATGAGAATGATGTGAAAAGATTGGTGTGTACTGCTAATGCCTTAAGGGTCTATTTATAGGCACAAAATGACCTTTCATTCTCCATATACTTAATAAATAAGATGTACATGTATTAAGTAGGTACACACCTAATTTTAAGATGCACTCACATAATTAATCTTATGAATTTATGACATATATAGATGAATGACCCAATTTAATGTAGATACTTAACCCATTCGAAGATACATGCTCTTTTCCAAGATAATAAATAAAATAATAATATTAAAATACACTAACATTTTTTCATAACTAATAACATTTGGGGTCAAAATGAGCTGAGTAATCTCCAAGAGTGAAGGGACATTCTATTAATTTCAGCTGTTAATTCATAGTCATTAAATTAGAATAGATGATAACTTTAATTGAATAAAATTAATAAATACAAGTTCTTAAATGTACAAAATAAAAGTATAGGGACTATAATAAAATTTAACTAAAAGTGTAAGGACTAACTTATCATTTTCATCAAAATTAAACGATATATTTCATGTCTTCTGCATGTATAATTTTATCTCATCCATTCATTATTGTGTTCAGTCCACTAATGAAGGCTCATTAATTAAGTTTGAGCAAATACAATATGTCTAAGTCATCTATTATCTTATAACTCTTTTTTTTAACCTTTCTAAGATTAGAAATCACAATCCTTGAAGCAAAAGTATCAAATTTTAATTATTGATAAGTTTCCATTTGAATTATTTCAAGAAAATGCTAGCAGAAGTCACTCTTCTTATGATTAATTGTTGCAGACCATTCTTAATTATGTGCAGTACTAAAATTGAATGATCAATGCTTTAATTAACTTTATGAATTGGAAAAGAGGCTAAATTAAACACGATGCCTAATGGACGTACCAAAACAAAAATGGAACAAAATCAACATTTTCATGTGAAACGTGGGTAGGTCTTTGCTCTGCTGCCAAAGATTTTGACCATAGGGCGCTGCCAAACCCCACTCAATATAAACTTTGACCAATGCAAAGACAACTTGGCCTCAGGACTTTGAACTTTGTGGGATTACAACTTCCCATTCCTTCCCAAGAGGAATTTTTTATTCCCAACCAAAAGCTTTAAATACCCATCACTTCCCTTGGCTAGTACCCACCAACCGGACCTACACGAACATTCCATCTCCTCCATTTCCCCAGCCTCACAACATTTTAAAAAAACTTTCAGTAGTGAATATGGCTGCCACTCTCATCCAACTAACAACCATCCTTTTTACCCTTACCCTCCCTCTAACATTACTAGCCTCCCCCTCTCCAATGACCTCTTTCATCACTGAGGATGCAGAAGACTATGAAGAGTACGTAATCGATACCCCGTTCCTCAACACTAGATCCTTGAGGGGTCAATTTTTGGCGAGTGTTGTAAAGAAAGGCACACATTGTGAGGTTAGTAGCAACATATGCAATGGGGTTTCTGCAAACAATGGTGCTAGCCGTCTCTTTTGCTGTAAGAGTCATTGCCGGAATGTCCTGCAAGATAGAAACAATTGTGGGATGTGCGGGCACAAGTGTCGTTTTGGTCAACTTTGTTGTGGTGGTAAATGCATCAATGTTGGTTTCAATGATCTTCATTGTGGGAAGTGCAACAAAGCATGTGACTCGGGAGTTAAATGTGAGAACGGTTCATGCGGATATGCATCTTGAATCAACCAAAAGAATTACTATGAAGGAGCTAGGAGTCCATGCATACAGATTTAAATTCATTGTCTTATTTTTTAAATTATTTTTTTCTTTTGTAATTTTAACGGGTATAATGTTTGTCACGATTCACACCCTAATTAATTCAGTGAATATATTGATTAGTTGAATTGTTGTATTGATTAGGGAAATAAGAGAAATGTATAGCATTTATAAATTTCAAAGTTCTTCCATCCTTGGTTCCCTTTTTCATTTATTTTTATCTTGAAAATAGAGTTCCCAAATTTAAATTGGTAGTGATTTTCTTAATATGATTGATGTGCTTAATATTATAAGGAGAGTTTATGTACAAAGCTATTTTACTTTAGAAAATAAAAAAAAAGAATTATTAGGTGTACTGTTTGTTTCGACTTGCTTAAATAAGTGGAATTTTTATGAAGCTGTCGGCATTTGGATAATTGAAGTAGCTGATAATTGATTAGTGTGTTCTTATATGGTAGGATCAACACCCAAACAACGAAAGGAAAAAATTAGGTCATTATACAATGCATAGCCATTTCTTTTAAAAGACCAAGAAACTTATTATTTAGAAAAACCAAACAAAGGAAGAATATAGACATAGGAGCAAATGCTAAAAATCTTCTATTGAGAAGGAGCAATAAATTTAGCCAGTAAAAGAGAATTGAAAAAATGTTACTTTAATTTGAGCCTAGAGAGATACAATTGTTGCTTCCACATTTTTGATTTCAAAGGTTCTGTTGTTTGTTTCCTTTCATTTTTCCTGAACAGTAGATGTTGGGTAAGGTGCATGTTGTAAAATAGTTTCTTACTTTTTCCTTAGGTTTCACTTTTCATCGCTCCCCAGTGGCCAAGTTGTTTTGTTTGATTTGTTAAGAAATCCAAGTGGGATTGGGCTGAGCAATAGACTCTATATCTATCTATGTTTGCCTGTATGCAGTTCTACTGCAAGTGTCTAGCTAGCGGGCTTTGAAATAGGGGGACTTTTGGTCCAGCTCAATTAAAACCTAGCTTTGTCTCCTCACTTCACCCAATAATTCCGACTCAAAGAACATTTCGGCAATGATTCTTGCAACAGAAAAAATGGCTCAGACCATTTTTTTGCCAAAACCCATTATATGTGTTATCTTGGGCAACACAGCTTGCAGTTTTTTATGGTACTTGTTGGAAACCAACATCTTAATGATACTGTGTTCAGAAATTAATAGGTGCCAATTATGTGCTCTTCATAGTCTTCAGCAAAGTTAGTAGGAGTGTAAAGGGAGAGAGGAACGGCAGTGAGGCTGCGGAGTACATTGAAGAGATAGAACCATTATTGATGATATATTAATCTCTCAGTTTCAGAAGGGGAAGTATTGTCCAGTGCATGAGTTGAAAGTTGAAACAAAAGGGAGTTGGGTACGTGGAGCTGGGTAGTTTGATATTTTAACTGAAGGTTTGAAGTTAGGTGATAAACAATCAAAAAGTTTCTTACTTTCTTCCTCATGCTTGAGTTTTCTGCGCCACCCCCCCCCCCCCCAACCCAAAGTTGTTTTGTTGGGTTGGTTAAGAAATCCAAGTGGGTTTGGGCTGACCAATAGACTCTATATCTATCTATGTCTGCCTGTCTGCAGTTCCACTGCAAGGGTCAAGCTAGTGGGCTTTGAAATAGGGGGACTTTTGGTCTAGCTCAATTAAAACCTAGCTTTGTGTACTTTCAGTTAAAATAAGAGCAAAAGGACCACTTCTAAACTTGACTTCAAATATTCAACACCACATTTGCTTTGTTAGTAGTCGTCCCCACTACTCCACAGAATCACTCACCAATCATTACACAGTATCACAAGTTATAATAAACAAGGTAACATGCAAATGCTCAAGTCTCAACCTTGAGTTAAAAACTTTAAGTTCTAGTTACTTTAACTTATTCAACCACCGACTCCATCATAAATTAGAAAATTACATTCCAATTCAATATTTTCATGGCATGGGAGGATGTAATTCGGGTTGTGTGTGACAGCATGGTGTTTGAGTCTTAAAGTTGAATTTGTGCTAAACTTGATACAATTTTATGGTGTATTTTGTTTAAATTTACACATATTCAAATTTATGATCAAGATTCCATGCTATTAAATATTGGGTTAATGTTCATTAGTGATAGGCTAACTATTCACAAGTTACATGCTTCCTATTCATTTTGTTTTATGCTCTTTGCACCATATATTGCTCAGTGTTGCTCATTGCACAATGAGATTTCTTCTTTACTAAGCTTTGCATTTTCTAGCAATTGTGGTCGCATCTTGAAGGTCGAAACAAGGTTATTCTAGCTGCAATCTTATGGAAATTTGGAAGACATAAAACTATAAAACTTCTCAAAATTTATACAAAGAACTGACTACATTAATAATTTTTTCTTCTCCATGTAATAATTTTGTGTAGAGTAAAGGTGCTAGGGTTCCACGATTCTACGTCCTGGTTTAATTTTCCTTCCCTCTTGTTTGGTGAAGGGGTTGCTCATATTTGATTCGGGGTTATTTTTTCAACTGGGTCTTTGTTCCTCCATTCTTTAGGGATAACTATTCTGAAACTTCCCTCCTTTGTCTTTTTCCTTTTTTCATTTTTCATTGCAATTCTCTCTTCTAATGAATTTTCCCTTACCATTAAGGGCTAGTTTGGATTAAGAATTTTTTTTGGGAAAAGGATAGGAAAATGACAAGGAAAAACTTTCCACTATATTTTCTTTCTATATCAAATATTACTAAAAATGATAAAAATATTCTTATAGTGTTAAAAATTAACAAAAATCAAATAGTAAGGATGTGGAAAATTAAAACTTTATTTCATTAATTTGATGTATTTTTCCTTTCCTTCTCACTTTATTTGACAACCAAACATGAAATAATGAAATCCTTATTATTTTCCTTTCCTTCTCAATATTTCCCCAATTCCAAAAAGACCAGAAAATGAGGGTTTTTTTGGTTCATTAGATTGAGCCGGTACCTTGATGTTCCTAATTCAACCCTTATATAACTCATCATTTTGATTTATCTAATGTTCACCGTTGAACTGAAGTCATTGTTGATCACTTTATGTTATGCAGCCAACTAGAAGTCATCACTCAGCCATAGGAAAGGGAGGGAAACCATGTAAGTCAGCTCATTTACTGTATCAGCATCCTTAGGATCTTACGCTCCTCTTTCGTGAGACCTCCATTTGCAAAAACACAAACATGAACACTTAAACCCGATTCGAAGCGTCAACTTTTATAGCACTTGTTAGGGTCGGAGGTGTCTTCACATGGGCTTGATGTACATGGGTGAGCACCAACTTTGACTCAAAAGTTTAAGCCATTGGGTGATAGACTCAATCATGTATATGGACACCCATCCTCCATTTTATTTTTCAAATGGTTGACAAACGTACAAGTGAAATTTTCAACAATTGATTGATGACATTACATTTTGACAAATAAGCCCTTAGTTGTTATTTTTAATAATTTAATGTTACTTAAGCCATCTGAATAATAGTAAATCAAAATTAAGGATATGAACACAAATTATAACGAACCTTGTATAAGTATACTTGTGGGCAAAGTATTATGTTCAAATGCAATTAAATTTACCTTTGTAGTATTACTGTTGTTGATATTACCATTTTCTTGCAGAATTGCATCTTGCTCTCTTGCCTCCTCGATGTTATACTTATTTTGGAAAGGCTTCTCGATTTTCTTTGCGGATGAGTAAGTAGTATCATAGTAATCATAAAAATGATTGCCTAGACAATTTAAAATGCAATACCCACATTTATACTCCTGTTTTTCATATTGTTTCAATTTTTCGTGGTGATCGACCAACTCATCTTCATTCATTTTTTTGGTATCAATTTTCTTTTTTTTTTCGGGATCCTTCTCGATGAGAACATAAGCAACTTTGATGAGACTAAGGTAGAAGAGTACATTGCCTTTCCATCTCTTGAAGTGGACTCCTTTAAATCGAAAAGGCTTGTTGAGATCTTCAGCATTTTCATTCGGTTTCTCAACTGTAGGCTTCATATTTTGATCTCCTTAAAATTGTTAGGAAATTTAATAAAATAAAAACAATAAAACTTAAACACAAATAAAAATACGAATATAAACACGATTCACAAATAGGCCGAGACACGGATATCTCGTTCTCTTTAAGGAGATTCACGCCCTCTGCTGTTTTTGGCTTAGGCCAGAACTGTTGCAGTAGGATTCCTCAAGAGTTGTCTCTCTCAAGATACAGCACCCCAATTTAAATCGTATGACTCTCTCAAATTCTGCACTAATGGAGCAGTGCAAAGCTCCATAACAAACACTTTTCTTTGCTTGTCAAACTCTCTAGACTTGAAAGAAGGATGACATAATAAGAATGATGTGGAAAGATTGGTATGTAGTGCTAATGCCTTAAGGGTCTATTTATAGCCATAAAATGACCTTTCATTCTCCATATACTTAATAAATAAGATGTATATGTATTACGTAGGTACACCTAATTTTAAGATGCACTAACATAATTAATCTTATGAATTTATGAGATATATAAATGGATGACCTAATTAAATGTAGATGCTTAACCCATTCGAAAATACATGCTCTTTTCCAAGATAATAAATAAAATAATAATATTAAAATACACTAACATTTTTTCATGACTAATAACATTTGGGAATCTCCAAGAGTGAAGGGACATTCTATTAATTTCAGCTGTTAGTTCATAGTCATTAAATTAGAATAGATGATAACTTTAATCGAATAAAATTAATAAGGACAAGTCCTTAAATGTACAAAATAAAAGTATCGGGACTATAATAAAACTTAACTAAAAGTGTAAGGTCTAACTTATCATTTTCATCAAAATTAAAAGATATATTTTCATGTCTTTTGCATATATAATTTTATCTCCTCCAGTCATTATTGTGTTCAGTCCACTAATGAAGGCTCATTAATTAAGTTTGAGCAAATACAATATGTGTAAGTCATCAATTATCTTATAACTCTTTTTTTTTAGCATTTCTAAGATTAGAAATCACAATCCTTGAAGCAAAAGTATCAAATTTTAATTATTGATAAGTTTCCATTTGAATTATTTCAAGAAAATGCTAGCAGAAGTCACTCTTCTTATGATTAATTGTTGCAGACCATTCTTAATTATGTGCAATACTAAAATTGAATGATCAATACTTTAATTAACTTTATGAATTGGAAAAGAAGCTAAATTAAACACGACGCTTAATGGACGTACCAAAACGAAAATGGAACAAAATCAACATTTTCATGTGAAACGTAGGTAGGTCTTTGCTCTGCTGCCTAAGATTTTGACCATAGGGCGCTGCCAAACCCCACTCAATATACACTTTGACCAATGCAAAGACAACTTGGCCTCAGGACTTGGAACATCGTGGGATTACAACTTCCCATTCCTTCCCAAGAGGAATTTTTTATTCCCAACCAAAAGCTTTAAATACCCATCACTTCCCTTGGCTAGTACCCACCAACCGGACCTACCCAAACATTCTATCTCCTCCATTTCCTCAGCCTCACAACATCTCAAAAACTTTCAGTAGTGAATATGGCTGCCACTCTCATCCAACTGACAACCATCCTTTTTACCCTTACCCTCCCTCTAACATTACTAGCCTCCCCCTCTCCAATGACCTCTTTCATCACCGAGGACGCAGAAGACTATGAAGAGTACGTAATTGACACCCCGTTCCTCAACACTGGATCCTTGAGGGGTCGATTTTTGGCTAGTGTTGTAAAGAAAGGCACACATTGTGAGGTTAGTAGCAACATATGCAATGGGGTTTCTGCGAACAATGGTGCTAGCCGTCTCTTTTGCTGTAAGAGTCATTGCCGGAATGTCCTGCGAGATAGAAACAATTGTGGGATGTGCGGGCACAAGTGTCGTTTTGGTCAACTTTGTTGTGGTGGTAAATGCATCAATGTTGGTTTCAATGATCTTCATTGTGGGAAGTGCAACAAAGCATGTGACTCGGGAGTTAAATGTGAGAACGGTTCATGCGGATATGCGTCTTGAATCAACCAAAAGAATTACTATGAAGGGGCTAGGAGTCCATGCATACATATTTAAATTCATTGTCTTATTTTTTAAATTATTTTTTTCTTTTGTAATTTTAACGGGTATGATGTTTGTCACGACTCACCCCCTAATTACTTCAGTGAATATATTGATTAGTTGAATTGTTGTATTGATTAGGGAAATAAGAGAAATGTATAGCATTTATAAATTTCAAAGTTCTTCCATCCTTGGTTCCCTTTTTCATTTATTTTTATCTTGAAAATAGAGTTCCCAAGTTTAGATTGGTAGTGATTTTCTTAATATGATTGATGTGCTTAATATTATAAGGAGAGTTTATGTACAAAGCTATTTTACTTTAGAAAGTAGGCGTACTGTTTGTTTCAACTTGCTTAAATAAGTGGAATTTTTATGAAGCTGTCGGCATTTGGATAATTGAAGTAGCTGATAATTGATTAGTATGTTCTTATATAGTAGGATCAACACCCAAACAACGAAAGGAAAAAATTAGGTCATTATGCAATGGATAACCATTTCTTTTAAAAGACTAAGAAACTTATTATTTAGAAAAACCAAACAAAGGAAGAATATAGACATAGGAGCAAATGCTAAAAATCTTCTATTGAGAAGGAGCAATAAATTTAGCCAGTAAAAGAGAATTGAAAAAATGTTACTTTAATTTGAGCCTAGAGAGATACAATTGTTGCTTCCACTTTTTTGATTTCAAAGGTTCTGTTTGTTTCCTTTCATATTTCCTGAACAATAGATGTTGGGTAAGGTGCATGTTGTAAAATAGTTTCTTACATTTTTTCTTAGGTTTCACTTTTCATCGCTCCCCAGTGGCCAAGTTGTTTTGTTTGATTTGTTAAGAAATCCAAGTGGGATTGGGCTGAGCAATAGACTCTATATCTATCTATGTTTGCCTATATGCAATTCTACTGCAAGTGTCTAGCTAGTGGGCTTTGAAATAAGGGGACTTTTGGTCCAGCTCAAATAAAACCTAGCTTTGTCTCCTCACTTCACGCAATAATTCCGACTCAAAGAACATTTCGGCAATGATTCTTGCAACAGAAAAAATGGCTCAGACCATTTTTTTGCCAAAATCCCATTATATGTGTTATTTTGGGCTACACAGCTTGCACTTTTTTATGGTACTTGTTGGAAACCAACATCTTAACGATACTGTGTTCAGAAATTAATTGGTGCCAATTATGTGCTCTTCATAGTCTTCAGCAAAGTTAGTAGGAGTGTAAAGGGAGAGAGGAACGGCAGTGAGGCTGCGGAGTACATTGAAGAGATAGAACCAATATTGATGATATATTGAAGTATTGTCCAGTGCTTGAGTTGAAAGTTGAAACAAAAGGGAGTTGGGTACGTGGAGCTGGGTACGTTGATATTTGAACTGACGGTTTGAAGTTAGGTGATAAACAATCAAAAAGTTTCTTACTTTCTTCCTCATGTTTGAGTTTTCTGCGCCCCCCCCCACCCCCCAAAGTTGTTTTGTTGGGTTGGTTAAGAAATCCAAGTGGGATTGGGCTGACCAATAGACTCTATATCTATCTGTCTGCCTGTCTGCAATTCCACTGCAAGGGTCAAGCTAGTGGGCTTTGAAATAGGGGGACTTTTGGTCTAGCTCAATTAAAACCTAGCTTTGTGTACTTTCAGTTAAAATAAGAGCAAGAGGATCACTTCTCAACTTGACTTGAAATATTCAACTCCTCATTTGCTTTGTTAGTAGTCGTCCCCACTACTCCACAGAATCACTCACCAATCATTACACAGTATCACAAGTTATAATAAACAAGGTAACATGCAAATGCTCAAGTCTGAACCTTGAGCTAAAAACTTTTAAGTTCTAGTTACTTTAACTTACTCAACCACCAACTCCATCATAAATTAGAAAATTACATTCCAATTCAATATTTTCATGGCATGGGAGGATGTAATTCGGGTTGTGTGTGACAGCATGGTGTTTGAGCCTTAAAGTTGAATTTGTGCGAAACTTGATGCAATTTTATGCTGTATTTGTTTAAATTTACGCATTCAAATTTATGATCAAGATTCCATGCTATTAAATATTGGGTTAATGTTCATTTGTGATACGCTAACTATTCACAAGTTAGATGCTTCCTATTCATTTTGTTTTATGCTCTTTGCACCATTTATTGCTCAGTGTTGCTCATTGCACAATGAGATTTCTTCTTTACTAAGCTTCCCATTTGCTAGCAATTGCAGTCACATCTTGAATGTCGAAACAAGGTTATTCTAGCTGCAATCTTATGGGAATTTGGAGGACATAAAACTATAAAACTTCTCAAAATTTCTACAAAGAACTGACTACATTAATAATTTTTTCTTCTCCATGTAATAATTTTGTGTAGAGTAAAGGTGCTAGGGTTCCACGATTTTACGTCATGGTTTAATTTTCCTTCCCTCTTGTTTGGTGAGGGAGTTGCTCATATTTGATTCGGGGCTATTTTTTCAACTGGGTCTTTGTTCCTCCATTCTTTAGGGACAACTATTCTGAAACTTCCCTCCTTTGTCTTTTTCCTTTTTTCATTTTTCATTGCAATTCTCTCTTCTAATGAATTTTCCCTTACCATTAAGGGCTAGTTTGGATTAAGAATTTTTTTTGGGAAAAGGAAAGGAAAATGATAAGGAAAAACTTTCCACTATATTTTCTTTCTATATCAAATATTACTAAAAATGAAAAAAATTATTCTTATATTATTAAAAATTAACAAAAATCAAATAGTAAAAATGTGGAAAATTAAAACTTTATTTCATTAATTTGATGTATTTTTCCTTTCTCACTTTATTTGATAACCAAGCATGAAATAATGAAATCCTTATTATTTTCCTTTCCTTTCTCAATTTTTCCCCAGTTCCAAAAAGACCAGAAAATAAGGGGTTTTTTGATTCATTAGATTGAGCCGGTACCTTGATGTTCCTAATTCAACCCTTATATAACTCATCATTTTGATTTATCTAATGTTCACCGTTGAACTGAAGTCATCGTTGATCACTTTATGTTATGCAGCCAACTAGAAGTCATCACTACCATATGAAAGGGAGGGAAACCATGTAAGTCAGCTCATTTACTGTATCAGCATCCTTAGGATCTTACGCTCCTCTTTCGTGAGACCTCCATTTGTAAAAACAGAAACATGAACACCTAAACCCGATTCGAAGTGTCGACTTTTATAGCACTTGTTAGGGTCGGAGGTGTCTTCACATGGGCTTGATGTACATGGGTGAGCACCAACTTTGACTCAAAAGTTTAAGCCATTGGGTGATAGACTCGACCATGTATGTGGACACCCATCCTCCATTTTATTTTTAAAATGTGGGACAAACGTACAAGTGAGATTTTTAACAATTGATTGATGACATTACATTTTGACAAATAAGCCCTTAGTTGTTATTTTTAATAATTTAATGTAACTTAAGCCATCTGAATAATAGTAAATCAAAATTAAGGATATGAACACAAATTAAAACGAACCTTGTAGAATTATACTTGTGGGCAAAATATTATGTTCAAATGCAATTAAATTTACTTTTGTAGTATTACTGTTGTTGGTATTATCATTTTCTTGCAGAATTGCATCTTGCTCTCTTGCCTCCTCGATATTATACTTATTTTGGAAAGCGTTCTTGACTTTCTTTGCGGATGAGTAAGTAGTATCATAGTAATCATAAAAATGATCGGTAGACAATTTAAAATGTAATACGCACATTTATACTCATGTTTTTCATATTGTTCCATTTTTTCGTGGTGATCGACCAACTCATCTTCATTCATTTTTTCGGTATCAATTTTTTTTTTTTTGGTTCCTTCTCGACGAGGACATAAGCAACTTTGGAGAGACTAAGGTAGGACAATACGTTGCCTTTCCATCTCTTGAAGTGGACTCATTTAAACCGAAAAGGTTTGTTGAGATCTTCAACATTTTCATTCGGTTTCTCAACCGTAGGCTTTATATTTTGATGTCCTTAAAATTGTTAGGAAATTTAATAAAATAAAAACAATAAAACTTAAACACAAATAAAAATACGAATATAAACACGATTTAGAAATAGCCGAGACATAGATATCTCGCTCTTTTTAAGGAGATTTAAGCCCTCTGCGGTTTTTGTCTTAGGCCATGAACCGTTGCAGCAGAACTTCTCAAGACTTGTCTCTCTTACGATGCAACAATCTGATTTAAATTGTATGACTCTCTCCAGTTCTCCACAAATGGTGCGGTCCAAAGCTCCATAAAAAGCACTTTTCTTTGCTTGTCAAATTCTCCAGATTTGAGAGAAGGATGTTATGATGAGAATGATGTGAAAAGATTGGTGTGTAGTGCTAATGCCTTAAGGGTCTATTTATAGGCACAAAATGATCTTTCATTCTCTATGTACTTAATAAATAAGATGTATATATATTAAATAGGTACACACCTAATTTTAAGATACACTCACGTAATTAATCTTATGAATTTATGAGATACATGAATGAATGACCTAACTAAATATAGATACACAAGCCATTCCAAGATGCATGCTTTTTTCCAAGATAATAAATAAAATAATAATATTAAAATATATTTACATTTTTTCATAACTAATAATATTTGGGTTCCAAATGACCTGAGTAATCTCCTAGAGTGAAGGGACATTCTATTAATTTCAGCTCTTAATTCATAATCATAAATTAGAATAGATGATAACTTTAATGCAATAAAATTAATAAGTACAAGTCCTTAAATGTACAAAATAAAAGTATAGGGACTATAATACAATTTAACTAAAAGTGTAAGGACTAACTTATCATTTTCCATTTGAATTATTTCAAGAAAATGCTAGCAGAACTCACTCTTCTTATGCCTAATTGTTGTAGACCATTCTTTTATTATGTGCAGTACTAAAATTAAATTATAAATGCTTTAATTAACTTTATGAATTGAAAAAGAAACTTAAACACGATGCCTAATGCACATACCAAAACAAAAATGGACCAAAATCAACATTTACATGCCAAACGTACGTAGGTCTTAGCTCTACTGCCAAAGATATTTACCATAGGGCGCTGCCAAACCCCACTCAGCATATACTTTGACCAATGCGAAGACAACTTGGCCTCAGCACTTGGAACTTCGTGGGATTACAACTTCCCATTCCTTCCCAGGAGCAATTTTTTATTCCCAACCTAAAGCTTTAAATACCCATCACTTCCCTTGGCTAGTACCCACCAACCGGACCTACACCAACAATTTCGTAGTGAATATGGCTGCCACTCTCATCCAACTTACCACCATCCTTTTTACCCTCACCCTCCCTCTAACATTCCTTGCCTCCCCCTCTCCAATGGCCTCTTTCATTGCTGAGGATGCAGAAGACTATGAAGAGTACATAATCGATACCCCATTCCACAGCACTGGATCCTTGAGGGGTCGGCTTTTGGCGAGTGTTGTAAAGAAAGGTACACATTGCGAGGTTAGTAGCAACATATGCAATGGGGTTTCTGCGAACAATGGTGCGAGCCGTCTCTTTTGCTGTAAGAGTCATTGCCGGAATGTCCTGCGAGATAGAAACAACTGTGGGATGTGCGGGCACAAGTGTCGTTTTGGTCAGCTTTGTTGTGGTGGTAAATGTGTCAATGTTGGTTTCAATAATCTTCATTGTGGCAAGTGCAACAAAGCATGTGACTCGGGGGTTAAATGTGAGAACGGTTCATGCGGATATGCATCTTGAATCAACCAAAAGAATTACTATGTAGGGGCTAGGAGTCCATGCATAGAGATTTAATTTCATTGTCTTATTTTTTAAATTATTTTTTTCTTTTGTAATTTTAACGGGTATGATGTTTGTCACACCCTAATTACCTCAGTGAACATATTGATTAGTTGAATTGTTGTATTGATTAGGGAAATAAGAGAAATGTATATGCATGAAGATTTATAATTATTTTAAATAATAAAATAATCATAAGCATTTATAAATTTCTAAGTTCTTCTATCTTCGATTCCCTTTTTTATTTATTTTTACCTTGAAAATAGAGTTCCTAAATTTAGTTTGGTGGTGATTTTTTTTATGATTGATGTGCTTAATATTTTAAGGAGAGTGTATGTACAAAAGCTCTTTTACTTTATAAAATAATAATAAAAAAAGAATTATTAGGTATGCTGTTTGTTTCAACTTGCTTAAATAAGTGGAATTTTAATGAAGCTGTCTACATTTTGGATAGCTGAAGTAGTTGATAATTGATTAGTATGTTCTTATATGGTAAGATCAACACCCAAACCACGAAAGAAAAAAAACCAAGTCATTATGCAATGAATAACCATTTCTTTTAAAAGGCTAAGAAACTTATTATTTAGAAAAACTAAACAAAGGAAGGATATAGATATAGGAGCAAATGCTAAAGATCTTTTATTGAGAAGGAGCAATAAATTTAGCCGGTAAAAGAGAATTGAAAAAATATTACTTTATCTTGAGCCTGGAGAGAGACAATTGTTGTTTCCAATTTTTTGATTTCAAAGATTCTGTTGTTTGTTTCCATTCATATTTCCTGAACAGTAGATGTTGTGTAAGGTGCAAGTTTATTTAGGATATGCCTAGTTGTAAAATAGTTTCTCACTTTCTTCCTTAGGTTTCAATTTTCATGGCGCCCAAATGGCCAAGTTGTTATGTTGGATTTGTTTGCAGTAGACTCTATCTATCTATCTATCTATGTCTGCCTGTCAGCAATTCCACTGCAAAGGTCAAGTTAGTGGGCTTTGAAATAAGGGGAATTTTGGTCTAGCTCAATTAAGAGCCAGCTTTGTGTGAGTTCAATTAAAATAAGAGCAAAAGGGAGGTGTCTATCATGTGCCTTGGCTCGGACCACTTCTCAACTCTACTTCAAATATTCAACTCCACATTTGCTTCGTTAGGAGTAGTCCATCCACTACTCCACAGAATCACTCACTATTCATTACACAATATTACATGTTATAATAAACAAGGTAACGTGCAAATGCACCATTGAATTTAAGGCTTTTAAGTTCTTGCTATGATAAATTAGTAAATTACATTCCAATTCAATATCTTCATGACATGGGAGGAATTGAGGGAATTTAGGTTGAGCATGAATTTCAGTCTTAAATTTGAATTTGTGTAAGTATATATGAAGCTTGATATAATTTAATGTTGTATTTTCTTCAAGTTTATGTATATCCAAATTTAAGATCTAAATTTCAAACTTTTGAACATTAAATTAGTGTTCATTAGTGAATTTTTAACTATTCACAAGTTACATGCTTCTCTATTCATTTTAGTGTATGCTCTTTGCACTATTACTCATTGCACATATTACTAGCAATTGCATTCACATCTTGAATGTTGAAAGGGGAGGAGGCTCATTAGTTGAGTTGTTTTTAATCATTTGATGTATTCTTTATATATAAAAATTGATCTTTTTAAGGAAAAATTTTTGAAGTGAAGATGTTTTGAAAATAACTAGTGATAGGAATCTTTCACAATCTGTATAAGTAAATCACATCTGTAATATCTTTGTTAAAGTATTTGGTGTGTGCACACATGCAAGTGGCAATTAATTCTATTCAATAATTGTTTTTATTTTTATTTTTTACTTTTTTAAATGTAATTGCCATATCAAATAATTCCATTAAGTCACACACCTATCATTGCCAATACATGACGTATGGAAATATACTCCAACAAATATGAATAATATCTTCATATGTTTGAAGAATGCAAGTTGACAATAATGTTGTAATAATTGGAGATGTGAAAATGTACCATGCTTGAAAATATCGACAAAATCGAACAAAATTTTATTGTTTTGCTTCATTAGATTCTGAAAAACCTAACGTGGTATTTAGAAGCCTAATTTTTGGGGCTCGGATTTGTATTTTGTGATATGGAGTAAAATGTAATAAATAATTATATTGAATTTCTTTTAAATCCGCACAGTATAAAAAGCAAGCTATGAAACCCTTGTTCCCAAACGTAATGCAAATATTTTGTTTGGTTTTAGTTTCATATATTTTTCTTTTTTCTATCATTTCTTGTTTACCTCTTCAAAATATGCCCAAAACTATTGAAAATGTTAGCTTTCACCGTAATTCCTAATCTTATAAATGCCATTTGGATTCTGCTTCAACCTCAAACCTATTTCTTAATGATTGCTATTGTCCAGTTTTAGAAATACAAAAGAATACTAAAAATTTTAGAAATTTCATTATTGTCACCTCAATTTCCTCACAATAATCCATTTGTATTCTAATTAAAATACCAAAAATGTATGAAAATAAGATTTTGATTTTATTTTTTTCACTTAAAATACACTTGTACAAATATTACTCAAAATAAGATCGTTGCATTAATAAGAAAATCAATCGAATGAATGATGTATCACCACTCTTTTGAACCAAACTTCTATTTGGAAGGTCTTTAAGTTCTTTAGGTGGGAAAGGATATGAGGTCGTTAAAGTAGCATGTGGTTACTTTCATCGTATATCCCATATTGTCTAGTCTAAGCATAATAAATTCTCAATGAACTGATAAAAAAAAAATTAAAAGAGATATCTTCATATTTTTTTAAATATCTTACATCCGTCCATCATTGTTTTTGGTCCACTAGTGAAGGCTCATTAATAATGTTTGAGCCATACTGAGGTAAGTCAACTTTCATTTCACAACTTCTCCGGACCCTTCTAAATTAGAACTCCAATTTTCAACTTATTTGAAAATATAAAATTTTAACTACTAAGAAGCTTCCATTGAAAGTATTTCAAGAAAATGCTAGGAGAATAAAAATGATGCCTAATGGACGTACCAAAACAAAAATTGACCAAAATCAGCATTTCCATTCCAAACGTATATATGTAGGTCTTAGCTTTGCTGCCAAAGATTTTGACCATAGGGCTCTGCCAAACCCCACTCAGTAAATATTTTGGCCAATGCAACAATAACTTGGCCTCAGAACTTTGTGGGATTACAACTTCCCATTCCTTCCCAAGAGGAATTTTTTATTCCCAACCTAAAGCTTTAAATACCCATCACTTCCCTTGGCTAGTACCCAACAAACGGAACCTACACAAATATTCCATCTCCTCCATTTCCTCAACATTGCAGCAACTCAAAAACTTTCAGTAGTGAATATGGCTGCCACTCTCATCCAACTTACGACCATCCTTTTTACCCTCACCCTCCCTCTAACATTCCTAGCCTCCCCGTCTCCAATGGCCTCTTTCATCGCCGAGGACGCAGAAGACTATGAAGAGTACGTAATCGATACCCCATTCCACAGCACTGGATCCTTGAGGGGTCGACTTTTGGCGAGCGTTGTAAAGAAAGGTACTCATTGTGAGGTTAGTAGCAACATATGCAATGGGGTTTCTGCGAACAATGGTGCTAGCCGTCTCTTTTGCTGTAAGAGTCATTGCCGGAATGTCCTGCGAGATAGAAACAACTGTGGGATATGCGGACACAAGTGTCGTTTTGGTGAACTTTGTTGTGGTGGCAAATGCATCAATGTTGGTTTCAACGATCTTCATTGTGGCAAGTGCAACAAAGGTTGTGGCTTGGGAGTTAAATGTGAGAACGGTTCATGCGGATATGCATCTTGAATCAACCGAAGAATTACTATGTAGGAGCTAGGAGTCCATGCATAGAGATTTAATTTCATTGTCTTAATTTTTAAATTATTTTTTTCTTTTGTAATTTTAACGGGTATGATGTTTGTCACGACTCACACCCTAATTACTTCAGTGAATATATTGATTAGTTGAATTGTTGTATTGATTAGGGAAATAAGAGAAATGTATAGCATTTATAAATTTCAAAGTTCTTCCATCCTTGGTTCCCTTTTTCATTTATTTTTATCTTGAAAATAGAGTTCCCAAGTTTAGATTGGTAGTGATTTTCTTAATATGATTGATGTGCTTAATATTATAAGGAGAGTTTATGTACAAAGCTATTTTACTTTAGAAAGTAGGCGTACTGTTTGTTTCAACTTGCTTAAATAAGTGGAATTTTTATGAAGCTGTCGGCATTTGGATAATTGAAGTAGCTGATAATTGATTAGTATGTTCTTATATGGTAGGATCAACACCCAAACAACGAAAGGAAAAAATTAGGTCATTATGCAATGGATAACCATTTCTTTTAAAAGACTAAGAAACTTATTATTGAGAAAAACCAAACAAAGGAAGAATACAGACATAGGAGCAAATGCTAAAAATTTTCTATTGAGAAGGAGCAATAAATTTAGCCAGTAAAAGAGAATTGAAAGAATGTTACTTTAATTTGAGCCTAGAGAGATACAATTGTTGCTTCCACTTTTTTGATTTCAAAGGTTCTGTTTGTTTCCTTTCATATTTCCTGAACAATAGATGTTGGGTAAGGTGCATGTTGTAAAATAGTTTCTTACATTTTTTCTTAGGTTTCACTTTTCATCGCTCCCCAGTGGCCAAGTTGTTTTGTTTGATTTGTTAAGAAATCCAAGTGGGATTGGGCTGAGCAATAGACTCTATATCTATCTATGTTTGCGTATATGCAATTCTACTGCAAGTGTCTAGCTAGTGGGCTTTGAAATAAGGGGACTTTTGGTCCAGCTCAATTAAAATCTAGTTTTGTCTCCTCACTTCACGCAATAATTCCGACTCAAAGAACATTTCAGCAATGATTCTTGCAACAGAAAAAATGGCTCAGACCATTTTTTTTGCCAAAATCCCATTATATGTGTTATTTTGGGCTACACAGCTTGCACTTTTTTATGGTACTTGTTGGAAACCAACATCTTAACGATACTGTGTTCAGAAATTAATTGGTGCCAATTATGTGCTCTTCATAGTCTTCAGCAAAGTTAGTAGGAGTGTAAAGGGAGAGAGGAACGGCAGTGAGGCTGCGGAGTACATTGAAGAGATAGAACCATTATTGATGATATATTAATCTCTCAGTTTCAGAAGGGGAAGTATTGTCCAGTGCTTGAGTTGAAAGTTGAAACAAAAGGGAGTTGGGTACGTGGAGCTGGGTACGTTGATATTTGAACTGACGGTTTGAAGTTAGGTGATAAACAATCAAAAAGTTTCTTACTTTCTTCCTCATGTTTGAGTTTTCTGCGCCCCCCCCACCCCCCAAAGTTGTTTTGTTGGGTTGGTTAAGAAATCCAAGTGGGATTGGGCTGACCAATAGACTCTATATCTATCTGTCTGCCTGTCTGCAATTCCACTGCAAGGGTCAAGCTAGTGGGCTTTGAAATAGGGGGACTTTTGGTCTAGCTCAATTAAAACCTAGCTTTGTGTACTTTCAGTTAAAATAAGAGCAAGAGGATCACTTCTCAACTTGACTTGAAATATTCAACTCCTCATTTGCTTTGTTAGTAGTCGTCCCCACTACTCCACAGAATCACTCACCAATCGTTACACAGTATCACAAGTTATAATAAACAAGGTAACATGCAAATGCTCAAGTCTGAACCTGGAGCTAAAAACTTTTAAGTTCTAGTTACTTTAACTTATTCAACCACCGACTCCATCATAAATTAGAAAATTACATTCCAATTCAATATTTTCATGGCATGGGAGGATGTATTTCAGGTTGTGTGTGACAGCATGGTGTTTGAGTCTTAAAGTTGAATTTGTGCGAAACTTGATACAATTTTATGCTGTAGTTTGTTTAAATTTACACATTCAAATTTATGATCAAGATTCCATGCTATTAAATATTGGGTTAATGTTCATTAGTGATACGCTAACTATTTACAAGTTACATGCTTCCTATTCATTTTGTTTTATGCTCTTTGCACCATTTATTGCTCAGTGTTGCTCATTGCACAATGAGATTTCTTCTTTACTAAGCTTCCCATTTGCTAGCAATTGCAGTCGCATCTTGAATGTCGAAACAAGGTTATTCTAGCTGCAATCTTATGGGAATTTGGAGGACATAAAACTATAAAACTTCTCAAAATTTCTACAAAGAACTGACTACATTAATAATTTTTTCTTCTCCATGTAATAATTTTGTGCAGAGTAAAGGTGCTAGGGTTCCACGATTTTACGTCTTGGTTTAATTTTCCTTCCCTCTTGTTTGGTGAGGGAGTTGCTCATATTTGATTCGGGGTTATTTTTTCAACTGGGTCTTTGTTCCTCCATTCTTTAGGGACAACTATTCTGAAACTTCCCTCCTTTGTCTTTTTCCTTTTTTCATTTTTCATTGCAATTCTCTCTTCTAATGAATTTTCCCTTACCATTAAGGGCTAGTTTGGATTAAGAATTTTTTTTGGGAAAAGGAAAGGAAAATGATAAGGAAAAACTTTCCACTATATTTTCTTTCTATATCAAGTATTACTAAAAATGAAAAAAATTATTCTTATATTATTAAAAATTAACAAAAATCAAATAGTAAAAATGTGGAAAATTAAAACTTTATTTCATTAATTTGATGTATTTTTCCTTTCTTTCTCACTTTATTTGATAACCAAGCATGAAATAATGAAATCCTTATTATTTTCCTTTCCTTTCTCAATTTTTCCCCAGTTCCAAAAAGACCAGAAAATAAGGGTTTTTTTGGATTCATTAGATTGAGCCGGTACCTTGATGTTCCTAATTCAACCCTTATATAACTCATCATTTTGATTTATCTAATGTTCACCGTTGAACTGAAGTCATCGTTGATCACTTTATGTTATGCAGCCAACTAGAAGTCATCACTACCATATGAAAGGGAGGGAAACCATGTAAGTCAGCTCATTTACTGTATCAGCATCCTTAGGATCTTACGCTCCTCTTTCGTGAGACCTCCATTTGTAAAAACAGAAACATGAACACCTAAACCCGATTCGAAGTGTCGACTTTTATAGCACTTGTTAGGGTCGGAGGTGTCTTCACATGGGCTTGATGTACATGGGTGAGCACCAACTTTGACTCAAAAGTTTAAGCCATTGGGTGATAGACTCGACCATGTATGTGGACACCCATCCTCCATTTTATTTTTCAAATGTGGGACAAACGTACAAGTGAAATTTTCAACAATTGATTGATGACATTACATTTTGACAAATAAGCCCTTAGTTGTTATTTTTAATAATTTAATGTAACTTAAGCCATTTGAATAATAGTAAATCAAAATTAAGGATATGAACACAAATTATAACGAACCTTGTAGAATTATACTTGTGGGCAAAATATTATGTTCAAATGCAATTAAATTTACCTTTGTAGTATTACTGTTGTTGGTATTACCATTTTCTTGCAGAATTGCATCTTGCTCTCTTGCCTCCTCGATATTATACTTATTTTGGAAAGCGTTCTTGACTTTCTTTGCGGATGAGTAAGTAGTATCATAGTAATCATAAAAATGATCGGTAGACAATTTAAAATGTAATACGCACATTTATACTCATGTTTTTCATATTGTTCCATTTTCGGTATCAACTCATCTTCATTCATTTTTTCGGTATCAATTTTTTTTTTTTGGTTCCTTCTCGACGAGGACATAAGCAACTTTGGAGAGACTAAGGTAGGACAATACGTTGCCTTTCCATCTCTTGAAGTGGACTCATTTAAACCGAAAAGGTTTGTTGAGATCTTCAACATTTTCATTTGGTTTCTCAACCGTAGGCTTTATATTTTGATGTCCTTAAAATTGTTAGGAAATTTAATAAAATAAAAACAATAAAACTTAAACACAAATAAAAATACGAATATAAACACGATTTATAAATAGCCGAGACATAGATATCTCGCTCTTTTTAAGGAGATTTAAGCCCTCTGCGGTTTTTGTCTTAGGCCATGAATCGTTGCAGCAGAACTTCTCAAGACTTGTCTCTCTTACGATGCAACAATCTGATTTAAATTGTATGACTCTCTCCAGTTCTCCACAAATGGTGCAGTCCAAAGCTCCATAAAAAGCACTTTTCTTTGCTTGTCAAATTCTCCAGATTTGAGAGAAGGATGTTATGATGAGAATGATGTGAAAAGATTGGTGTGTAGTGCTAATGCCTTAAGGGTCTATTTATAGGCACAAAATGATCTTTCATTCTCTATGTACTTAATAAATAAGTTGTATATATATTAAATAGGTACACACCTAATTTTAAGATACACTCACGTAATTAATTTTATGAATTTATGAGATACATGAATGAATGACCTAACTAAATATAGATACACAAGCCATTCCAAGATGCATGCTTTTTTCCAAGATAATAAATAAAATAATAATATTAAAATATATTTACATTTTTTCATAACTAATAATATTTGGGTTCCAAATGACCTGAGTAATCTCCTAGAGCGAAGGGACATTCTATTAATTTCAGCTCTTAATTCATAATCATAAATTAGAATAGATGATAACTTTAATGCAATAAAATTAATAAGTACAAGTCCTTAAATGTACAAAATAAAAGTATAGGGACTATAATACAATTTAACTAAAAGTGTAAGGACTAACTTATCATTTTCCATTTGAATTATTTCAAGAAAATGCTAGCAGAACTCACTCTTCTTATGCCTAATTGTTGTAGACCATTCTTTTATTATGTGCAGTACTGATATTAAATTATAAATGCTTTAATTAACTTTATGAATTGAAAAAGAAACTTAAACACGTTGCCTAATGCACATACCAAAACAAAAATGGACCAAAATCAACATTTACATGCCAAACGTACGTAGGTCTTAGCTCTACTGCCAAAGATTTTTACCATAGGGCGCTGCCAAACCCCACTCAGCGTATACTTTTACCAATGCAAAGACAACTTGGCCTCAGCACTTGGAACTTCGTGGGATTACAACTTCCCATTCCTTCCCAAGAGCAATTTTTTATTCCCAACCTAAAGCTTTAAATACCCATCACTTCCCTTGGCTAGTACCCACCAACCGGACCTACACCAACAATTTCGTAGTGAATATGGCTGCCACTCTCATCCAACTTACCACCATCCTTTTTACCCTCACCCTCCCTCTAACATTCCTTGCCTCCCCCTCTCCAATGGCCTCTTTCATTGCTGAGGATGCAGAAGACTATGAAGAGTACATAATCGATACCCCATTCCACAGCACTGGATCCTTGAGGGGTCGGCTTTTGGCGAGTGTTGTAAAGAAAGGTACACATTGCGAGGTTAGTAGCAACATATGCAATGGGGTTTCTGCGAACAATGGTGCAAGCCGTCTCTTTTGCTGTAAGAGTCATTGCCGGAATGTCCTGCGAGATAGAAACAACTGTGGGATGTGCGGGCACAAGTGTCGTTTTGGTCAGCTTTGTTGTGGTGGTAAATGTGTCAATGTTGGTTTCAATGATCTTCATTGTGGCAAGTGCAACAAAGCATGTGACTCGGGGGTTAAATGTGAGAACGGTTCATGCGGATATGCATCTTGAATCAACCAAAAGAATTACTATGTAGGAGCTAGGAGTCCATGCATAGAGATTTAATTTTATTGTCTTATTTTTTAAATTATTTTTTTCTTTTGTAATTTTAACGGGTATGATGTTAATTTGTCACACCCTAATTGCTTCAATAAACATATTGATTAGTTGAATTGTTGTATTGATTAGGGAAATAAGAGAAATGTATATGCATGAAGATTTATAATTATTTTAAATAATAAAATAATCATAAGCATTTATAAATTTCTAAGTTCTTCTATCTTCGGTTCCCTTTTTTATTTATTTTTACCTTGAAAATAGAGTTCCTAAATTTAGTTTGGTGATGATTTTTTTTATGATTGATGTGCTTAATATTATAAGGGGAGTGTATGTACAAAGCTCTTTTACTTTAGAAAATAATAATAAAAAAAGAATTATTAGGTATGCTGTTTGTTTCAACTTGCTTAAATAAGTGGAATTTTAATGAAGCTGTCTACATTTTGGATAGCTGAAGTAGTTGATAATTGATTAGTATGTTCTTATATGGTAAGATCAACACCCAAACCACGAAAGAAAAAAAACCAAGTCATTATGCAATGAATAACCATTTCTTTTAAAAGGCTAAGAAACTTATTATTTAGAAAAACTAAACAAAGGAAGGATATAGATATAGGAGCAAATGCTAAAGATCTTTTATTGAGAAGGAGCAATAAATTTAGCCGGTAAAAGAGAATTGAAAAAATATTACTTTGTCTTGAGCCTGGAGAGAAACAATTGTTGTTTCCAATTTTTTGATTTCAAAGATTCTGTTGTTTGTTTCCTTTCATATTTCCTGAACAGTAGATGTTGTGTAAGGTGCAAGTTTATTTAGGATATGCCTAGTTGTAAAATAGTTTCTCACTTTCTTCCTTAGGTTTCAATTTTCATGGCGCCCAAATGGCCAAGTTGTTATGTTGGATTTGTTTGCAGTAGACTCTATCTATCTATCTATCTTTGTCTGCCTGTCAGCAATTCCACTGCAAAGGTCAAGTTAGTGGGCTTTGAAATAGGGGGAATTTTGGTCTAGCTCAATTAAGAGCTAGCTTTGTGTGAGTTCAATTAAAATAAGAGCAAAAGGGAGGTGTCTATCATGTGCCTTGGCTCGGACCACTTCTCAACTCTACATCAAATATTCAACTCCACATTTGCTTCGTTAGGAGTAGTCCATCCACTACTCCACAGAATCACTCACTATTCATTACACAATATTACATGTTATAATAAACAAGGTAACGTGCAAATCACCATTGAGTTTAAAGCTTTTAAGTTCTTGCTATGATAAATTAGTAAATTACATTCCAATTCAATATCTTCATGACA
The DNA here is from genome assembly GCF_029873635.1 of Malania oleifera. NCBI lineage: Eukaryota > Viridiplantae > Streptophyta > Magnoliopsida > Santalales > Ximeniaceae > Malania > Malania oleifera. The sequence goes on from NC_080417.1 coordinate 134,416,850, forward strand.
TGGGAGGAATTTAGGGAATTTAGGTTGAGCATGAATTTTAGTCTTAAATTTGAATTTGTGTAAGTTTATATGAAGCTTGATATAATTTAATGTTGTATTTTCTTCAAGTTTATGTATGTCCAAATTTAAGATTAAATTCCAAACTTTTAAACATTAAATTAGTGTTCATTAGTGAATTTTTAACTATTCACAAGTTACATGCTTCTCTATTCATTTTAGTGTATGCTCTTTGCACTGCATGTTGCTCACTATTACTCATTGCACATATTGCTAGCAATTGCATTCACATCTTGAATGTTAAAAGGGGAGGAGGCTCATTAGTTGAGTTGTTTTTAATCATTTGATGTGTTCTTTATATATAAAAATTGATCTTTTTAAGGAAAAAATTTTGAAGTGAAGATGTTTTGAAAATAACTAGTGATAGGAATCTTTCACAATCTGTATAAGTAAATCACATCTGTAATATCTTTGTTAAAGTAATTGGTGTATGCACACATGCAAATGGCAATTAATTCTATTCAATAATTGTTTTTATTTTTATTTTTTACTTTTTTAAATGTAATTGCCATATCAAATAATTCCATTAAGTCACACACCTATCATTGCTGATACATGACGTATGGAAATATACTCCAACAAATATGAATAATATCTTCATATGTTTGAAGAATGCAAGTTGACAATAATGTTGTAATAATTGGAGATGTGAAAATGTACCATGCTTGAAAATATCGACAAAATCGAATAAAATTTTATTGTTTTGCTTCATTAGATTCTGAAAAACCTAACGTGGTATTTAGGAGCCTAATTTTTGGGGCTCGGATTTGTATTTTGTGATATGGAGTAAAATGTAATACAGAATTATATTGAATTTCTTTTAAATCCGCATAGTATAAAAAGCAAGCTATGAAACCCTTGTTCCCAAACGTAACACAAATATTTTGTTTGGTTTTAGTTTCATATATTTTTCTTTTTTCTATCATTTCTTGTTTACCTCTTCAAAATATGCCCAAAACTATTGAAAATGTTAGCTTTCACCGTAATTCCTAATCTTATAAATGCCATTTGGATTCTGCTTCAACCTCAAACCTATTTTTTAATGATTGCTATTGTCCAGTTTTTGAAATACAAAAAGAATACTAAAAATTTTAGAAATTTCATTATTGTCACCTCAATTTCCTCACAATAATCCATTTGTATTCTAATTAAAATACCAAAAATGTATGAAAATAAGATTTTGATTTTATTTTTTTCATTTAAAATACACTTGTACAAATATTACTCAAAATAAGATCGTTGCATTAATAAGAAAATCAATTGAATGAATGATGTATCACCACTCTTTTGAACCAAACTTCTATTTCGAAGGTCTTTAAGTTCTTTAGGTGGGAAAGGATATGAGGTTGTTAAAGTAGCATGTGGTTACTTTCATCGTATATCCCATATTGTCTAGTTTAAGCATAATAAATTCTCAATGAATTGATATAAAAAAAATTAAAAGAGATATCTTCATATTTTTTTAAATATCTTACATCCGTCCATCATTGTTTTTGGTCCACTAGTGAAGGCTCATTAATAATGTTTGAGCCATACTGAGGCAAGTCAACTTTCATTTCACACCTTCTCCGGACCCTTCTAAATTAGAACTGCAATTTTCAACTTATTTGAAAATATAAAATTTTAACTACTAAGAAGCTTCCATTGAAAGTATTTCAAGAAAATGTTAGGAGAATAAAAATGATGCCTAATGGACGTACCAAAACAAAAATTGACCAAAATCAGCATTTCCATTCCAAACGTATATATGTAGGTCTTAGCTTTGCTGCCAAAGATTTTGACCATAGGGCTCTGCCAAACCCCACTCAGTAAATATTTTGGCCAATGCAACAATAACTTGGCCTCAGAACTTTGTGGGATTACAACTTCCCCATTCCTTCCCAGGAGGAATTTTTTATTCCCAACCTAAAGCTTTAAATACCCATCACTTCCCTTGGCTAGTACCCACCAAACGGAACCTACACAAATATTCCATCTCCTCCATTTCCTCAACCTTGCAGCAACTCAAAAACTTTCAGTAGTGAATATGGCTGCCACTCTCATCCAACTTACGACCATCCTTTTTACCCTCACCCTCCCTCTAACATTCCTAGCCTCCCCGTCTCCAATGGCCTCTTTCATCGCCGAGGACGCAGAAGACTATGAAGAGTACGTAATCGATACCCCATTCCACAGCACTGGATCCTTGAGGGGTCGACTTTTGGCGAGCGTTGTAAAGAAAGGTACTCATTGTGAGGTTAGTAGCAACATATGCAATGGGGTTTCTGCGAACAATGGTGCTAGCCGTCTCTTTTGCTGTAAGAGTCATTGCCGGAATGTCTTGCGAGATAGAAACAACTGTGGGATATGCGGACACAAGTGTCGTTTTGGTCAACTTTGTTGTGGTGGCAAATGCATCAATGTTGGTTTCAACGATCTTCATTGTGGCAAGTGCAACAAAACTTGTGGCTTGGGAGTTAAATGTGAGAACGGTTCATGCGGATATGCATCTTGAATCAACCCAAAGAATTACTATGTAGGAGCTAGGAGTCCATGCATAGAGATTTAATTTCATTGTCTTGATTTTTAAATTATTTTTTTCTTTTGTAATTTTAACGGTATGATGTTTGTCACACCCTAATTACTTCAGTGAACATATTGATTAGTTGAATTGTTGTATTGATTAGGGAAATAAGTGAAATGTATATGCATGAAGATTTATAATTATTTTAAGTAATAAAATAATCATAAGCATTTATAAATTTCTATGTTCTTCTATCTTGGTTTCCTTTTTTATTTATTTTTACCTTGAAAATAGAGTTCCTAAATTTAGTTTGGTGGTGATTTTCTTTTATGATTGATGTGCTTAATATTATAAGGAGAGTGTATGTACAAAGCTCTTTTACTTTAGAAAATAATAATAAAAAAATAATTATTAGGTATATTGTTTGTTTCAAATTGCTTAAATAAGTGGAATTTTTATGAAGCTGCCCGCATTTTGGATCAACACCCAAACAACGAAAGAAAAAAACTAGGTCATTATGCAATGAATAACCATTTCTTTTAAAAGGCTAAGAAACTTACTATTTAGAAAAACTAAACAAAGGAAGAATATAGAAATAGGAGCAAATGCTAAAAATATTTTATTGAGAAGGAGCAATAAATTTAGCCGGTAAAAGAGAATTCAAAAAAATGTTACTTTATCTTGAGCCTAGAGAGATACAATTGTTGTTTCCAATTTTATGATTTCAGAGATTCAGTTGTTTGTTTTCTTTCATGTTTCATGAATAGTAGATGTTGGGTAAGGTGCATGTTTATTTATGATATGCCTAGTTGTAAAATAGTTTCTTACTTTCTTCCTTAGGTTTCAATTTTCATGGCACCCAAATGGCCAATTTGTTTTGTTTGTAGACTCTATCTATCTATGTCTGCCTGTCAGCAATTCCATTGCAAGGGTCAAGTTTGTGGGCTTTGAAATATGGGGACTTTTGGTCTTGCTCAATTAAGACCTAGCTTTGTGTGAGTTTAATTAAATAAGAGCAATAGGGAGGTGTCTATCATGTGCCTAGGCCAGGACCACTTCTCTACTCCAAATATTCAACTCCACATTTGCTTTGGTAGGAGTAGTCCATCGACTACTCCACAAAATGACTCACTAATCATTACACAGTATTACATGTTATAATAAACAAGGTAGCATGCAAACGCACCATTGAGTTTAAGGCTTTTAAGTTCTTGCTATGATAAATTAGTAAATTACATTCCAATTCAATATCTTCATGACATGGGAGGAATTGAGGGTGTAGACACCTTATTTTTACCCAGGCCCAATATATGTATTACTATTATTATTATTATTATTTTTATTATTATTATTATTATTATTATTATTTTATTTATTATTATTATTATTATTATTATTAATTTTCACTAATCTTATTATTATTATTATTATTATTATTATTATAGAATTATTATTATTATTATTATTTTTATTTCTATTTATATTGTGTATTATTATTATTATTATTATTTATTTTTCATTAGAATTATTATTATTTTATTATTATTATTACTATTATTATTATTATTATTATTATTATTTTATTATTATTACTTTTATTTTTATTTTTATTTCTATTTATATTGTGTATTATTATTATTATTATTATTATTATTATTATTATTATTTATTTATCTTTGTTATTACTATCATTATTATTATTTTAATAAATATCATTATTTTCACCTTATTATTATTATTATTATTACCATATTAATAATTATTCTCATAAATATTATTTCCAAAAGAAAAAAATACCATAAACTAAAAAGGAAAGGGGAGATTTAGGGTTTCTAATTTTTGCTCATAAATAGGCTTTTCTTCCCTTCAAAGAGAGGACAGCCGGGGCTGCGCACAAGAGTAAAAAAATTCTGTCTTTCCTTTTCTTCTTGCTCTCTTTCATACACCCGGCGCTGCACCGCCACAGCCACAGCCGGAGAAATAAAAAATCCTTGCTTCTTCTTCTTCTGCTTCCCAACCTCCAGAATTCCAGCTCCATCCGCTTCTAGCAACCACCACCGCACCCAGCCATCTTCTCCGGCCACCTCTGCAACACCGGCCACTCCTGCTCCCGGCGTATCCCATTAAGTCACAGAGCCCCGGCCACAATTGGCAGCAGTCCACACCAACACTCGGTACTCCCCACCACAGCAAACCCGGCCAGGAGTAGTAGCACCACAATCACCAGCAGGACCAGCTGCGAGCTCCATCACCGCACCAGCACCTTACGGCCAGTAAAGCACTCTCCTGCTGCGAATCTCCAGCAGCCGAGACTCCTTTCTGTTCCAAGCACAGCAGGACCAGCCGCGAGCTCCATCATCGCACCAGCACCTTACGGCCAGTCCAGCCCTCTCCTGCTGCGAATCTCCAGCAGCCGAAACTCCCTTCTGCTCCAAGCACAGCAGCCCAGCAAACCTCTGTAAGTCCCCCTACCCGTGCACACACACAAACCCACACATGTACCGAACGCACACACGCACACTGTTTGGATTTTTAGATTTAAAACTTTAAGTTTTTTTGTTTTGTTGTACATGCATATTATATGATTAATAATAGATGTTTCATATGGCTACTATATATTTGTTGTATATTAATCATAGAATTTCTATTGATATTGTTATTATTATTATTATTATGTATTAGTCATGTATTATTATTAAAGTGTTTGTACAAGTATCATAATAAAGCTTTTATTATTATTTTGTATTGACATCGTTATCTTATATATACGTAATGGCTCGATTTAATACTTTCATTATTTTATTCTGATATGTAATAGCCTATGTGTATTCTTTATTTATTTGACATATATTTTATCATCCCATACATGTGTGTTATTGACTTATGGTATTAATTTTTGCAGGTTTATTGTGTATTTATTGTCCATGTGCTTTCGCACGTAGTATATTTAGGGAGTTTTAATTTATGTCTAAATTTATTGTATATATTAAATAATATTATTATTATTGGATTTTATTATTGTAATATGTGTTTTAACGTTTAATATCCATGCAGTATTTTCCTTGTTGTTATTTTTGTGTTGTAATACGCATTGTAGTATTTCTGATGTTGTAACATTTGTTTAAATGATAATATCCAAGGTTATTTTAGCTTATTGGGAAATATCGTAATTTTTGCACAAGTATATATAAATATAAATATATGTTTTATTATTGAATGTTAAGCTCATGTATATTTATATTTACGTAATATTGTTGTTGTATTATTATGTAATATTGTGTATTCATATTATTGTTGTTATATTGTGACTGTAGTTTAGTGGTGAGAATTCTAAGCTATTGCCGGTAAGTGATTTTGTATTATTTAGCATGTATTTTTAATCGATGTTGTATTATTTAACAATTTATATTGTTTAGTGTTATTTTACATTTTGTTTTATATGTTAGTATTTATGTTTTTTAAGGTTAGGTTTATCATGTTAATACGGTTTAATTTTTCTTGTAGTTTATTTGCGTTATTTAAATTCGTTCACGGTTTTGGTTATGATTGTTTATTATTTAAATCATTTCATATTTTATGTGTAGGTTTGTTTAGGATTTTGGTAGTTTTCACGTTTTTAGAAGGTTGATAATTTTATGTTTAAGTATTGTTTTAGGGTTTGAGTTATTTGCTTATTATTATTAGTCTTATTATTGCACATTAATTTTCGTCCACATCATTGCATATCAATTTCTAGTATTTTCATATTATTGAACACTCCTTGATAAAACTAAATTTATTTCCATATTTATTTTTAGGGTTCCCCTCTTGTGGCATATTGATTTCTCTAGAGTTTGTATATACTTCCTATTAGATTCATAACTTGAATTGTTTCCATAATTAATTTCTTTCCCTTACATGTTTATAAAAGTATATAATTTCTAGGGTTTAATTTGTTCCCACATTGTCATTGTATATTAATGGTAAGACTATGATTGTTTCCATAACTTTTATAGTATACATCCTATATTTATTCTAGGGATTAATTGTTTCCATAATGACTATTGTATATATCGTTATTTATCTTGGGAATTAATTGTTTACATATGTGCATATATTGAGGTTTTGATTATTTATAAGTGAGTATCATTATATTTATAGAATGTTAATATCTTACTATATGCTTGTGTATTATTATTATTATTATTACGTGTAGTATGTCATTATTAGTATTACTGTTATTAGTATTATTATTATTGTTATTATTGTTATCGTTATTGTTATAAGTTTAGTATTATATTATCATTCTTATTTTTGTGTGTATATCATTACTATCTATTAGGTGGGTTTATTATTAGGACATGTCATTAGGTATTATAGCAATTTATTATTATATCCCTATTATTATTACACGTATTATGGTAATTTAATTTCTTAGTTTATTATCTTATTAATATATATATTAAAACCTCCTATACTAATATTTTCCTATAAAATTTTACATATAATTTCAAAATTTTGGGAGTGTATTTTCTTAATTATTATCCCTATGATTTAATTGCAAGGGGTATTAGCCTTTGGGCATCACGTACCCTAAGCTCTGAGGGTTTCAATATATTTCATGATGGGATTAGACCCTAGTTTTAAAAAGACTTGGGCTTGGATTGCTTAGAAAATATTGGCCCGAATTTTTGGGTAATAGGGCCGAAGCCCATTTTTGGAAATCTGAGTTTGACCCTTTTTGAAAATCAGGCTTGGGCTGAGTTTTTACTTAGGAAAAGGTCGGGCCTTGGTTTGTTTTTAAAGAATTGGACCCAAGTTATTTGAAAAGGGTTGGGCCGACCCATATTTTAAAATGCTCAGGTCAAGTGCTTCATTTTTTTTTTTTTTAAAGGATGGGCCATGGTCACATTATTGGGCTTTTCTGAATACTGGCTAAGTAGTATGTATCTCTAAAATGGATGTCAAATGTATGATATAATACAAAGTATCTCATAACATATATACAACATACTATACATGGAGTAGGATGTGGCTCATGTCCCAACCCAGGGTAGGTATATATATACAGGGTTCTTCATGATTCTATCCTAATTAGGGAAGACTATAGACAAGTATGTGTGGGTAAGCTCTAATCCCTATATACAAAGGTTCCCAATCTAACCTCCATCCTCACCCAAAAGGGGTTTGGACGAAGTTTCATTGTGACTCTACCCCCCTTTATTACTTACTCTCCCTGTGCGCCTCTCGAATCCTTAGCATTCTTTTCTCTTCTGCCTTCGTTCTCTTATCTTATGGTCAGCTAAGTAGGAGTATATCCGATGCCGTATCTTTTTTGTTTTCAGTCAGCCTTCTGGTAACAATGGCATTGCGATGCCCTGAAGATACTTCCCCGCATCCCTTTCCTGGCGCAACCCGGGGCCTGATTTATTAATCATTTTCTGCAAGCCACCATCTACGTGTAGTAATAAATATCTGCGGTTTAGAGAAACAGATCCCTCCATGTGTCAGGTGACGTTTATGATCTCAACGCTCGGACATGAACTTCACAATGGGTTCTTTCATCCGCTTCCCCACATATTGAGTGAAAGAATATTGAGTAACCCATTATGTCGGTTTTCTCCATAACACATACCAGTTTACCCCTACTACATATTTCCACTCGGCTGAGCCAAAGAGGAACGGAACGCCCCCCATTATTATGTATCCAAGCCTTCCACAAGAGACAACTGTATGAAGGGTTTCCATGACTTAAGTGATATTGAAGGTTATTGTGTCGCATCTAATAGGGATGTCCAACGACCCTACCCTGCTCTTCGTTGTTTCCATCTAAGGCAAACGCAACCCACCAATTGTTTTGGTGTCACATAAGAGGCTCAAGTGGGTAACCTCTGCAGTGTAGCAATTGCATAACATTGAGGGAATGACCCAATTATCTATCAAGACTCGAGACCTCATATGAAGCCTTACATTTCGTGGATAATAGGCAACTCCTTGTTGTGCCCTGCCCATTCTGGTGGAATTTCTTCATCGTAAGTGGATGGTAGTTGGAGGCCGCCAGACTTCCGATCACCTTATTGAATTGATCAACGCTGATATCTTGGGGAATGTCGCCTTGATTTACGGCTTTAAGTAATCGCTATCTCCCGATGGTCTCTGAATTTAGTAGAAGCGCCAACACAGGATATTGAACCAACATTTTTTTCTTTTACGTTGGTCCACAATGTTTTTGTCTCGTATGCTTTATTATCTCAGGACTCTTCCTTCAGCCTCTCCGTTGATATTGGAATTTCCCTGCCCTATCTGGTTGTCCTTCCCCTGCATTCTGTCGATTGGTTTGTAAGGACTCTGGCGTTATACACCCTACCCACTCTTTCGAGTTATCCCTTTTATTTAACCCCCCCCTGCTAATTGCTAGCGTTCCTCGCCTTCGACATACGCTTCACATTCGATTTCCATGGTACTGTGCTTTGTTACTCCTTGTATGGAATGCCGGGGAGGTAGAGATCAACCAAGCGAGAGCTGGTGCTCTCCCTTTTTGGTGGGAAGAGCCTTGTTTCTGGTCAGTAAATGGTTTTTAATTAGTGGCACCACTGATGATATACTGTCTGTTTTCCCCCCACGACTTGCATCTCTCTCTCCACTTTTTCGTGTACCACCAATCTCTATAAAAACTTGTTATCCACCATCTTTTTGCAAAAACTTTTGTTTTTCTAAAGGGTACACACTTTTCACAGATCTTCCCTTCTTTACAACTTTGACATAAACAAGTGCATTAGTGGTGGTCAAATGGGCCTCCTACCCTATCCTGAACCCGACCTGCCCCAAACAAATTCATTGAACACCCATCTAAGACATGCGTTCAACTCCACCTCATTCGTCCCTTCTTCCTTATCATTCCTACATTGCTAACCACCCCCATGATGTGCAGAGGGTTCCCTGAATTCCTGGTTGTTTATCATCAAATGCTTAGCCATCCGGCGTCTCTTAGTGGTTTGAAACCTTATTTTTGAATGCCCAACACCGGTCAATAGTGTGCCCGGGATGTTAGCTGTGAATGCACACTTGGCTCGGGGTCCTAACCATTGCGGAAGGTGCCGTAATGACCATTCCCAGTAATGACTAGAAACTAAGTTCCCTTGCCATCACTTGTGGGACTAATGCTGAGTATGGTCATTGGAAGGGATCTATCCTTCTCGTATTTTTTTTTTTCTCTGGATGCCTCTATCATGGTTCGCACTTCGGTTTGGTAGGCATGGGTCCCGGAAGGAACAACTTGGGTCTACCTCTGTAATGAACTGTCGGATTGACATAGGTTTCGAAAGCCAAATCCTCCCTAGCCCCTGAGCCATGCGCTCTTTTTGATATTGTTGTCTTTGAACCATCTGAACCGCTTCCTCCTTCTTCTTTGCTTGTCCACTTCTTGCCTAGACCGTCTCTGTACTAATACTTTAGTTCTCCCGACTTGATGGCCGTCTCAATCCCTTCTCTGGTAGAAACAATGTCCATGAAGTCTGTGGGGTGCTCCTAATAAAAGAGATGCGCGAAGTAATGATCCTTTCAAGGTATCACAAATATGGAAATGCCCCCTGTCTTCCACAGGAGATTGACTTGACAGGACATGTCCCCTCCAATCCTCCACCCTGTATTCATATTCTCTAATGTTTTCGGTGGGCTTCACTGCATACTCTGCAAGGTCATCCGTCGGGTGCCCATTTCCTATACATGGCGGTGTTGAGTTTAAAAGATTAGCAGATCTTCCAGTGTGCGTAATCCGAGCCCGGCCGCGATCTTGTTGAATACCACCGTCTGCTCCCGTCAACTTCCTTGAAAGCAATGCATCATTATTCTCTCAGGAGCGGAATGTGCAGCCATTTTTTGCAACACAGGCGCCAGTGAGAGTCCGAGGCAAATGGTTAGTTCCATTAAATTTTTCGAAATCTGGTACTTTGAAATTTTTCGGTGGCAAAAGTGACCTTTGGCCGAGGCACAAATCTTGGATTCGACAGGTCGATGTAGTTGATCCCTCAATAAGCTTTTCATGCGTTCCCTCACGTACATCGTAATTGTCGACGTTCAGATTCAGAATCTGTTTTTCATTCCCCATGATCAGACGCTACTCATTGGTGGGGTCCCACTGCTGGAAACCCGTGGCTGGTATAAAACATTAGGAATGAACGGGTATACTTGGCATTTGAACCCTCCATGACGCCATGTAATTGGAGCTGACGTCTTTTCCACGGCACTGGGGTACTCCCTGGATGATGAGTAGGGTCCATTCTTATTTCCGGATCATTCTGCACTGCTTTTTCTTTGTTCGTCAAATTCTTGATCTTTCTCATTTTTTTTTTTTCAATTCAATTCTGCTTGTCCTTGCTCGATGCCCAGGACTCTGCCTTCCCAACTTTCACCCCTCATTTACTTTGGCCTTCTCCGGTATTGTTTGATGCGTGACAGTCTTCAATGTTGCTGCGTGCTCAGACGAATTCTGTGGCTAGGCACTGCAACCAAAACTTGCCTTTTTAGAAACCGTGAAGGCTAGGTCATGAATCCAGAAATGCGATGGTCCCCTTTTTAAACAGTGTAGAAATTCACAAATATAAAAAACATTGTATGGCAACCGATACGTATCTTTAACCAAGGTTTTCTGGAAAAATCAATCGTCCTTCTAGAAGAAAAATTTGCTTTTTTTTTAAAAGGATCCCCGTTTTATACCAATCAGGAATGTCCTCCCGATCCTTATGTTTATTGCCTACCACGTTTTCCAGAATAATCCATTCGAATATTGAACCAATATCTGCTCAACTGATTTCCCGGACTTCTACAGCTTGCTGTGTCATCTGCCTTATCAAACTCGGACTTGGCTTCCCAGTAGCCAGCTTTTCGTTATGCACAACCGGCTTCCATCCTTTTTCTACTAACTTGGGTTATAGTTCCACCTGCTCATCCCACTGATCTTTCCTGTTTCCTAGTATGTAGAGTGATTCCTTTCATTTTTCAGTTCTGGCTTTTTTTTTCTAACATCTGAGATTCTGTCCAATGCTAGTTGGAGTGTGCGTCTCTTTTCCTTTCTTAATGCCAGTCTTTCCCTTTCTGTTGGGGGGGGGGGGGGGGGGGGGGGGGTAACACTGATGCGTTCCTTCGCTGATTTTTTCGACGATAGATGTAACCAACTCTCTTTTTTTCCTTTTCCTTTGATCCTCATTAACTACCCCACATGGCTTTTGCTTTTCTGCTAAGCGTACCCCTTCTTGCAAAATGTTCCTGTATGTCTAATGCTGGGTCTTTGTTTTGGCTAATAGGATCCCTTGCTATTTGTTTGCCCTGTAATTCGCTCTTTTAGCCAACCATAGTTCACTAGTTTCCTTCATTTGGGTACCTGACCCTTGATGGCCGATTCTATTAATACACATGTCTTCCATGCACTGTAAATTCTCGGACGTCCGTCTTTGACCTCCCCCTTTCGTTCGAGAATCGAGAATTAGCCGCCCGTGTGGTCCCTGTGTATAAACTGGGTGGTTTGCCCCTATGTGCCCTTCTAAGCATAAGTGGCGCATACGCTATCCCTCCCCAGGGGCCAAGTAGAGTCACCTTGGGAGATCCACACCTGTATATAAATTGGTCGAGCCCAATCCATGGTGCTTGCCAACGAGTCCCCCTGCTTTCCTAAATGTCGTAGTCTCGACTTACATTCAAATTTAATTGGCATGTTTTTCCACTTGACGGTTTCCGAATTCCTGCTAAGGGATTCTGAGTGGCGAGTAAGCGTTACGAAAGCCCCCGGTCGCAGGTAAGTGGACTCATCATCCATCTACAGTAGGCGGCAACAAGCAAATCAACTCTCATTCCTTGACGTCCGTTTTTGACCGACAATTCATGGAGAGATCAAAAGTACTCGGCCAGGATTCCAGGGACGGTTTATTCTCCCCCATCTTTTACTGTGCTACAAAAGATAGTTTCTGATCTATAGTCCCTACCTCCTTTTGGCAAATCTGAATTATCACGCATAGATACGAAGGCTAACATATTCATCGAGTCCTTCCCCACTTCCTTTTCTACCGTCTCTTCAAGCATGGCCAGGGTGATTGTTGTATCTTCTCTCTTCTGAACTTTAACAATAAGCCACCGCTGTCGTCATGTCAATTCTTTTACAAAAGAATGCTCTAGGATCATGCACGTCAATTTTTGATAGGCGTCGTTAACTTATTAAATGCAGCAATGAGGTTATAAACCTCCTCGTAGTTTGGGCCAGGTCTTACTCCATCCATAGTGAAGCCCAATACAAGGATTCAGGAATTCCACTATCACCTACTGCACCTCCCTCGACACATGGGATTTTACGACACATGAAGTAGGAACCCAATTCTGTCCTACAGTTGTGGAAAATTTCAACGGCGCTGAGGTGCCACCCCTCCCAAATGGACTCAGTTCTTCCAAAGATTTTTGACCTGGTAGTTAGGTTGACTCGATCTAGCACCCTCGATAACCGATTGTCCCTTATTCACGCTATCCCCCATTGACTTTGCCTGATTTCGCAGCGTAACATCCTTTACCGCGACCTCCTTTCATGCGTGACTAGGTGTCCCTTCCATGAATGACTCTTATCTTTTTCCAAAATCTGCTAACACAAGTTATGCCGACTGATTAGTACTGTCAGCACATAAATGAAAGTTTAAAGCGTGACCATTTACACACAGAAGAATGAAGCTTTGAAATTTTCAAACCTAAGGGTGTATCTAGTGCTCACATACATCCAACACGGATAGATCATCATGCACCTATCCGGCCAATGGTAATGCGTGTGAAATTAATGCATGAATGCATGATTGCAATAAACCTACTAGCTCTTTGTCAGAATTTTGAAAACAATCCCGCACGATGAAGAATTTCAGATTAAGACGACATTGATGTGCCATAATTTCAATTCAACTCCTTCCCCTTAACCATTCCTTTCTTATGACGGTCCATGTCCCTCGTAGTCTATAGGGTCAAATTATGATCGGAGGTTTGGGGTGACCCAAGCTACGTCAACCCCTTGGGAATTTCTTCATGCGGGCTTGTGAACTTAACATGCCCTTGGACCTCGAGTATTTTAAAGAGGGGTTGCATAGGTCACTGATGGGGATTAGGCGCCCTAGTTTTAAAATGACTTGGGCTTGGATTGCTTATAAATATGGGCCTGAATTTTTTGGTCATAGGCCGAAGCCCATTTTTGGAAACTGAGTTTGACCCTTTTTGAAAATCAAGGCTTGGGCTGATTTTTTTACTTTAGGAAAAGTCTGGGCCCTCTGGTTTGTTTTTTAAAGAATTGACCCAATTTATTGAAAAGGGTTTGGGTGGGCCGACCCAATAGTTAAAATGCTCAGTCAATTGCTTTTCATTTTTTTTTTTTTTTAAGGATGGGCCGGTCCCTTATTGGCTTTTTTTGAATCTGGCTAAGTAGTATGGATCTCTAAAATGATGCAAAGTATGAATAATACACGTATCCTCATAACCTATATACAACATACTATACTGGAGTAGAATGGTGGCTCCTGTCCCAACCCCAGGGTAGGTATATATTACAGGTTCTTCATGATTCTATCATAATCCTAATTAGGGAAGACTATAGACAGTTGTGGGTGGGTAAGCTCTAATCCTAATATACAAGGTTCCCAATCTAACCTCCATCCTCACCCAAAAGGGGTTTGGCGAAGTTTCATTGGTGGGACTTCTACCCCCCATTTAGTACTTACTCTCCCTGTGCGCCTCTCGATCCGGAGCATTCTTTTCTCTTCTGCCTTCTTCTTATGGTCAGCTAAAGTAGGAGTATATCCGATGCCGTATCTTTCATTCATGCCTTCTGGTAACAATGGCATTGCGATGCCCTGAAGATACTTCCCCAACCCTTTTCCTGGGCAAAACCCTGATTTAATCATTTCTGCAGCCACCATACGTGTAGAAGAAAAGATCTGAGGTTGAGGGATAACAGATCCCTCCATTATAGTAAGGACGTTGATGATCTCAAACGCTCGGAATGAATCTTCATGGGCTTCTTCAGCCGCTTCCACATAGGGAGTGGAAGAAGATTGAGTAACCATTATGTCGGTTTCTCCATAAACACATACCAGTTTATCCCCTACTACAAATTTCACTCGCTGATGCAAAGAGGACGGAACTGCCCCAGTATTATGTATCCAAGGCCTTCCCAAGAGACAACTGTATGAAGGTGTAATATCCATGACTTGAAAAGTGATATTGAAGGTTATGGGTCCAATCTGAATAGGGATGTCAAGCGACCCTACTGACTCTCTTCGTGTTCCATCGAAGGCACGCACCACCAAATTGTTTGGTGTCACATAAGAAGGATCAATGGGTAACCTCTGCAGTGTAGTCATTGGCATAACATTGAGGGATGACCCATTATCTATCAAGACTCGAGACATCATATGATCCTTACATTTCGTGGATATATGCAACGCCTTGTTGTGCCCCTGGCCTTCTGGTGGAATTTCTTCATCAGTAAAAGTGATGTAGTTGGAGGCCGCCAGACTTCCGATCACATGATTGAATTTATCAACGCTGATATCTTGGGGAATGTAGGCTTGATTTAGGACTTTAAGTAATGCCTCCCGATGGGTCTCTGAATTTAGTAGAAGCGACAAAACAGATATGTGAACCAGCATTTTCTTTAGTTGGTCCACAATGTTGTACTCGCTATGCTTTATTATCTT
Source organism: Malania oleifera (assembly GCF_029873635.1). Lineage (NCBI taxonomy): Eukaryota > Viridiplantae > Streptophyta > Magnoliopsida > Santalales > Ximeniaceae > Malania > Malania oleifera. The sequence continues at coordinate 134,432,102 of NC_080417.1, forward strand.
CAGGAATTCTTCAGCCTCTCCGTTGGATATTGGACTTTTCACTGCCCTATCTGGTTCCCCTGCATTCTGTCGATTTGTTTTAGAGGACTCTGGCGTATACACCCTACCACTTCGAGTTATCCCTTTTACCCCTGCTATATTGCTAGCGCTTCCTTCGACATACGCTTCACATTCATATTTCCAGGGTACTGCTTGGTTACTCTTGTATGGGAATGGCCTGGGAGTAGAGATCACCAAGCGAGCTGGTGCTTCCTTTGTGGGAAGAGCCTTGTTCATGGTAGGTATGAATGGTTGATTAGTGCACTGATGATATACTGGTCTGTTTTCCCCAACGACTGCAATCTCTCCACTTTTTCGGGTACAACCAATCTCTATAAACTTGTTATCCACCATCTTTTGCAAAAACTTTCTAAAGGTTACACACTTTTTCACAGATCTTCCTTCTTTACTTTGACATAAACAAAGTGCATTAGTGGGGCAAATGGCCTCCTACCCTACCCGACCTGCCGCAACAAATTCATTGAACACCCAATCTAAAGACATTCGTTCAAAATCCACCTCATTCGTCCCTTCTTCTATCATTCCGACATTGCTACCCCCATGATTGGGCAGAGGGTTCCCTTGAATTCCTGGTTGTTTATCATCAAATGCTAGCCATCCGGCTTCTCTTAGTGTTTGAACCTTATTTTTGAATGCCCAACAACGTTCAATAGTGTGCCCGGGAGTGTTAGCGTGATATGCACACTTGGCTTCGGGGTCATACCATTGCGGAAAAGGTGCCGTAATGACCATTCCAGGAATGACTAAAACTAAGTTCCTTTCCATCAATTGTGGGAATAATTCTGAGTATGTCATTGGAATAGGATCTATCCTTCTCGTATTTCTCTGGATGCCTCTATCATGAGTTCGCACATTCGGTTGGGTAGGCATGGTCCCGGAAGGAACAACTTGGGGTCTACCTCCTGTATGAACTGTCTGATTGACAGAGGGTTCGAAAGCAAAATTCCTCCTAGCCCCTGAGCCATGCTCTCTTTGATATTGTTGTCTTTGAACCATCTGAACCTCTTCTTCCTTCTTCTTGCTTGTCCACTTCTTGCCTAGACCAGTCTCTGTACTAATACTTTTAGTTCTCCCGACTTTGATGGCCGTCTCAATCCTTTCTCTGGTAGAAACAATGTCCATGAAGTCATGGGGGGTTGCTCCTAAGAGATGCCCGAAGTAAGGATCTTTCAAGGTATTCACAAATAGGGAAATAGCCTCCCTGTCTTCCACAGGAGGATTGACTTGGACAGACATGTCCCTCCACCTGTATGCATATTCTCTAAATGTTTCGGTGGGCTTCACTTGCATACTCTGCAAGGTCATACGATCGGGTGCCATTTCTATAACATGGCGGTATTGAGTTATAAAAGAATTAGCCAGATCTTTCCATGTGCGTATCCGAGCCCGATCTTGTTGAATATACCACCGGATGGCTGCCCCTGTCAAGCTGTCTTGAAAGCAATGCATCATTAGTCTCTCATTATCGGAATGTGCAGCCATTTTTTTGCAACACAGGCGCAGGTGAGTTCGAGGACAATTAGTTCCATTAAATTTTTCGAAATCTGGTACTTTGAATTTCGGTGGCAAAGTGACCTTTGGCACGAGGCACAAATCATTGGGATCTACAGAGTCGAATGTATTGGATCCCTCAATAGCTTTCAGGCGTTCCTCCAGTACATCGTATCGACGTTCAGTTTCAGATCTGTTCATCCCCAGATCAGAAGCTACTAATGGGGGGGTCCCCACTGCTGGAAACCCTTGAGCTGGTACATTAGGAATGAACGGGGGTATACTTGGCATTGAACCCTCCATGACGCCAGGTATTGGAGCTGACGCTTGTCCACGCACTGGGGTAAATCCTGGAGGATGAGTAGGGTCCATATCTATTTCCGGATCATTCTGCACTGCTTTTCCTTTGTTCGTCAACAATTCTAGGATCTTGCTCATTTTTTCATTCAATTCTTCTTGTCCTTGCTCTATGCCCAGGACTCTGCCTTCCAACTGTTCACTCATTTCTTTTGCCCTTCTCCGGGTATTGTATTGATGCGTGACAGTCTCAATGTTGCTTGCTCAGACGAATTCTGTGGCTAGGCACTGCAAACCAAAACTTTCCTTTTTAGAACCGTGAATGCATAGGTATGAATGCATGAAATGCGATGGTCTTTTTAAGACAGGTGTAAAATTCACAAATATAAAACATATGTATGCAACCTAACGTACTTTAACCAAGGTTCATGGAAAAGATCATCGTCATTCTAGAAGAAAAATTTGCTTTTTATTAAAAGGATCCTTTTATACAATATGACATTCATCCCTGATCCTTATTTTTATTGCCTACAACGTTTTCAGAAATAATCCAATCGAATATTGAACCAATATCTGCTCATGATTTCAGGACTTCTACATCTTGCTGTGTCATCTTCTTATGCAAAGCTCGGAACTTGGCTTCCCAGTAGCCAGCTTTTGTTATGCACGGCTCCATCTTTTCTAGAACTTGGTTATATTTTCCACTCTGCTCATCCCACTGATTTTCTAGTTCCTGTATGTAGAGTGATTTCCTTTCATTTTCAGTTCTGGCTTTTTCTAACATCTGAGATTTCTGGTCCAATGCTACTTGGAGTGTGCGTCTTTTCTTTCTTAATGCCATTATTTCCCTTTCTGATTGTAAACACTGAGCTTTCTGTCGCTTGATTTTTCGACGATAGAATGTAACCAACTTCTCTTCTTTTTGCCTTTCTTGTTGATCCTTCATTACTACCCACATGGCTTTTTCTTCTGCTAAGCGTAGCCCTTCTTGCAAATTTTCCTGTATGTCTAATGCTGGTGTCTTTGTTTGGGCTATAGGATCCCTTGCCATTTGTTTGACCTGTGAATTCACTCTGTTAGCCAACCATAGTTCATAGTTTCTTTGGGTACCTGAACCTTGATGGCCTGATTCTATTAAGTACACATGTCTCCATGCTACTGTAAATTCTCGGACTCGTCTTTGATCATCACCCGTTTCGTTCGAGAATCGAGAATTAGCCAGCCCGTGTGTCATGGGTATAAACTGGGTTGCCCCTATTTGCCTTCTAAGCATAAGGGGCGCATACGCTATCCCTCCCCAAGGGCCAAGTAGAGGCACCCATGGGAGATTTCCACACCTGTATATAACATTGGACGAGCCCATCCATGGTGCTTGCCAAACGAGTCCCCTGCTGCCTAAATGTCGTAGTCTCGACTTCCATTCAAATTTATTGGCATGTTTTTCCCACTGGACGGTTCCGAATTCTGCTAAGGGAATTCTGAGTGTCGAGTAAGCGGTACGAAAAGACCCCGGGGCGCAAGGTAAGTGACTCATCATCCATACATACAGTAGGGGCACACAACATCTCATTCTTGTACGTCTTTTGACCTGACATTCATGGAGAGATCGAAAAGTCTCGGCCAGGATTCCAGGGACTGGGTTGATTCCCTCTTTTACCTGTGCTACAAAAGAAATAGTATTCTGATCTATAGTCCCTACCTCCTTTGGAAATATGATTAACCCATAGATAGCTAAGGCTAACATATGCATCTGAGTCTCTTCCCCATCTTCCTTTTCTAACAGTCTCTTCAAGCATGGCCAGGTGATTTTTGTATCTTCTGTCTTCTGAACTTTAACCCCGATGACGTCATGCAATTCTTTTACAAAAGATGCTCTAGGATCATGCACGTACATTTTGTAGGGCGTCGTTAACTTAGTTAAATGCAGCAAGGAGGTATACTCCTCGATAGTTGGGGCCATGTCTACTCCATCCATAGTGAAGCAACAATACGAAGGATTCCAGAATTCCACTAGCACCTCGATCACATGGAGATTTACGGACACATGAAGTAGGAACCCAATATGTCCATACAGTTGTGAAAATTTCAACCGGCGCTGAGGTGACCACCCCATCCAAATGATTCTCAGTTCTTCCAAAGAGTTTGACCGGGTATTTAGGTTGACTCGATCTAGCACCTCGATCACTGATTCCTTATTCACGCTATCTCCCCATTGACTTTGCTGATTCTCAGAGTACATCTGTACCGCGGACTCCTTTTCATGCGTGACTATTGTGTCTTCCATGAATGACTCTTATCTTTTCCAAAATCTTGGCTAAGCACAAGGTATGCCTACATGAATGTAGTATGTCAGGCACAGTATGATAAGTTTAAAGCGATGACATTACACAAAGAAGAATGAAGCTTTAATTTCAAACCTAGGGTGTATCTAGTGCTCAAATACATACAAACACGGATATGATCATATATGCAACCTATCATGCATGGGTATGCGTGTGAAATTATGCATGAATGCATGGATGCAATGAAACCTAACTAGCTACTTTGTCAGAATTTTGAAAACATCCCGCTAATGAAAGATTTCAAGATTAAGACGACCATTGATGGGCCATAATTTCAATTCAACTCTTCCCTTAACCATTCCTTTCTTTAATGACGGTCCATGTACCTCGTATTCTATGAAAGGTCAAATTATGATCGGAGGTTGGGGTTGACCCAAGCTAGTCAACCCCTTGGATTTCTTCAATGCGGGCTTGTGAACTTTAACATGCACTTGGACCTCGAGTATTTTAAAATATGGGTTTCAATATATTTCATGATGGGATTAGGCCCTAGTTTTAAAAGGACTTGGGCTTGGATTGCTTAGAAAATATTGGCCTGAATTTTTGGGTAATAGGGCCGAAGCCCATTTTTGGAAATCTGAGTTTGACCCTTTTTGAAAATCAGGCTTGGGCTGAGTTTTTACTTAGGAAAAGGTCGGGCCTTGGTTTGTTTTTAAAGAATTGGACCCAAGTTATTTGAAAAGGGTTGGGCCGACCCATATTTTAAAATGCTCAGGTCAAGTGCTTCATTTTTTTTTTTTTAAAGGATGGGCCATGGTCACATTATTGGGCTTTTTTGAATACTGGCTAAGTAGTATGTATCTCTAAAATGGATGTCAAATGTATGATATAATACAAAGTATCTCATAACATATATACAACATACTATACATGGAGTAGGATGTGGCTCATGTCCCAACCCAGGGTAGGTATATATATACAGGGTTCTTCATGATTCTATCCTAATTAGGGAAGACTATAGACAAGTATGTGTGGGTAAGCTCTAATCCCTATATACAAAGGTTCCCAATCTAACCTCCATCCTCACCCAAAAGGGGTTTGGACGAAGTTTAAATTGAGCGGAGTGGTTCGCGGGTCCCCACAAGCCCTGCCACGTGGGGACAAACGCTATTACACTCCTATCTAATCCTAGTAAGGAAAGCTCGGGTATAGAGCGTGAAAGTGTGTGCATTTAAATTTAACCTAATCCCGCTATCCCCACATTTATTCACATACTATAAACAATATGGAAACAAGATATCTACCATTAATACATATATTCAAAAGATAAGGAAACACAATATATGCAATTAATATGTTTATTCAAAAAAAAATTTGGAAACAAAAAATAAGGAAACAAAATATTTATGATTAGTATACACAATATCTATAATTAATATGCTTATTCACAATATCTAAAATTAATATGCTTTATTCAAAATATTTGGAAACAAAATATCTACAATTAATATTCACAAAATTAGGAAACAAAATATTTTTAACTAATTTTGGTTATTTACAAATTATGGAAGTAAAATATTTACAATTAATCAAAGTTTATTGACAAATTACAATATTTACAAAATAAGGAGTAATTAAAAGATTTATTAAATTTAAACTTGGGATAATTTTCAATTAATTAATGGCTCGACTCTCTAAGTCCCCAGCGGAGTCGCCAAGCTGTCGCAGTGTCCCGGGAGCGCGTGTGCCCCGGGCGGCGAGATTAAAATCAATTTAATATTTCATGGAAAAACATGGTGTAGGAGTCGCCACTAACCTTTAGTGCGGTTAGAACACATGATTACTACTCCGTTAGGGGTAGGATCGGTCTACATTACCACAGTTAGGCTCGGGAGTTCGGTTACGCGAGGGGAAGGTACGAGCACCCCTACGCGCCCGTTCTTACGAACGGTACCTAATTAATTGAAAATTATCCTTAAGTTAATCTAATAATTCTTTAAATTACTCCTTTTTTTATGAATTTATAAGTACATGTAAAAAATAAATAAATAAATAAATAAAATAATAAATGAATAAAGATAATATATATATATATATAGATATTCCCTCAGAGCTTAGGGTACGTGAAGCCCGAAGGCTTATACCCCTTGCAATTAGATCATAGGGATAAAATTAAGAAAATACACTCCCAACATTTTGAAATTATATATATAAAATTTTTATAGGAAAATACTAGTGTGGGAGGTTTTAATATATATTAATAAGATAATAACCTAAGAAATTAAATTACCCTAATATGTGTGATAATAATAGGGATATAATAATAAATTGCTATAATACCTAATGGCATATCCTAATAATAAACCCACCTAATAGATAGTAGTGATATACACACAAAAATAGGAATGATAATATAATACTAAACTTATAACAATAACAATAACAATAATAACAATAATAATAATACTAATAACAGTAATACTAATAATGACATACTACACGTAATAATAATAATAATAATACACAAGCATATAGTAAGATATCAACATTTTATAAATATAATGATACTCACTTATAAGTAATCAAAACCTCAATATATGCACATAGGGAAACAATTAATTCCTAAGATAAATAACGGTATATACAATAGTCATTATGGAGACAATTAATCCCTAGAATAAATATAGGATGTATACTATAATAGTTATGGAAACAATCGAAGTCTTACCATTAATATACAATGACAATGTGGAAACAAATTAAATCCTAGAAATTATGTACTTTTATAAACATGTAAGGGAAAGAAATTAATTATGGAAACAATTCAAGCTATGAATCTAATAGGAAATATATACAAACTCTAGAGAAATCAGTAAGCCACAAGAGTGGAACCCTAGAAATAAATATGGAAATAAATTTAATTTTTATGAAGGAGTGTTCAATAATATGAAAATACTAGAAATTGATATGCAATGATGTGGACGAAAATTAATGTGCAATAATAAGACTAATAATAAAAAGCAAGTAACTCAAACCCTAAAGCAATACTTAAACCTAAAATTATCAACCTTCTAAAAACGTGAAAACTACCAAAATCCTAAACAAACCTACACATAAAATATGAAATGATTTAAGTAATAAACAATCGTAACCAAAACCGTGAACGAATTTAAATAACGCAAATAAACTACAAGAAAAATTAAACTGTATTAACATGATAAACCTAACCTTTAAAAACATAAATACTAACATATAAAACAAAATGTAAAATAACACTAAACAATATGAATTTAAATAAGACAACATCGATTAAAAATACATGCTAAATAATACAAAATCACCTACCGGCAATAACTTAGAATTCTCACCACTGAACTACAGCCACAATATAACAACAATAATGTGAATACACAATATTACATAATAATGCAACAATGATATTACGTAAATATACATGTACATGAGCTTAACATTTAATAATAAAACATATATTTATATTTATATATACTTGCGCAAAAATAAACCAATACTCCGATATTTCCCCATAAGCTAAAATAACCTTGGATATTATCATTTAAACAAATGTTACAACATCAGAAATACTACAATGCGTATTACAACACAAAAATAACAACAAGGAAAATATTGCATGGATATTAAACATTAAAACACATATTACAACAATAAAATCCAATAATAATAATATTATTTAATATATACAATAAATTTAGACATAAATAAAAACTCCCTAAATATACTACATGCGAAAGCACATGGATAATAAATACACAATAAACCTACAAAAATTAATACCATAAGTCAATAACACACATGTATGGGATGATAAAATATATATACCTAATAAATAAAGGAAACACGTACAATATAATATTACATATCAATATAACATAATGCAAATAGCAAACCAAGCCACTGCATGTATACAAAATAATAGCCTCGAATCATGATAACAAACAATAATAAATCTAAATATATATAATAACTTAAACATGAATATAAAATACATTAAAACTCCTCTCTAATTATCTAGCAAGTATATTAACAATATAAATAAATGAATAGATAAAAAACTTAACAAAGTAATAATAAACAACAATACTTACAGAAAAATAAAATAACATAAAACCTAAACCTTATATAATGAAAATAAAACAAAACAGTCTATATATATAAATATATATCTTTGTGTGTGCGTGTGTATAGGGTTAGCATGCAGAGGCGCTCACCAGGAAGCCTCCCGCGAGCCATGCATGCATGTGAGCCTAGGGAACTCACCAGAGGGGGGGTACGGTGGGAGACGCTCACGATGGTGATGGCGGAGCTGCTGGGGGGTGGTCGGTTGCAGTGGGGCAGCAGTGGAGCTGCGAAGCTACTGCTGGTACTCGGTGGTCGCCGGAGAGAGTCGTCGGGTTGCCGCTGGAGTTGCAAGGATGACCAAAGGATGGCTGGATGTGCTGGCTGTCGGTGGTGACAGGGAACTGGTAAGGGTTGGAGGCTAAAGATGGCTGTGGGGAGTGACTTGATCTGCTGGCTGTTGGTTGTGCAGAGGGTGGCGAGCGAAGGAGACTGAGACGGAGAGGGTAAGCAGGAGATGCTTGTGGGTGGCTGAGAGGAGCAGGGAGAGAGCGATGGTGATGGCCGGGTGTGTGAAAGAGAGCCAGCAGAAGAAGCAGGACTGAATTTTTTTTTTTTTCTGTTCTGCGCAGCCCCGGCCGTGTCCCCTCTGTGCAGCGCCGGATCCCCCTTCTTATAAAATTTTTTTGAAAAAAAACCCTAGCAATATTTCCTTTTTCAACTTTTGGTATTTTCTCTTTTTTGGAAATAAGATATACTACCACTATGGTTATAAGGAAACAAAAATAATAATAATAATAAGGTAATAATAATAATAAATAATAATAATAATAATAATAAATAAAATAATAGTAATAATAGTAATAAAAAACCTTAATGATAATAAAAATTAAAAATAATAATAATAATAATAATAGAAGTAAAAATAAGTAATAATAATAATACTAATGAAAAATAATAATAATAATAATAATAATAAGAATAATATAAAGAAAATAATAATAAAAATAATAATAATAATAATAAGATTAGCGAAAAATAATAATAGTAATAATAACAAATAAAATAATAGTAATAAAAAACACTGATAATAATGATAATAAAAATAATAATGAAAATAATAAATAATAATAATAATAGAAGTAAAAATAAGTAATAATAATAATACTAATGAAAAATAATAATAATAATAATAATAATAATAATAATAATAAGAATAATAATATAAAGAAAATAATAATAACAATAATAATAATAATAATAAGATTAGTGAAAAATAATAATAATAATACATACATTGGGCCTGGGTAAAAATGGGGTGTCTACAATTAGGACATGTCATTAGGTATTATAGCAATTTATTATTATATCCCTATTATTATTACACGTATTATGGTAATTTAATTTCTTAGTTTATTATCTTATTAATATATATATTAAAACCTCCCATACTAATATTTTCCTATAAAATTTTACATATAATTTCAAAATTTTGGGAGTGTATTTTCTTAATTATTATCCCTATGATTTAATTGCAAGGGGTATTAGCCTTTGGGCATCACGTACCCTAAGCTCTGAGGGAATATATGTATATATTTATTTATTTTCCTATGTATTTATAAATTCATAAAAAGGAGTAATGTAAAGATTTATTAGATTAACTTAAGGATAATTTTAAATTAATTAGGTGCCGTTCTTAAGAACGGGCGCGTAGGGGGTGCTCGTACCTTCCCCTTGCGTAACCGAACTCCAGACCCCAACTCTGGTAATGTAGACCGATTCTACCCCTAACGGGGTAGTGATCATGTGTTCTAACCGCACTAAAGGTTAGTGGCGACTCCTACACCATATTTTTCCTGAAAATATTAAAATAATTTTAATTTTGCCGCCCGGGGCACACGCGCTCCCGGGACGCCGCGACAGCTTGGCGACTCCGCTGGGGACTTAGAGAGTCGAGCCATTATTTAATTAGAAATTATCCCAAGGTCTAATTTGATAAATCTTTTAATTACTCTGTAATTTGTAAATATTGTAATTTGTAAATAACTTTACTTAATTATAAATATTTTACTTCCATAATTTGTAAATAACCTCAATTAATTAAGAATATTTTGTTTCCTAATTTGTTGAGCATTAATTGTAGATATTTTGTTTTTAAATATTCTGAATAAGCATATTAATTATAGATATTGTGAATAAGCATATCAATTATAGATATTTTGTATACTAAAAATATTTTGTTTCCTTATTTTTTTGTTTCCAAATTTTTTAGAATCAACATGCTAATGGCAGATAATATGTTTCCATATCTTGTGAATAAATAATGGAAGATATCTTGCTTCCATATTCTTTATAGCATGTGAATAAATGTGGGGATAGCGGGGTTAGGTTAAATTTAAATGCACACACTTTCACGCTCTATACCCGAGCTTTCCTTACTAGGACTAGATAGGAGTGTAATAGCGTCAGTCCCTTCGTGGCAGAGCTTGATGGGACCCGCGAACCACTCCACCCAGTGCGGGTTTTATCTGGACCCCTATGGGGGAGGATGAAATTCCAAACTGGGAACCTTTTGTCAATAGGGTTAGAACCTACCCACACATACTTGTCTATAGTCTTCCTTAACTAGGGTAGAGCCATGAAGAACCCTATACATACGTACCTACCCTAGGTTGGGACAGGAGCCACATCCTTCTCCATGAATAGTGTGTTGCATATATGTGAAATACTTTGTATTATATGATACATTTGACATCCATTTTAGATATACATACTACTTAGTCAGTATTCAGAAAAAGTCCAATAATGAGACCAAGGCTCATCCTTTCAAAAAATGAAGCACTTGGCCCAAGCATTTTAAAATATGAGTCGGCCCAACCCTTTTCAAATAACTCGGGCCCAATTTTTTGAGAAATAACAAGTATAGGCCCAACCTTTTCCTAAGTAAAAACTCGGCCCAGGCCTGATTTTCAAAATGGGTCAAATCCAGATTTCCATAAATGGGCTTCGGCCCTATTACCCAAGAAAATCAAGCCAAGCCCAAGTCTTTTTTTAAAATTAGGGCCTGATCCCATCATGAAATATATTGAAGCCCATATTTTAAAATACTTGAGGCTCAAGTGCACACTAAAATCCAACGGGTTGACCAACCTGGGTCAACCCCAACCTCATAACATAATTTGACCCTTTATAGAATCTGAGGTACATGGACCGTCATCAAGGAAAAGGATGATTGAGGGAAGAATTGAATTGAAATTGTGGCCCATCAATGATTGTCTTAATCTTGAAATCTCTCATTAGTGGGACTTTTCCTAGAATGCTGACAAAGTAGTTAGTTAGGTTACATTGCATCCATGCATTCATGCATAATTTCACACATAATCATGCACGATAGGTCGCATACATGGTCGTATCTCTATTTGAATGTGTAATTGCACTAGGTACATCCATGTACAAACATTCATTGCATCCATGCATTCATGCATAATTTCACACATAATCATGCACGATAGGTCGCATACATGGTCATATCTCTATTTGAATGTGTAATTGCACTAGGTACATCCATGCACAAACATTCATTGCATCCATGCATTCATGTGTAATTTCACACATAATCATGCACGATAGGTCACATGCATGTTCATATCTCTATTTGTATGTGTGATTGCACTAGTTACATCCATGCACCAACATTTATTACATCTTATGGTCATGCATTAGATACTCACACATTCATGCCTTACATAATCATGCATTCACGATTCTAAAAAGGGAAGGTTTTGGTTTGCAGTGCCTAGCCACAGAATTCGTTTGAGCAAGCAACATTGAGACTGTCACGCATCAATACAATACCAGGAGAAGGGCAAAAGAAATGAGTGAACAATTGGAAGGTAGAGTCCTGGGCATAGAACAAGGACAGGAAGAATTGATTGAAAAAATGAGTAAAATTATGGAATTGTTGATGAACAAAGGAAAAGTGGTACAAAATGATTCTGAAACAGATATAGACCCTACTCATCCTCCAGGGTTCACCCTAAATCATGGACAAACATCAGCTCCACCACCGGGCGTCATGGGGGATCCAATGCCAGATATGCCTCCATTTATCCCAACTGTGCCAACACAAGGGTTTCCAGTGGCAGGGGCTTCCCCCTTAGCAACTCCTGATATGGGGATAAATAGATCTGAGTCTGAGCGTCGTTGTGATGTATTGGAGGAACGCTTGAAAGCAATTGAAGGGTATAATACATTTGACTCCGTTGACCCTAATGACCTTTGCCTAGTACCAAAGGTCACTCTGCCGCCAAAATTCAAGTTGCCGGATTTTGAAAAATTCGATGGGACCCACTGTCCTCGGACCCACCTGCGCCTGTATTGCCAAAAAATGGTTGCACATACTGATGATGAAAGGTTGATGATGCATTGCTTTCAAGATAGTTTGACTGGAGCAACTATCAGATGGTACATTCAGCAGGATCGAGCTCGAATTAGTACTTGGAAAGATCTGGCAAATTCCTTCATAGCTCAGTACCGCCACGTGATAGAAATGGCACCTGATCGCATGACCTTACAAAGCATGCAAATGAAACCTAATGAAACATTCAGAGAATATGCATATAGATGGAGGGACATGTCCATCCAAGTGAGCCCTCCAGTGGAAGATAGGGAGGCTATCTCCCTATTCGTGAATACATTGAAAGATCCCTACTTTGGACATCTCCTAGGGGCAACCCCACATGACTTTATGGATATTGTTGCTACTGGAGAGAGAATTGAAACGGCCATCAAAGTCGGAAGAACCAAAAGTGGTGATGCAGAAACTGACCCAAGTAAGAGGAAGAAAGACGAGGAAGCACAAATGATTCAGGGGCATCATTACCAAGAGGGTAAAATCCGGGGGACAAATAAGAATTTTGCCTACAAGCCCATAGTCCATCAGATAGTGCATTCAGGTGCGCAACCCCAAGCAGTTCCCTTCGGACCTAAGCCTATTTCAAGGCAGCTGAGTGTTCAGGACACGGGAGGGAGCCCCCTGATGGAAAGAAAGAGAAAAGAAGTTCAACCTATTCCGATGACTTATGCAGAATTGTTCCCGCAATTGGTGGAAATCCAAATGGTTGCACCAATACCAGGATTGTTGCTACAATCCCCTTTCCCAAGGTGGTACGACCCAAATGCTCGATGCGACTATCATTCTGGGGCAATAGGTCATTCAATCGAGAAATGTTGGCATTTCAAGCATAAAGTACAAACCTTAAGAGATTTGGGTCTATTGGCAATTGACGTGGAGGAGCCTATTGTGCAATATTGAAGGAATATTTTGAAGATCAGATCTGTCAAAGAAGTACAACAAGTTTTGAACCAGAGATATTCTGCATATAGTCTGAATAAATGGGTTTACTTTTGACCATGGAAACAAAGAAATACAAGTGGCAAACTTTTGATTATTCGCCCCCTACATGGATGCTTTTATCTTCTTTTGTTTTCTTCTTTCTTTTGTTACAATTTATTAAAGGTTTTATCTCCAAAGTTTCCTTTGCTATCAAAGAAATGAAATTATGCATTTTCGTATATCACTTGCATCGGGAGTTCAATGTCCAAAATTTTGTTTACTCGTGTTTCTTTGCTAAGATAAGGAAAATAAAATGCCAATATTCATGAACCAAAAGCAGGTGTTAGTTATGAAAAATTCAAGCTACGAGATGAAAATAAAGCAAGATGAAACAATGTTCGTCACTCCATGAGTTCGAATACTGCGAAGAAGTTCTGAAAGCCTCAGTAAAATATGGGTTGGTTCCATGAATCTCATGTCAGTCCGCTAATCAAGTTTTGATCGAATGATAGATGGCCATCTTTGGCCGATCAGTTATCCCTAAAAAGAACCCAATATTGATTTACCATTTGTTAACCCACTTGAGCTTGATTATTAAACTAATTTTTCTTAAAAGTCAATTCACCAGAAATTTAACTCGGGTTTGGGTGCCTTAGCATTTGACAAGTCATTTGAGACAATAATCATTATCAAAAGGATGGCAGGCTATTTTTTCTGCTACCCAAAAGAAAGGCAAAAGAGAAACCCCTTGCAAAGCCCTTTTTGAGCCTGAAAAATTTCATTCTTAACCCGTCAAAGGATCACATCCCATACTGGGGCAGTTTTAAGAAAATGATCAGTCCCAAATGGAATTCAAATGAAAATGAAGTTAAGATTCCTTCATAAAAGGAAAAGCAAAAGTTGCGATAAAAGGAAGAAGAAAAGGAAGAAGAAAGGAAAATAAGGGACGTACTACATATGTGATCTTTGACCAAATTACCCTTGATAAAATCAACGATTTTGAGCCTTATTTAACTCTTTTCTTCTTTAACCCAAACCCTAGCCTGCATTACAGTCCAAATAAAGTCCTGACCAGATTGGTATACATTGTTGTGTCAAATGATTTGTCAGACGCAATATTGTGTCTGAACTACGTAATGACCTGATCCTGAAAGGGTACGTAGGCAACTTGTCCAAATGACAAGTTCGGTCAATATCTTGCAAGTGCCTCAAATTCAAGCTGGGAGCATAAAACATCATTATGGGATGGGATTTTTGAGCCTTAGTTTTCCTTTTATTTTGAAAACCTGTATCCCTTATCCAACGTTTCGTCCCGAGTCTTAAAGACCATCTTGAGATCAAAACATTAGTCGGACTTGACTGAACTAGGGGCAACCATTAAACAAAAGGTTCTCAATGGTTTCACGGCAGAACAAGGTGGAAGAATAGTCCCCCAATAAAACTGGGGCAATCGGGTAAAAAAGAAAATCAGTTATTCAGTTCGAAAAGTTAGCACCATCATCATTAGGGCTCTCGAATACTGGTATGAATTTTTTCCATTGAAATAGCAAGCGAACTCAGTAAAACATCTATTTGGTGCATATGACCTTTTGATTTAGCAAGTTGATGTCCTAAATGCATGATCATTCATCATTCATTCCCCCATCCAAAAAAAAAAAAAAAAAAAAAAATCCATTCTTCAAAAGCTCTAAAAGGAGGACGGATGGTCAAAAGGGCTTAATCACTGACACATTCGCCAAAAGAGGATCCTTGTGAAAGACAGGTAAAATTGTCAAGAATAGTTACAGATGCACTCAAATGATCCAAACTCCGTGTTGAGTTCTAGTGACGCTGATTTGGGGTGCCTTCCTGTCAAAGTCAAATTTGAAGCCAATATCAGTAACAAACGATGGTAAATGGGGCAGATTTTGGGTTGAGTTTTGTTTGGACTAATTCCGATGCCATCATATCAGAGTGCATGATGAAAACATAGCCAATATCAGTGGATGAGGATTGAAACTAGGCAATTTTTGAGTTCATTGGAGCAAATTCAAGAGCTTTCAGGACAGAATCAAAGTCAAAAACAGGGTCATGACTAGTGGCATGTAAACACTAGGGCAGATTTTGAGTGCCTTTTGGAATTTGAAACATGGCCAGAATCAGCAGGCACACCCAAGATCAGAGATTGGGTTGTTGATTACAAGCATGTTGGAAGGAGAAAAGATTCATGCATTACCATGCATTTCATTCATTACCATGCATTTCATTCATTACCATACATTTTATGCATTGCATAAGAAAGAAAATATAAAGGGCATCTCATTCAATATGCATACATCTTTGCATTCACGCATCACTATGCACACAGAACAACATTTCACTGCATTCTAGCATCTTAGGTAGCAACATGCATACATATAGCAATAGAGCACTATTCAATCACACTTGCCTGATTGAATAAACTTTTGAATAATTCTTTTGCCTCATTGACTGAGCCATTCTGGTCTAGACGTATTTTGAAATTGGGGCAGCTGGTCCCAATGCACAGATTAACATACTTTGAAACTGTAGCAGTTGACCCCTTGGTTGTTGAGTCTCAAAGAGGGTAATCTAAAGACAGCCAAAGAAACTCATGTTTTCATTCCCGATTGATAATCCCCAATGGAATAATTCTGAGCCCTATGCTTGAGGACACTTTCCAAAAAAATCTTAAGACTTCGTACCCGATTCATCATCCCCCATACAAAGTAGCCATTTTCCTGGTCCAAATTGAGTCATCTACCTTAAAATTAGGGCATCGACCCTCACATCCAAAATTGGTGTTGTTCATGACGAAATCGAGGTGTTGGATCACCTCAAAGCTTTCTTGATTACCTCATTCATGAGAGCAGTTTCATCCAAATTATTCTGATTATCTTATTCACTTTTAATTGACCCATCGCGGTCCACTCTATTGACCCATCGCGGTCCACTTTTATTGACCCATCGCGGTCCATTCTTATTAACCCTTCGTGGTCCCATCTTATTGACCCTTCGTGGTCCCACCTTATTGGCTTATCACGGTCCTATTCTTATTGACCCATCGCGGTCCCATCTTATTGACCATTCGCGGTCCCACCTTATTGACCTATCACGGTCCTATTCTTATTGACCCATTGCGGTCCCACCTTATTGACCATTCGCGGTCCTATTCTTATTGACCCATTGCGGTCCCACCTTATTGACCTATCACGGTCCCATCTTATTGACCCATTGCGGTCCCACCTTATTGACCTATCACGGTCCCATTCTTATTGACCCATTGCGGTTCCATCTTATTGACCTATCACGGTCCCATCTTATTGACCCATTGCGGTCCCACCTTATTGACCTATCACGGTCCCATTCTTATTGACCCATTGCGGTCCCACCTTATTGACCTATCACGGTCCCATCTTATTGACCCATCGCGGTCCCACCTTATTGACCTATCACGGTCCCATTCTTATTGACCCATCGCGGTCCCATCTTATTGACCCATTGCGGTCCCACCTTATTGACCCATCGCTGTCCCATCTTATTGACCATTCACGGTCCAACTCTTATTGACCCTTCACAGTCTCACTTTATTGACCCTTGGCGGTCCCATTCTTATTGACCCATCGCGGTCCCACCTTATTGACCCTTCGTGGTCCCACCTTATTGACCTATCACGGTCCCACTTTATTGACCCTTTGCGGTCCCACCTTATTGACCCATCGAGGTCCCATCTTATTGACCATTCACGGTCCCACCTTATTGACCCTTCATGAACTATAACTCGGGTTCCTACACCCGGTGCGACCCTTCGTGAACTATAGCTCGGGTTCCTACACCCGGTGCGAGTCACCTTTCCGTGAACTATAGCTCGGGTTCCTACACCCGGTGCAAGTCACCTTCCGTGCACTATAGCTCGGGTTCCTACAACCGGTGCAAGTCACCCTTCCGTGAACTATAGCTCAGGTTCCTACACCCGGTGCGAGTCACCTTTCCGTGAACTATAGCTCGGGTTCCTACACTCGGTGCAAGTCACCTTCCGTGCACTATAGCTCGGGTTCCTACACCCGGTGCAAGTCACGCTTCCGTGAACTATAGCTCGGGTTCCTACACCCGGTGCAAGTCACCCTTTTGTGAACTAATAGCTCGGGTTCCTACACCCGGTGCAAGTCACCCTTCCGTGAACTATAGCTCGAGTCCCTACACCCGGTGTAAGTCACCCTTCTGTGAACTATAGCTCGGGTTCCTACACCCGGTGCAAGTCACCCTTTCGTGAACTAATAGCTCGGGTTCCTACACCCGGTGCAAGTCACCCTTCCGTGAACTATAGCTCGGGTCCCTACCCCCGGTGCAAGTCACCCTTCTGTGAACTACAGCTCGGGTTCCTACACCCGGTGCAAGTCACCCTTCCGTGAACTATAGCTCGGGTTCCTACACTCGACGCAAGTCATTCTCATGTGCTCTCAATTATACATACAAATCGGTTTTCACAAATCATTTTGGTCTCTTTTGTTACATTGGGCCCGGTCCAAAATCAGCGTCTTTTATCTTTGCAGACTTGTTGCTACAAATAACGTAGGAGAATTCCTACTTTTACTTTGAAGCGACGAAGCCTACAAAGAGGGGCAACTGTAGACACCCTATTTTTACCCAGACCCAATATATGTATTACTATTATTATTATTATTATTATTATTATTATTATTATTATTATTATTTTATTTATTATTATTATTATTATTATTAATTTTCACTAATCTTATTATTATTATTATTATTATAGAATTATTATTATTATTATTATTTTTATTTCTATTTATATTGTGTATTATTATTATTATTATTTATTTTTCATTAGAATTATTATTTTATTATTATTATTACTATTATTATTATTATTATTTTTTATTATTATTACTTTTATTTTTATTTCTATTTATATTGTGTATTATTATTATTATTATTATTTATTTATTTATCTTTGTTATTACTATCATTATTATTATTTTAATAAATATCATTATTTTCACCTTATTATTATTATTATTATTATTATTATTATTATTACCATATTAATAATTATTCTCATAAATATTATTTCCAAAAGAAAAAAATACCATAAACTAAAAAGGAAAGGGGAGATTTAGGGTTTCTAATTTTTGCTCATAAATAGGCTTTTCTTCCCTTCAAAGAGAGGACAGCCGGGGCTGCGCACAAGAGTAAAAAAATTCTGTCTTTCCTTTTCTTCTTGCTCTCTTTCATACACCCGACGCTGCACCGCCACAGCCACAGCCGGAGAAATAAAAAATCCTTGCTTCTTCTTCTTCTGCTTCCCAACCTCCAGAATTCCAGCTCCATCCGCTTCTAGCAACCACCACCGCACCCAGCCATCTTCTCCGGCCACCTCTGCAACACCGGCCACTCCTGCTCCCGGCGTATCCCATTAAGTCACAGAGCCCCGGCCACAATTGGCAGCAGTCCACACCAACGCTCAGTACTCCCCACCACAGCAAACCCGGCCAGCAGTAGTAGCACCACAATCACCAGCAGGACCAGCTGCGAGCTCCATCACCGCACCAGCACCTTACGGCCAGTAAAGCACTCTCCTGCTGCGAATCTCCAGCAGCCGAGACTTCTTTCTGTTCCAAGCACAGCAGGACCAGCCGCGAGCTCCATCACCGCACCAGCACCTTACGGCCAGTCCAGCCCTCTCCTGCTGCGAATCTCCAGCAGCCGAAACTCCCTTCTGCTCCAAGCACAGCAGCCCAGCAAACCTCTGTAAGTCCCCCTACCCGTGCACACACACAAACCCACACATGTACCGAACGCACACACGCACACTGTTTGGATTTTTAGATTTAAAACTTTAAGTTTTTTTGTTTTGTTGTACATGCATATTATATGATTAATAATAGATGTTTCATATGGCTACTATACATTTGTTGTATATTAATCATAGAATTTCTATTGATATTGTTATTATTATTATTATGTATTAGTCATGTATTATTATTAAAGTGTTTGTACAAGTATCGTAATAAAGCTTTTATTATTATTTTGTATTGACATCGTTATCTTATATATACGTAATGGCTCGATTTAATACTTTCATTATTTTATTCTGATATGTAATAGCCTATGTGTATTCTTTATTTATTTGACATATATTTTATCATCCCATACATGTGTGTTATTGACTTATGGTATTAATTTTTGCAGGTTTATTGTGTATTTATTGTCCATGTGCTTTCGCACGTAGTATATTTAGGGAGTTTTAATTTATGTCTAAATTTATTGTATATATTAAATAATATTATTATTATTGGATTTTATTATTGTAATATGTGTTTTAACGTTTAATATCCATGCAGTATTTTCCTCCTTGTTATTTTTGTGTTGTAATACGCATTGTAGTATTTCTGATGTTGTAACATTTGTTTAAATGATAATATCCAAGGTTATTTTAGCTTATTGGGAAATATCGTAATTTTTGCACAAGTATATATAAATATAAATATATGTTTTATTATTGAATGTTAAGCTCATGTATATGTATATTTACGTAATATTATTGTTGTATTATTATGTAATATTGTGTATTCATATTATTGTTGTTATATTGTGACTGTAGTTCAGTGGTGAGAATTCTAAGCTATTGCCGGTAAGTGATTTTGTATTATTTAGCATGTATTTTTAATCGATGTTGTATTATTTAACAATTTATATTGTTTAGTGTTATTTTACATTTTGTTTTATATGTTAGTATTTATGTTTTTTAAGGTTAGGTTTATCATGTTAATACAGTTTAATTTTTCTTGTAGTTTATTTGCGTTATTTAAATTCGTTCACGGTTTTGGTTATGATTGTTTATTATTTAAATCATTTCATATTTTATGTGTAGGTTTGTTTAGGATTTTGGTAGTTTTCACGTTTTTAGAAGGTTGATAATTTTATGTTTAAGTATTGTTTTAGGGTTTGAGTTATTTGCTTATTATTATTAGTCTTATTATTGCACATTAATTTTCGTCCACATCATTGCATATCAATTTCTAGTATTTTCATATTATTGAACACTCCTTGATAAAACTAAATTTATTTCCATATTTATTTTTAGGGTTCCCCTCTTGTGGCATATTGATTTCTCTAGAGTTTGTATATACTTCCTATTAGATTCATAACTTGAATTGTTTCCATAATTAATTTCTTTCCCTTACATGTTTATAAAAGTATATAATTTCTAGGGTTTAATTTGTTCCCACATTGTCATTGTATATTAATGGTAAGACTACGATTGTTTCCATAACTTTTATAGTATACATCCTATATTTATTCTAGGGATTAATTGTTTCCATAATGACTATTGTATATATCGTTATTTATCTTGGGAATTAATTGTTTACATATGTGCATATATTGAGGTTTTGATTATTTATAAGTGAGTATCATTATATTTATAGAATGTTAATATCTTACTATATGCTTGTGTATTATTATTATTATTATTATTATTATTATTATTATTATTATTATTATTATTATTATTATTATTATTACGTGTAGTATGTCATTATTAGTATTACTGTTATTAGTATTATTATTATTGTTATTATTGTTATCGTTATTGTTATAAGTTTAGTATTATATTATCATTCTTATTTTTGTGTGTATATCATTACTATCTATTAGGTGGGTTTATTATTAGGACATGTCATTAGGTATTATAGCAATTTATTATTATATCCCTATTATTATTACACGTATTATGGTAATTTAATTTCTTAGTTTATTATCTTATTAATATATATATTAAAACCTCCCATACTAATATTTTCCTATAAAATTTTACATATAATTTCAAAATTTTGGGAGTGTATTTTCTTAATTATTATCCCTATGATTTAATTGCAAGGGGTATTAGCCTTTGGGCATCACGTACCCTAAGCTCTGAGGGAATATATGTATATATTTATTTATTTTCCTATGTATTTATAAATTCATAAAAAGGAGTAATGTAAAGATTTATTAGATTAACTTAAGGATAATTTTAAATTAATTAGGTGCCGTTCTTAAGAACGGGCGCGTAGGGGGTGCTCGTACCTTCCCCTCGCGTAACCGAACTCCAGACCCCAACTCTGGTAATGTAGACCGATTCTACCCCTAACGGGGTAGTGATCATGTGTTCTAACCGCACTAAAGGTTAGTGGCGACTCCTACACCATATTTTTCCTGAAAATATTAAAATAATTTTAATTTTGCCGCCCGGGGCACACGCGCTCCCGGGACGCCGCGACAGAGGGAATTTAGGTTGAGCATGAATTTCAGTCTTAAATTTGAATTTGTGTAAGTATATATGAAGCTTGATATAATTTAATGTTGTATTTTCTTCAAGTTTATGTATGTCCAAATTTAAGATCTAAATTTCAAACTTTTGAACATTAAATTAGTGTTCATTAGTGAATTTTTAACTATTCACAAGTTACATGCTTCTCTATTCATTTTAGTGTATGCTCTTTGCACTGCATGTTGCTCACTATTACTCATTGCACATATTGCTAGCAATTGCATTCACATCTTGAATGTTGAAAGAAGGCTATCCTAGCTATAGTCTTATGGAAAATTTGGAAGAAATAAAACTACGAAACTTCTCAATATTTATGCAGAGAACCAACTAAAATATTCTTTTCTTGTTTATGTTATGTTTCCACTTGGAGTGAAGGTGTTAGGAGTCCATGATTCTACTTCATGGTTTATTTTTCTCGCCTCACTTGTTTGTTAAAGGGGTTGCTCTTATTTGATTTGGGGGTTAATTTATCAGCTAGGTTTTTCTTCCTCATCTCCTTTAGGGACAATTATTCTCCAATTCCACTCCATTTTTTTTTTTTCATTTTTAAGGAGAGTTCCCTTAATCGTTACATGAATGTGCTGATACATTGATGCCTTTACTTCAAATCGTGCCTAACTCATGACTTGGACATGCTTAATATTCTCCCAAGAACATAAATCACTTTTAATCATTCCATGTCATGTAACCAATTAAGAACCATCACTCAAACATAAAAAAGGGTGTGAAGCCGTGAAAGTATATTCATCTATGGGATTAGCATCTGTAGGATCCTCTACACCTTTTCCATAAGGTCTATATTCAGAAGAACATAGGCATGAATACTTGAGCTCAATTTGAATCATCTGTTTTGATACCAGTTGTTAGTGTCGAGAGTCTTCACATGGGCTTGATTTATATTGTTGACCACCAACTTTGACCAAAAAGCTTAAGTCATTAGGTTTTGGGTTCAACCATGCATGCATATAGACACTCATCCTCCATTTTAGTTTATTTTTTTTTTCAATGTGGGACAAACTCACAAATGAATTTCTCAACAACTAATTGGTAAACTTTATTTTCGACTAATAAGCTTTGAGTTGTTGTTTTTGATAATCTGATACTAACTAAGCCATCTTAATAATAGTAAATTAAACAACATTAACCTTATGTTTGGAGAAGTCATGAATTAATTGGATTTGTATTGGATTTAGATAAAATATAATATAAAATTTTATTGAAATTTGTTCAAGTCCACTTAAATCCCCCGATACCATGTTAAGCAACCGCTTTACCGAAGAGTTTAAGCTATTAGGTTTGTAAAACCCTAGCCGCCACTGCGAAGGAAGACGACGACGGCCTGGAGCGCTGTTCTATGACGACGGCCTGGAGCGCTTTTCCTTCTCGGGCGTCACTGTCGCCGCGAGTTCCCGCCGTCGCGAACGACGACAGAGTTGGAGAGTTTAGAGATGAGGAAAGGATGATCCACGAGTCTAGCCGCTATTGTGAACGACAAGAGTTGTCTTCTCTGGCTGCACGCGTTGG
Source organism: Malania oleifera (assembly GCF_029873635.1). NCBI lineage: Eukaryota > Viridiplantae > Streptophyta > Magnoliopsida > Santalales > Ximeniaceae > Malania > Malania oleifera. Next base: position 134,455,521 of record NC_080417.1, read on the forward strand.
ATTCGTCGCCCTACATGCTCACAAATGCCCCTTCGTTCGAAAGCCCTAGCCAGTAGCTAGTAGCCTCTGTTCAAAAGGAGGAGCATCTCGTCATGTTTCCTCTTCTCCGGCCATCGCAAGTACTTTCCTCATCTCCTCCGGTCGCCGTCGTTGCAGACCCTATCTTTCTCTGGTTTGTGCAGAAGCTTTCCTATCTTGCGTCGTGGAGTCTGATCTCAAATTCCCGCCGTCGACTCCACAACAAGTGCTCTACTCCATATTCGCTTCATCTTTACTCCATTAAGTAACTTGGGGTTTCTAGCAGTTCGTCGAAATCCATTGAAGCATCATATGGGTCAGGGGAGGAGGCACTCGGAGAAGGATCATCTGCCGACGGCAACTGTTTCACCGGCACCTAACACACACCTTCAAGGACCTTCGCTCTCAAGCTCGGCTAGCCGCTTCCCAGGGCCACCGCTGCGTTTCTCTCGTTGTCGTCACCACTTTTCCCTACGAAGCGAACGCTAAGACTCAAGGTTTGTTGTTTTTTTGAGGAGACACACTAGGGGTAACACAGAACAGCGATCTGAGCCAAAAATTGTGAGCTGTCGCCGTCGAGGACAGATCACGGAAATTACAAGCCATCGCTGCTTAGGGAGTCGCCAAACAATGCAGGTCAGTTTATTTTCCATTTAGAAAAGTTTGGCTTTAATCTCAATATATTACAATACAGTGTCGTCCCCCGCCGATGGCCACACCGTCGGCGGGGAATGCCATCCAGGCTAGTCCCGGGGTGCAGTCATATGCGCAAACTGTGAGTAAAAAAGTGGAGATGCCTGCGTTCAAAATTCCCACGAGATTGCCTGTTAATATCAATGGGGAATTGGGATTTATTTTCTCAGAAGCAGAGATGGTTAAGGTTGAGGAAGAATTTTGTTTTGCATTAGTAATGAAATTTTTGAGAAATCGGCCATCTATTGATAAAATTCGGCTTTTGATTGTGAAAACGTGGGGTTTTACAGAAATTCCAACGATCAGTGTTATGGATGATTATCACGTGTTAATTCACATGAAAAACGAACGTGACTTTCTGCATGGTTGGGTAAGGGAAGGTAGAACTATGGAAAACAATTCTTTTTGGATGTTCAAGTGGACGAAGGATTTTGATACTAAAAAAATAAATCCCCATTGGCTCCTCAATGGATTTTCTTACCGGGGTTACCAATGCATCTTTACCGAACGAATTTTCTTCAAACTATAGCGACTCGTTTTGGTCGTTATCTTGGAACTGATAATGCAACAATTAATCGTACGAGAGCATCGGGGGCACGTATTTGCGTGGAAGTTGACCTAACAATGGAGCCGGTAAAGGGATTTCCTCTTATCTTATCTTCGAAACAATGTATTTGGCAAGAGGCCAAATATGAAAAGATGAGTTTTTTCTACTCTAAATCTTGCCGGCAAGGACATACCTTGATTGTTTGTAGGGTGGGAGAGAAGCGAAGGGAGGAGGAAAAATATAAAGAAAAAAAGATATGGAAACCAAAGACTAATGACGGTGTAATAGAAACCAATTCTGAAGTGGATAAAGGAGCAAAGAAGGTGGTGTAAGAAGCAGGACCTAGTAATGTGCATATGATGAAGCAGATTAATGATAGGGGCCCTGAAATAGCGGAAACTCCTATAGTTCAAGAAAATGGGGATCATGCAAGGCAAAACTTTGATATACTGAAGAAAGCATTAGAAAATAATGGGAATGAAGATTCAATAGAGAGGAATGAAGGGGAGTGTGAAGAAGTCAGATGTGATGATGATCCTCGAGTTTCAAACGATGAACCTTTATCTCAAGAGGAAGTGGATCATGTGGATAGTTCTAAACTGACTGAAGGTCGGGACCAAGGTTTGCAACAGGAGGATTTGGGTTGAGGTTATTCGTCTGAGAGGGAGGAAGGTGAAATATCAGTTTTAAAGGGCAAAGAAAAAATGTATGAGTCTGATATAGAGCAGGGATGAATTTTCGTAAAAAATTCAGTGAGGAAATCTCAAAGGGTTCTCATTCGACCGCATAAATTAAATTTATGACGAATACAATTATTTTATGGAATATTAGGGGTTTGGGCAGGTCTAGAGGCAGGCTAAAGATGCTAATTAAAAAATTTAATGTTGGGTTGTTTGCTATTTTAGAACCGTTCGCTACTGAGGAGCGGATGGTAATGCTGGGTAATTTTTTGAATTATCACCATTTTATATCTAATGAAAATCAGGGTGGTAAATTGTGGCTATTTTGGAAGGATATAGATGCCTTTGAGGTGATTTCAATCACGACTCAGAAGATTTCTGGGTGGTTTTTTAAGGATGGACAAATAATTTTGGTGAGTTTTGTTTATGCCAAATGTTCTTATGTTGAAAGAAGAGAGTTATGACGGCAACTGGAGGAGTGTCAATCAGATTTTCCTTGGTTGGTCATGAGTGATTTTAATGTGATTCGAATGGATACTGAAAGAATTGGTGGAAATCCAAGACCATTGTTACCTATGATGGAGTTTAATGACTGCTTACATCATTGTGGTCTCTTTGATTTATCAAACACAGACTCACGAATGTCGTGGTGCAATGGCCATGAAGGGGTGGCTTGTAGTTGGGCTAAGCTTGATCATGTTCTTATTAATAATGGTTTTTCCAACCTATATGGTTCGACTTAATTCAAATATCTGAGTCGAAAATCATCAGATCATAACCCTATGGTGGTGTATACAAATACGTCTTTCTCTTGGTATGACCCTACCCTATTTCAGTTCTTAAATATGTGAAGCTCGCATGAATGTTTTTGTAATACGTTAAATATGTCTGGATCAGGAATGACTCGGCGTCAGGTCTTCTGAAACTTGCTATTCGCCTTAAGAGAACTAAAGTTGCATTACGTGCATGGAATAAAAATGTCTTTGGGAGAGTGGAAGAAAATTTAAAAGCTCTTGAGGAAAGGATGGAATATCTAGAAAATCAACTACGCGCAAGTTTTTTTGAGGACGTCGAAACTGATTACTTGACTACTAAGGTGGAGATTCAGGTGTGGGAGAAGAGGGAAGCATCTCGCTTAGGACAAATGGCGAAAAAAAAAAAATGGTTAACTGAGGGGGATCAAAACTCTAAATTCTTTCATTCAGTTATCAATCAAAAGCGGAATAAGAGTCGTATAGACCGTATGGTTCTGAAGGATGGGAGGATATTGGAGGGTGCGGAAGCAATTCATAATGAGGCAACTGTTTTTTTTTTTTTTTCAAAATTTCCTTTCAGAGTTTTCAGCGGTTGAATCATGCGATCTCTCTGAGTTAATTCAAAGGCAAATTTCAGATGTTGATAATAATTTACTCTACGTTGATCCGGCAGAAGAAGAAGTTAAAAAAGCGGTGTTCTCTATTCCCAAAGAAAGCAGTCCGGGACAGGATGGATTTGGATATGAATTTTATAAATATTACTGAGACATTGTAAAAAAAGATCTCTTGGATGCAGCAATGAATTTTTTTTAGGGCACTACTCTTTCCAAGTTTTTCTCATCTTCATTTATTGTTTTAATTCCAAAGGTGGATAATCCTTCTAGCTTCGATAAATTCCGGCCTATTAGTTTATGCTCTGTGGCTTTTAATTTTTTTCCAAAATTCTTGTTTTTAGACTAACCGAGGTTATTGATAAGTTGGTCTCGCATGAACAAGACGCTTTTATTCCTAGGCGAAGTATTTTTGAAAATATTACACTGGCTTAAGAAATGGTTTAGTCTTTGCACGAAAAAACAGCTGGCGGTAATGTGATGATAAAACTAGATATGGTCAAGGCTTACGATAGAGTGAATTGGAATTTTCTTCTGGAGGTACTTAAGACTTTTGGTTTCTCTGAGATGTTTTGCAAACTCATAAAAAATTGTGTGGAGTCTCCATGATTTTCTGTTTTGATGAATGGAACCTTTAAGGGGTTTTTTCAATCTACGAGAGGCTTGCGGCAAGGGGATCCACTATCTCCTTATTTATTCATCATAATGGAGGAGGTTTTGACAAGGTTGCTTAGGAAAAACTATGAGACTGGTCGGATTGGTAAATTTAATCATCCGATTGGGACCTCATTAGTTTCGCATTTGTTATATGCGGATGATATTCTTATTTTTGCGAATGGTGGGAAGAGGTCTATGAGAAATTTAGTTTACGCTCTGGAAAGGTATGAGAAGTGGTCGAGTAAAAAAATCAGCAAGACTAAGTCAGTGTTATTTCTTTCAAAATACATCACTCCTGTTAGGAAGCGTGGTTTATTGAGAATCACGGGTTTCATGGAAGGTAAATTCCCTATTTCATATTTGGGTGCGCCTTTGGTGTTTGGAAAATTGTCTTCCAGGACATTGGAGCCTCTTGTGGAGAAGATTAGAAAGAAAATTATAGGGTGGAAATCTAAGTTACTCTCGCAAGGTGGAAGATTGATTTTATTAAGACATGTGTTGTCTAGCATGCCTATCCATTTGATGTCTGTTATTAAGATTTCGCAGGTCACATATTCTCGCATTAACTCTCTTCTTTCAAATTTTTTATGGGAAGAGGTGAAAGATAAAAGGAAGATACATTGACACTCTTGGGGGAAAATTTGTAAACCTACCTTGGAAGGGGGTCTGGGCCTGAGAGATCTTAAGGAAGTTCAGAAATCTCTTCTCTTGAAATTTGCCTTCAGATTGCTCTCTTCTAACAATTTGTAGGCAGATTTTTTCAGAACTAAATATTTCAGAAATGATCATTTACTAATAAGGAAGGGGAGACCAAATGACCCTCGGTTTTGGAAATCAATTATGACCATCATTCCTGAAGTTATGGATAATGTTAAAATTTTGGTGAGAGGTGGGAACTCTTCTTTTTGGTTCAACAGGTGGCTGTCATCAGGCCCGTTATCTATGAGCACTGAGAATATTTTGAACAAGAAACTGTGTATTAAGGATTGCTGGCTAAATAATAATTGGAAATCTGATTTAGTACGGGAATTGGTTGGTGCTAATAAAACAAGGGAAATTTTGCAACAGGTGCCAGCGGGTAAAAGTGGGCAGGATATTTTTGTTTGGAAGCCTGCTCCGGACGGTAATTTTTCTACAAAAACGGCTTGGGAGGCAGTGAGGAGCAGAAGTGATAATTTTTTGTGGAATGACTAGTTTTGGCATTCTTTATTGCCCAGAAGAATCTCAATGTGTTTATGGAGAGCCTGGTTTAGATGTTTGACTGTAGATGATAGAATTCAGGTCAAAGGAATATTGATGGCTTCGGCTTGTGATTGCTGCGTTCAGAGAAGCCAAGAAAACATTGATTATATTCTTTCTTTAGGAGAGGTGGCTTCAGAGGTTTGGAGTCGGGCTAGTGTGACTTTGGGGATTCCTTTCCTACGATTTCTTCCTTGGAAAAATAAAATGGCAAATTGGTTCCACTGTGCAAAAAAATCGTCTACTAAAGGTATTTTAATCGGGCTGATTCCATGTTTGATTACGTGGTGCCTCTGGAATCGAAGATGTAAAGCGAGAATGGAAGAAGTTTATCAAAGTGTAGATTAGATGTGGAGAAGTGTTCGATTCTGGGTTAGTTTTATTGCTGAGAGCACCATTTCTTTTCAAAAATTGAAGAAGTCGGACATTAAGATTTTGAATGAGTTTCAAATTAAGCATCAGGGAGTTTGCGATAGGTCTGGAAAAATTGTTTCATGAGTTAAACCTCCAGTAGGGTGGATAAAACTTAATTGTGATGGGAGTTGTAGGGGCAATCTAGGTACTTCACCAGGTGGAGGAATTATTCGGGATTGCCATGACATGGTAAAAGCGATTTTTTCAAGTTATTTTGGCAATGGTATGGATAATAGTGCAGAATTAAAAGCAATCAGGGAAGGAATTCGTTTGTGTAAATGTTTGCATTATGTTAATGTGATTATTGAAAGTGACTCGCGAATTGTAGTTGATTGGCTTTAGAAATGTAGATGTACTTTGTGGTATCTTTGAGAATTTTGGAAGGAGCTCGTGGCAGAGTTAGAATGAGTGAATGTCATGGTGATGCATCAATATAGGGAAGACAATAGTGTTGCTGATTTTCTTGCTAAAGAAGGAGAAATGAGAAATAATGTAATCTACGAAGAACAACACCTTCTACCACGTTATTTGAAAGGTATCCTTCGGATGGATAGGTGGGGTCTTGTTTCCGTTCGTCATTAGTTCATCTCTAGAGTTTCGTTTGGTGTATTTCGTTTTGTTTTTAGTTGTTTTTATGTTTTTTTCTCCTTTGCTAGTTATGTTTAATTTTGTTTGTCCTAATTTGTTTGGTTGGTGTTAACTTATAACCATGGTATTCCTTTGCCAAAAGTGAGGGTTTATTAATAAATAAATGGAGGTGCCACCCTCATTTATATAAAATAAAATAAAATAAAGAAAAGGTCCACTTAAATCCAAATCCAAATTTTGAAATCCATGCTCCTACATGCAGCGTAAGGATATATATGAACACAAGTTGTAATGAACCTTGTAGAAGTATAATTCATTATTTTAAAAGAAAATTTAAGCTTTTACCATTGTAAGAAAACTTGCTAGGGGAGTTTATGTAATTTAGCCTATTCATTAAATTTGCTATATAAATTTTGTTGGGCCTATAATTGATTTTTGATGATACTAAAATTAATATTATGAGAAGTAATATGAATTGATGAGCATGCATGCATGCCTTTTGGGAGTAATCTTATTTTATTTTTTTAGAAGATAAAAATTTTAGTCATAGAGTGAGATTTTTATATTAGAAGGAAGGAGTTCAGGAGAGGGACTATCCTTTTGTCCATCCTATGCCCAACCAGCCTCTCAATTGATCAAAATGGAGAAAAATGCTCTCTTTTCACTACAAAAGTGTTTAACATCGACAAAGAGTTTGATGCTTTAAAAGGGGAGGAGGCTCATTAGTTGAGTTGTTTTTAATCATTTGATGTGTTCTTTATATATAAAAATTAATCATTTTAAGGAAAAAAAATTTCAAGTGAAGATGTTTTGAAAATAACTAGTGATAGGAATCTTTCGCAATCTGTATAAGTAAATCATATTTGTAATATCTTTGTTAAAGTAATACGTGTGTGTGCACATGCAAGTGGCAATTAATTTTATTCAATAATTAATCAAGATCTGATTGTGACACTCGTAATGATATATTTTGTAAATCTACACAAGTGTTATTATTTTTATTTTTTTAATTTTTTTTAATATAATTGCCATATCAAATAATTCCATTAAGTCACACACTTATCATTGCTGATACATGAACTATGGAAATATACTCCAACAAATATGAGTAATATCTTCATATGTTTGAAGAATGCAAGTTGACAAGAATGTTGTAATAATTGGAGATGTGAAAATGTACCATGCTTGAAAATATTGACAAAATCAAACAAAATTTTATTGTTTTGTTTCATTAGATTCTGAAAAACCTATTGTGGTATTTAGGAGCCTAATTTTTGAGGGTAAGATTTGTATTTTGTGGTATGGAGTAAAATGTAATACAAAATTATTTTGAATTTCTTTTAAATCTGCATAGTATAAAAAGCAATCTATGAAACCCAAACGTAAGGCAAATATTTTGTTTGATTTTAGTTTCATATATTTTTCTTTTTTCTATCATTTCTTGTTTACGTCTTCAAAATACGCCCAAAACTATTGAAAATGTTAGCTTTCATCGTAATTCCTAATCTTATAAATGCCATTTGGATTCTGCTTCAAGCTCAAACTTATTTTTTAATGATTGCTATTGTCCAGTTTCAAAAATACAAAAAGAAAAAAAAAATTCAAATTTTTTTAGAAATTTCATTATTGTCACCTCAATTTCCTCACAATAATCCATTTATATTCTAATTAAAATACCAAAAATGTATGAAAATAAGATTTTGATTTTATTTTTTTCAGTTAAAAGACACTTGAACCAAACTTCGATTTCAAAGGTCTTTAAGGTCTTTAGGTGGGAAAGGATATGAGGTTGATAAAGTAGCATGTGGTTACTTTCATTGTATATCCCACATTGTCTAGTATAAGCGTAATAAATTCTCGATGAACTAATAAAAAAAAAAATTAAAAGATAAATCTTCAACTTTCATTTCACATGTTCTCCTGACCCTTCTAAATTAGAACTCCAATTTTCAACTTATTTGAAAATATAAAATGTTAACTACTAAGAAGCTTCCATTGAAAGTATTTCAAGAAAATGCTAAGAGAATAAAAATGATGCCTAATGGACGTGCCAAAACAAAAATTGACCAAAATCAGCATATTCCAATCGTATATATGTAGGTCTTAGCTCTGCTGCCAAAGACTTTGACCATAGGGCTCTGCCAAACCCCACTCAGTAAATATTTTGGCCAATGCAACAATAACTTGGCCACAGAACTTTGTGGGATTACAACTTCCCATTCCTTCCCAGGAGGAATTTTTTATTCCCAACCTAAAGCTTTAAATACCCATCACTTCCCTTGGCTAGTACCCACCAAACGGAACCTACACAAATATTCCATCTCCTCCATTTCCTCAACCTTGCAGCAACTCAAAAACTTTCAGTAGTGAATATGGCTGCCACTCTCATCCAACTTACGACCATCCTTTTTACCCTCACCCTCCCTCTAACATTCCTAGCCTCCCCGTCTCCAATGGCCTCTTTCATCGCCGAGGACGCAGAAGACTATGAAGAGTACGTAATCGATACCCCATTCCACAGCACTGGATCCTTGAGGGGTCGGCTTTTGGCGAGTGTTGTAAAGAAAGGTACACATTGCGAGGTTAGTAGCAACATATGCAATGGGGTTTCTGCGAACAATGGTGCTAGCCGTCTCTTTTGCTGTAAGAGTCATTGCCGAAATGTCCTGCGAGATAGAAACAACTGTGGGATGTGCGGGCACAAGTGTCGTTTTGGTCAGCTTTGTTGTGGCGGTAAATGTGTCAATGTTGGTTTCAATGATCTTCATTGTGGCAAGTGTAACAAAGCATGTGACTCGGGGGTTAAATGTGAGAACGGTTCATGCGGATATGCATCTTGAATCAACCAAAAGAATTACTATGTAGGAGCTAGGAGTCCATGCATAGAGATTTAATTTCATTGTCTTATTTTTTAAATTATTTTTTTGTTTTGTAATTTTAATGGGTATGATGTTTGTCACACCCTAATTACTTCAGTGAACATATGGATTAGTTGAATTGTTGTATTGATTGGGGAAATAAGAGAAATGTATATGCATGAAGATTTATAATTATTTTAAATAATAAAATAATCATAAGCATTTATAAATTTCTAAGTTCTTCTATCTTTGGTTCCCTTGTTTATTTATTTTTACCTTGAAAATAGAGTTCCTAAATTTAGTTTGGTGGTAATTTTCTTTTATGATTGATGTGCTTAATATTATAAGGAGAGTGTATGTACAAAGCTCTTTTACTTTAGAAATAATAATAAAAAAAGAATTATTGGGTATATTGTTTGTTTCAACTTGCTTAAATAAGTGGAATTTTTATGAAGCTGTCCACATTTTGGATAGTTGAAGTAGCTGATAATTGATTAGTATGTTCTTATATGATAGGATCAACACCCAAACCACGAAAGAAAGAAACTAGGTCATTATGCAATGAATAACCATTTCTTTTAAATGGCTAAGAAGAATATAGACATAGGAGCAACTGCTAAAGATCTTTTATTGAGAAGGAGCAATAAATTTAGCCGGTAAAAGAGAATTGAAATTATATTACTTTATCTTGGGCCTGGAGAGAAACAATTGTTGTTTCCAATTTTTTGATTTCAAAGATTCTGTTATTTGTTTCCTTTCATATTTCCTGAACAGTAGATGTTGTGTAAGGTGCAAGTTTATTTACGATATGCCTAATTGTAAATTAGTTTCTCACTTTCTTCCTTAGGTTTCAATTTTCATGGCGCTCAAATGGCCATGTTGTTTTGTTGGATTTGTTAGTAGTAGACTCTATCTATCTATCTATCTATCTATCTATCTATGTATCTATGTCTGCCTGCAATTCCATGTAAATTTAGGGTTCATAATTTATACTTTTAAAGGCAGTGAATGTAATAAGCATCAAAAATAGAAAATATAAATTAATAATTGAGATAAATCAAAAATCGAAACTATCAAACATAGTTTGTAGCTATTATATTTATGATGCAATCAATCAGAATTTCGATTAAAAATTTTCAATTAGGAGAATTATCACAGATTAAAAAAGAGAAAATAACCACGAAAAAAAAAAAGTAATTTACACATTTATGTGCATAGATAAACTCGAGACTTAATGGATCAAATTGGGATCTACCTAAAGTTGCTATTGTGAAAAGAACATGTAAAGCACTAATGGTGGATGCCAAAGTGTCATTTGCAAACCATTCAGTGAGCGAGACGACCAGATGGAATTGCCAATTGGCAATTGCGAATGACTTTTTAAAGAAAGCTTTTGCAACATTTTCCAAACTTCTCTAGTTTCTTACGGATCTTTATTGCTTGTTGAGGGTAAGCCGAGTGTGGGATGACCACCAAGTGTGGTGCTTATATTCTTCTATCTATGTTTTTTTTTTTTTTTCTTTTCTTTTTTCATTTTTTAGTATAGTTCCCTTACCATTAAAGGAAAGGGTTATTCCATTTCTATTCATCAGATTGAGCTGATACATTGATGCCCCTAGTTCAAGCATTGCCTAACTCATGACCTTGACATGCGTAATACTCACCCAAGAACATAACTCATTTTTTTTTTATCATTCCATGTCATGTAACCAATTAAGAAGTATTACTCAAACATAAAAATGGGTGTGAAGCCGTGAAAGTATATTCATCTATGGGATTAGCATCCGTAGGATCCTCTACTCCTTTTTCATAAGGTCTATGTTAAACTGTCGTAGCTCGTGGAGTATATACGTGAGCCCATCTATGGATATACAATATAGAGTCAGAGGGGGGAGGGGGGGGGGGTGAATGACTCGTTTTGCATATTTAAAATTTCTCTACAAAATAAATGTCTTTGTAAGAAGCAAACAATTATATCACAATAGATAATATATAAAACATGCACAAGATAAGTAAATAAAGAGTAGGGAGAGAACATTTTAACACCGAGTTTTAATGTGGTTCGGCACCAAGCCTATGTCCACGCTTAAGCACCAAGCCAATGATTCCACAATCTACTACAAACACTCCTTCCCCAACGGAGCAAGCCTTACAACTCGGATACACAACCCTATACTCGGGAACAAATCCCTACCCGCTCACAAAGAGCCTTCACTTCAGTTTACACAAAACCTTCACCAAGCGGTTCACAAAGAACCTATTACAACGAAGATGATATACAAAGAAACACTCCTCAAATGAGCTGATATGAAATACAATCAAATCCTCACTCTTATCTCTTAAGGAATGATTCACATAAGATCAATGAGCAAGAGAGGATTGAGCACTTTGTGAATGAATAATTAAAATGCAAGTGCAAAGTGTTAGGTTTTGGATTCAAAGATATTTTTCACAATAATGATCAACAATAATAAAAAACCATACTAAACAAGTCTATGAAGTTGTATATATAGCAAAAAATTCCTTATAGCCATTAACTAGCTGTTGAGAGCAACTCCTAAGCAAAACTAGCCATTTTGTAGTCGTTACAACGCTATTCGCGAGACCTCTGGTCGACCATTCACCTTCTCTAGTCGACCATTACCCTAGGGCAATGGTCGACCAGTTGCCTGATCTGTGAGGATCTTTTGGCTACTGACTTAGTTTGGTCGACCATTCCCCTATTCTGGTTGACCAGTGTCCTGAATAAAAAATAGTCATCAACATAAAAGTTGTGGAATTTTTTCTTAACTTTCTAAGGACACCAAGATCGTGCTTTTTGGACTCTTCTAGTAAAAGTTATGCCCCAAATACCAAAGGGTATTTAGGAAATTTGATAGGTGCATAACCGAGGTTTTAAATTTAACCAAAAAGCCTTTTAATCACTTAAAACATTTTTGGATAAAATTATATAAAAGATATTAATTCTAATGAAGATTAATACTTGTCCAAAAGAGTTTTCCTTTAAATATAAGATATCTAGTTTATGAAAACACATTTGAAAGCTTGTTTCGATATCTTATATGCTTAGTATGTCCTTTATGAAAATATATTTGACTTTCTTAAAACCAAGATGTTTAAAAACTTGTCCCTTTAGAAAAAATATTTGAGTTTAGGATTTATTTGACAAACTCTTTAATTTAACTTTGAAAACCATGAATGTGAGTTTGTGACTTTAATGTAATCCTATAAATTCATGTGTCCTATTATGTGCATTACTCAACTCTTACTTAGAAATCATGTAGAAACAAAACCAGCAAGAGTTACAAAATATACTACCTCACACAATCCTTATTACAAATAATTCTACAATTAAGCTTCCTTTGGTTGTGTTTGGGTCCTTCCGAGTAGGTGTCAATTTGATCTTTCCTTCTTGACGTCTACGCGGTCCGATCTTTTCCTTCGATCTAGTACTTCATGTATGAGTACCTGTACTAAACATGATCTGCAATGATAGGAAAACATTAGGAACAACATATGGGTTAATATTATCAAAACAAATTAAACAATGATGGTGTAGCAACTAAAGCTAACAGTCTATATTAAGAGGAACACATGCATTAATACTTGAGCTCAATTTGAATCATCGGTTTTGATACTAGTTGTTAGCGTCGAGAGAGTCTTCACACGGGCTTGATTTATATTGTTTACCACCAACTTTGACCTAGAAACTTAAGTCATTAGGTCTTGGGTTCAGCCATGCATACATATAGACACTTATCCTCCATGTAATTTTTTATTTTTCAATGTGGGACAAACTCACAAATGAATTTCTCAACAACTAATTGGTAACATTTATTTTCGACTAATAAGCTTTGAGTTGTTTTTGATAATTTGATACTTATTAAGCCATCTTTGTAGACACCCATTTTTTCCCAGGCCCAATATAACAAAATTTATATTAAAATTGATATTACCATTATTTTTATTATTTTTTTATTACTATTATCACTATTTATTACTCTTTTATTATTATTATTATTATTATTATTATTATTATTATTATTATTATCTTTAACTTTAAATATAATTATTAATATTATTATTACTATTTTACTATGATTATTTTCATTATTATTCTTATTATTACCACCATTATTATTATTATTATTTTTATTATTGTCAGTATTATTTTTAGTATTTTCATTATTGTTATTGTTATTATTATTATTTTATTATTGTTACTTTATTATTACTATTTTCATTATTTTTATCATTCTTATTATTACCTTACTATGATTATTTTTGCTATTTCCATCTTTATTATTATTATTATTATTATTATTATTATTATTATTATTACCATATTAGTATTATTATTATTCCCATATATTTTGTTACCATAAAGCTATAAAAAAGGAGACAAAAAAAAAAGAAAAATAAAAAAAAAGAAAAGAAAAGGAGAAGAGCTAGGGTTTTCCAAAATTTTTTATAAAAAGAGGGGGCTCGCAATTAAAGGAGCCAGGGGGGGCACACAAAAAAAAAAAAAAAAAAAAAAAACTCAATCTTGCTATAGTTCAGTCCCCTGCTCTCATTCTCTCCCTTTGTCTTTCTGTTCCCCTGCTGCTTCGCACAACTTCTCCATCCGCAACCATCTCTCCCATATCTCCCATAAGCTTCTTCCTCCTTCTCCCATCTCTCCCACCATCTTCCAGCTTCCCTCTCCATCAACCCTCATGACCTCACCATCAGCTCTGGCATTAGCCCCTCAGCCTGCTCTGTCGAATCTCTCCACTTTCGCCAGTTCCAGCACCCCGACGTCCCTGCTGCTGCCGCCGTGAACCACCACTTCAAGCACTGCACGAGCCTGAGCCACTCCTCCACAGCAGAACAGAGCACCACCGCAGCAGCCTCTGTAGATCACGAGCAGAGCATCTCCAGCCGAAGCCCACTCCAGCAGAAAGCTCGGAACAGCAACCACCAAGCCCACCTCTGCAATTGCTGCTGCTGCTGCTCCCTTTATGTTGAACTCCAGCCACCACTGATTAGTCCCTTCAGCCGCACCCCCGGTGAGTCCTTTGCCTCCCTCTACTGTACCTGCACACACACACACACACGAATATATATATATATATGGGTTCAGTTTGCATTTTATGACATAAATTTTTTAATTTTTACATGCTGTGTATACTTTTATTTATTTAAGTTTTCTTATTATGTATTTATTTAATTTCACTTGTTATTACTATACTTGTTAGATAATCAATATATTAATATTATCTTTAATGTTTAACATTCTCTTTTTTTAAAATGGTAAATACTAATTGATTTTATTCTTCTTGTTGAGGATTTTTGTTCATATTTAAATTTTTATTGTTTATATTTATGCATATTAAATGCTAATTGATTTATACTTCTTGGGTGTAGGATTTTTGTTCATATTTAAATTTTAATTATTTTTGTTTATGCATATTAAATACTAATTGATTTATTCTTTTGGATGCAGGATTTTTGTTCATATTTAAATATTTATTATTTTTTTTATGCATATTAAATACTAATTGATTTATTTTTCTTGGATGCAGGATTTTTGTTCATATTAGATATTTGCTTGATGTTTAAATATTATTATTGAATTTGTGATATTTAAGTCATAGCTCTTTAGGGTATGTTGTAATATCGTTGTTTATTGATATTTTTGTTATGTATATATTTAGGTAATATGGTAATATATTATTTCATATTATTTTTATTATTATGGTTTATTAGGTTATAAGGTTGTTATGCAATATAATTTAGGTATATTAGAGTTTATTATATTGTTTCTATTATCATGTATATGATATAATTCATTATTTTGTATTGTACGTAATATAATGGTTGACTATGTAATATTGTATTATTATCATGTTAACAGTTTATGATTGTATATCGAATTTGATTTGATTTATTACTATAAGTCTAGAAGTTACCATACTCATTGTTTACATATTAGTAATAGCTTGAATAAATTTCTATAAGTTCATTATTTGTTTGTCTTTAATTTGATTTGTTTCATTAATTAATTGCTTATATACGCGTGTATTAAAAGCTTTAATTGGGTGTCAATATTAAGGTAAATAAAATATGTATATTATTATTACCATAAATATTGTTATTATTCCTATCATTAATTATTATTATCCTTATCATTTATTACTTACTATTATTATCATATTTATTATTTACTATTATTATTTATTCGTTGTTATTATTATCATATTTAATATGTATATTAGTATGGTATTATTATGATTTTATATACTACTATTATAGTGTAACGTCGCAATATTAATATGATATTACTAGTATAGGACTATTATTATAGTAATATGTTTTTATTATTGTCAATATTGTCACTATTTTTAATTATTATTAATGTTAAATATTTTTAGTATTTTTGTTCCTTGGGTATATTTATATTTTGTATCATGTATTATGATATTTATTTTTATTATTTTATAGTATTATTTATTTTCGTGTATATTTATCCCTATGATTTTAATGGTAGGGTATTAGCCTTTGGGTTTCACATACCTTTAGTTCTGAGGGAATATATATAGTACATATATTTTTGTATTATTTATTTATTTATACTACATGTATATTTGTAAATCCACTAATAGATGAGTAATTTGAAAGACTTATTAGATTAACTTAGGGATAATTTTGAATTAATTAGGTACCTTTCGTAAGAACGGGCGCATAGGGGGTGCTCGTACCTTCCCCTCGCTTAACCGAACTTCTGACCCCAACTCTGGTAACGTAGACCCATTTTACCCCTAACGGGGTAGTAATTATGTGTTCTAACCACACTAAAGGTTAGTGGCGACTCCGACATTCCTTATTTTCCCCGAAAATCTAAAATGATTTTTATTTCGCTACCCCGGGGCACACGCGCTCCGGGACGTTGCGACAATCTTAATAATAGTAAACTAAACAACGTTAACCCTATGTTTAGAGAAGTCATGAATTAATTGGATTTGTATTGGATTTAGATAATATATAATATAAAATTGTATTGAAATTTGTTCAAGTCCACTTAAATCCAAATCGAAAATTTGAAATCCATGCTCCCACATGCAGCCTAAGGATATATATGAACACAAGTTATAATGAACCTTGTAGGAGTATAAATCATTATTTTAAAAGAAAATTTAAGCTTTTACCATTGTAAGAAAACTTGCTAGGGAAGTTTATGTAATTTAGCCTATTCATTAAATTTTCTATATAAATTTTGTTGGGCCTATAATTGACTTTTGATGATACTGAAATTAATATTATGAGAGCTAATATGAATTGATGAGCATGCATGCATGCCTTTTGGGAGAAATCTTATTTTATTTTTTTAGAAGATAAAAATTTTAGTTATAGAGTGAGATTTTTATATTAGTAGGAAGGAGTTCAGGAGAGGGACCATCCCTTTGTCCATCCTGTGACCAACAAGCCTCTCAATTGATCAAGAAGGAGAAAAATGCACTCTTTTCACTACAAAAGTGTTTAACATCGATTAAGAGTTTGATGCTTTAAAAGGGGAGGAGGCTCATTAGTTGAGTTGTTTTTAATCATTTGATGTGTATTAAGGAAAAAATTTTCAAAGTAAAGATGTTTTGAAAATAACTAGTGATAAGAATCTTTCACAATCTGTGTAAGTAAATCATATTTTGTAATGATATATTTTGTAAATTTACACAAGTGTTATTTTTTTACTTTTATTTTTTATTTTTTATTTTTTTAATGTAATTGCCATATCAAATAAATCCATTTAAGTCAAACACTTATCATTGCCAATACATGACGTATGGAAATATACTCCAACCAATATGAATAATATCTTCATTTGTTTGAAGAACGCAAGTTGACAAGAATGTTGTAATAACAGGAGATGTGAAAATTTACCATGCTTGAAAATCTCGACAAAATCGAACAAAATCTTATTGTTTTGCTTCATTAGATTCTGAAAAACCTAACGTGGTATTTAGGAGCCTAATTTTTGGGGCTTGAGGTTGTATTTTGTGGTATGGAGTAAAATATAATACAAAATTATATTGAATTTCTTTTAAATCCACATAGTATAAAAAGCAAGCTATGAAACCCATGTTCCCAAACGTAACACAAATATTTTGTTTGGTTTTAGTTTCATATATTTTTCTTTTTTCTATCATTTCCTGTTTACCTCTTCAAAATATGCCCAAAACTATTGAAAATGTTAGCATTCACTGTAATTCCTAATCTTATAAATGCCATTTGGATTCTGCTTCAACCTCAAACTTATTTTTTAATGATTGCTATTGTCCATTTTAAAAATACAAAAAAATACTAAAAATTTTAGAAATTTCATCATTGTCATCTCAATTTCCTCACAATAATCCATTTATATTCTAATTAAAATACCAAAAATGTATGAAAATAAGATTTTGATTTTATTTTTTTCACTTAAAAGACACTTGTACAAATATTACTCAAAATAAGATCGTCACATTAATAACAAAATCAATTGAATGAATGATATATCACCACTCTTTTGAACCAAACTTCTATTTCGATGGTCTTTAAGTTCTTTAGGCGGGAAATGATATGAGGTCGTTAAAGTAGCATGTGGTTACTTTCATTGTATATCCCACATTGTCTAGTCTAAGCATAATAAATTCTCGATGAACTGATAAAACAAGAAATTAAAAGATATATCTTCTTATTTTTTTAAATATCTTACATCCCTCCATCATTGTTTTTGCTCCACTAGTGAAGGCTCGTTAATAATGTTAGAGCCATTCAAGGGGTGATGAGGTAAGTCAACTTTTATTTCACACGTTCTCCTGACCCTTCTAAATTAGAACTCCAATTTTCAACTTTTTTGAAAATATAAAATTTTAACTAAGCTTCATTGAAAGTATTTCAAGAAAATGCTACGAGAAGTCACTCTTCTTATAATTAAAAATGATGCCTAATGAACGTACCAAAACAAAAATTGACCAAAATCAGGATTTCCATTCCAAACGTATATCTATAGGTCTTTGCTCTGCCAAAGACTTTGACCATAGGGCTCTGCCAAACCCCACTCAGTAAATATTTTGGCCAATGCAACAATAACTTGGCCACAGAACTTTGTGGGATTACAACTTCCCATTCCTTCCCAGGAGGAATTTTTTATTCCCAACCTAAAGCTTTAAATACCCATCACTTCCCTTGGCTAGTACCCACCAAACGGAACCTACACAAATATTCCATCTCCTCCATTTCCTCAACCTTGCAGCAACTCAAAAACTTTCAGTAGTGAATATGGCTGCCACTCTCATCCAACTTACAACCATCCTTTTTACCCTCACCCTCCCTCTAACATTCCTAGCCTCCCCCTCTCCAATGGCCTCTTTCATCGCCGAGGACGCAGAAGACTATGAAGAGTACGTAATCGATACCCCGTTCCACAGCAGTGGATCCTTGAGGGGTCGGCTTTTGGCGAGTGTTGTAAAGAAAGGTACACATTGTGAGATTAGTAGCAACATATGCAATGGGGTTTCTGCGAACAATGGTGCGAGCCGTCTCTTTTGCTGTAAGAGTCATTGCCGGAATGTCCTACGAGATAGAAACAACTGTGGGATGTGCGGGCACAAGTGTCATTTTGGTCAACTTTGTTGTGGTGGAAAATGCATCAATGTTGGTTTCAACGATCTTCATTGTGGCAAGTGCAACAAAGCATGTGACTCGGGGGTTAAATGTGAGAACGGTTCATGCGGATATGCATCTTGAATCAACCAAAAGAATTACTGTGTAGGAGCTAGGAGTCCATGCATAGAGATTTAATTTCATTGTCTTATTTTTTAAATTATTTTTTTGTTTTGTAATTTTAATGGGTATGATGTTTGTCACACCCTAATTACTTTAGTGAACATATTGATTAGTTGAATTGTTGTATTGATTAGGGAAAAAAGAGAAATGTATAAGCATGAAGATTTATAATTATTTTAAATAACAAAATAATCATAAGCATTTATAAATTTCTAAGTTCTTCTATTTTGGTTCCTTTTTTTATTTATTTTTACCTTTAAAATAGAGTTCCTAAATTTAGTTTGGTGGTAATTTTCTTTTATGATTGATGTGCTTAATATTATAAGGAGAGTGTATGTACAAAGCTATTTTACTTTAGAAAATAATAATGAAAAAAGAATTATTGGGTATACTGTTTGTTTCAACTTGCTTAAATAAGTGGAATTTTTATGAAGCAGTCTGCATTTTGGATAGCTGAAGTAGCTGATAATTGATTAGTATGTTTTTATATGGTAGGATCAACACCCAAGCCACGAAAGAAAAAAACTAGGTCATTATGCAATGAATAACCATTTTTTTAAAAGGCTAAGAAACTTATTATTTAGAAAAACTAAACAAAGGAAGAATATAGAAATAGGAGCAAATGCTAAAAATCTTTTATTGAGAAGGAGCAATAAATTTAGCCAGTAGAAGAGAATTCAAAAAAGTGTTACTTTATCTTGAGCCTAGAGAGATATAATTGTTGTTTCCAATTTTATGATTTCAGGATTCAGTTGTTTGTTTCCTTTCCTATTTCATGAATAGTAGATGTTAGGTAAGGTGCATGTTTATTTATGATATGCCTAGCTGTAAAATAGTTTCTCACTTTTTTCCTTAGGTTTCAATTTTCATGGCACCCAAATGGCCAATTTGTTTTGTTGGATTTGTTAGCAGTAGACTCTATCTATCTATCTATGTCTACCTATCAACAATTCCACTGCAAGGGTCAAGTTAGTGGGCTTTGAAATAGGGGGACTTTTGGTCTAGCTCAATTAAGAACTAGCTTTGTGTGAGTTCAATTAAAATAAGAGCAAAAGGGAGGTGTCTATCATGTGCCTTGGCCCGGACCACTTCTCAACTGTGCTTCAAATATTCAACTCCACATTTGCTTCGTTAGGAGTAGTCCATCCACTACTCCACAGAATCACTCACTAATCATTACACAGTATTACATGTTATAATAAACAAGGTAACATGCAAATGCACCATTGCGTTTAAAGCTTTTAAGTTCTTGCTACTTATTCAAGTATCAATGCGAAAGATAAATTAGTAATTACATTACAATTCAATATCTTCATGACGTGGGAGGAAACGAGGGAATTTAGGTTGAGCATGAATTTCAGTCTTAAATTTGAATTTATATAAGTTTATATGAAGCTTTATACCATTTAATGTTGTATTTTGTTCAAGTTTATGTAAGTCTAAATTTAAGATCTAAATTCCAAACTTTTAAACATTAAATTAGTGCTCATTGGTGAGTTTTTAACTATTCACAAGTTACATGTTTCTCTATTCATTTTAGTGTATGCTCTTTGCACTACATGTTGCTCACTATTACTCATTGCACATATTGCTAGCAATTGCATTCACATCTTGAATGTTGAAAGAAGGCTATCCTAGCTAGTCTTATGGAAAATTTGGAAGAAATAAAACTACTATACTTCTCAAAATCTATGGAGAGAACCAACTAAAATATTTTTTTCTTGTTTATGTAATGTTTCCACTTGGAGTGAAGGTGTTGGGAGTCCATGATTCTACTTCATGGTTTAATTTTCTTGCCTCTCTTGTTTGTTAAAGGGGTTCCTCTTATTTGATTTGGGGGTTATTTTATCAACTAGGTTTTTCTTCATCCTTTCATATAGGGACAACTATTCTCCTACTCCCCTCGTTTTTTTTTTTTATTTTTTTTTTATTTTTTTTTATTATTTTTAGTATAACTCCCTTACCATTTTCTATTCATCAGATTGAGCTGATACATTGATGCCCCTAGTTGATGGTTTGCCTAACTCATGACCTTGACATGTGTAATACTCACCCAAGAACATAACTCATTTTTTTAATTTTATCATTCCATGTCATGTAACCAATTAAGAAGCATCACTCAAACATAAAAATGGCTATGAAGCCGTGAAAGTATATTCATCTATGGGATTAGCATCTGTAGGATCCTCTACTCCTTTTTCATAAGGTCTATGTTAAACGGCCATAGCTCGTGCAGTATATACATGAGCCCCTCTGTGGATATACAATATAGTGTCAGAGGGGGGATGGGGGTGAATGACTCATTTCACATATTTAAAATTTCTCTACAAAATAAATGTCTTTGCAAGAAGCAAACAATTATATCACAATAGATAAAATATAAAATATGCACAATATAAGTAAATAAAGAGTAGGGAGAGAAAAGTTTAACACCGGGTTTTAACGTGGTTCATCACCAAGCCTATGTCCACGCCTTAACACCAAGTCAATGATTCCACAATCTACTATAAACACTCCTTCCTTGGCGGAGCAAGCCTTACAACTCGGATACACAACCCTATACTCGGGAACAAATCCCTACTCGCTCACAAAGAGCCTTCATTTCGGTTTACACAAAACCTTCACCAAGCGGTTCACAAAGAACCTATTACAACGAAGATGATATACAAAGAAACGCTCCTCAAATGAGCTGATATGAAATACAATCAAATCCTCACTCTTATTTCTCAAGGAATGATTCACATAAGATCAATGAGCAAGAGAGGATTGAGCACTTTGTGAATGAATAATTAAAATGCAAGTGCAAAGTGTTAGGTTTTGGATTCAAATATATTTTTCACAATAATGATCAATAATAATCAAAAACCATACTAAACAAGTTTATGAAGTTGTATATATAGCAAAAAATCCCTTATAGCCATTAACTAGCTGTTGGGAGCAATTCCTAAGCAAAACTAGCCATTTTCTAGTTGATACAACGCTATTCACGAGACCTCTGGTCGACCATTCACCTTCTCTGGTCGACCATTCACCCTAGGGCAATGGTTGACCAGTTGCCTAATCAGTGAGGATCTTTTGGCTACTGACTTAGTCTGGTCGACCATTCCCCTATTCTGGTTGACCAGTGCCCTGAATAAAAAAAAGTCATCAACATAAAAGTTGTGGAATTTTTTCTTAACTTTCCAGGGACACTAAGATTGTGCTTTTTGGACTCTTCTAGTAAAAGTTATGCCCCAAATACCAAAGGGTGTTCAGGAAATTTAATAGGTGCATAACTGAGGTTTTAAACTCAACCAAAAAGCCTTTTAATCACCTAAAACATTTTTGGATAAAAGTATATAAAAGATATTAATTCTAATGAAGATTAATACTTGTCCAAAACAGTTTTCTTTTAAATATAAGATATCTAGTTTATGAAAACACATTTGAAAGCTTGTTTCGATATCTTATATGCTTAGTATGTCCTTTATGAAAATATATTTGACTTTCTTAAAACCAAGATGTTTAAAAACTTGTCCCTTTAGAAAACATATTTGAGTTTAGGATTTATTTGACAAACTCTTTAATTTAACTTTGAAAACCATGAATATGAGTTTGTGACTTTAATGCAATCCTATAAACTCATTTGTCCTAGTATGTATGTGCATTGCTCAACTCTTACTTAGAAATCATGTAGAAACAAAACCAGCAAGAGTTACAAAACATACTACCTCACACAACCCTTATTACAAATAATTCTACAATTAAGCTTCCTTTGATTGTGTTTGGGTCCTTCTGAGTACGTGTCAATTTGATCTTTCTTTCTTGATGTCTACGCGGTCCGATCTTTTCCTTCGATCCGGTACTTCATGTACGAGTACTTGT
This sequence comes from Malania oleifera, assembly GCF_029873635.1. NCBI lineage: Eukaryota > Viridiplantae > Streptophyta > Magnoliopsida > Santalales > Ximeniaceae > Malania > Malania oleifera. The sequence continues at coordinate 134,478,249 of NC_080417.1, forward strand.
AGTAAACATGATCTGCAATGATAGGAAAACACTAGGAATAACATATAGGTTAATATCATCAAAACACATTAAACAATGATGGTGTAGCCACTAAAGCTAATAGTCTATATTATGATGAACACATGCATTAATACTTGAGCTCAATTTGAATCATCGGTTTTGATACCAGTTGTTAGCGCCGGGAGAGTCTTCACACGGGCTTGATTTATATTGTTGACCACCAACTTTGACCTAAAAGCTTAAGTCATTAGGCTTTGGGTTCAACCATGCATGCATATAGACACTCATCCTCCATTTTATTTTATTTTTTTTTCATTGTGGGACAAACTCACAAATGAGTTTCTCAACAACTAATTGGTAACATTTATTTTCGACTAATAAGCTTTGAGTTGTTGTTTTTGATAATTTGATACTAATTAAGCCATCTTAATAATAGTAAATTAAACAATATTAACCTTATGTTTGGAGAAGTCACGAATTAATTGAATTTGTATTGGATTTATATAAAATATAATATAAAATTGTATTGAAATTTGTTCAAGTCCACTTAAATCCAAATCCAAATTTTGAAATCTATGCTTCCACATGCAGCGCAAGGATATATATGAAGACAAGTTATAATGAACCTTGTAGAAGTATAATTCATTATTTTAAAAGAAAATTTAAGCTTTTACCATTGTAAGAAAACTTGCTAGGCAAGTTTATGTAATTTAGCCTATTCATTAAATTTGCTATAAAAATTTTGTTGGGCCTATAATTTATTTTTGATGATACTGAAATTAATATTATGAGAAGTAATATGAATTGATGAGCATGCATGCATGCCTTTTGGGAGAAATCTTATTTTATTTTTTTAGAAGATAAAAATTTTAGTTATAGAGTGAGATTTTTATACTAGTAGGAAGGAGTTCAGGAGAGGGACTATCCCTTTGTCCATCCTATGCCCAACAAGCCTCTCAATTGATCAAGAAGGGGAAAAATGCTCTCTTTTCTCTGTAAAAGTGTTTAACATTGACCAAGAGTTTGATGCTTTAAAAGGGGAGGAGGCTCATTAGTTGAGTTGTTTTTAATCATTTGATGTGTTTATATATAAAAATTGATCATTTTAAGGAAAAATTATTCAAGTGAAGATTTTTGAAAATAACTAGTGATAGGAATCTTTCACAATCTGTAAAAGTAAATTATATCTGTAATATCTTTGTTAAAGTAATACGTGTGTGCACACATGCAAGTGGCAATTAATTCTATTTAATAATTAATCAAGATCTGATTGTGACACTCATAATGATATATTTTGTAAATTTACACAAGTGTTATTTTTATTTTTTTATTTATTTTTTATTTTTTTAATGTAATTGCCATATCAAATAAATCCATTAAGTCACACACTTATGTATGGAAATATACTCCAACCAATATGAATAATATCTTCATATGTTTGAAGAATGCAAGTTGACATGAATGTTGTAATAATAGGAGATGCGAAAATGTACCATGCTTGAAAATATCAACAAAATCGAAATTTTTTTTATTGTTTTGTTTCATTAGATTCTAAAAAACCTAATGTGGTATTTAGGAGCCTAATTTTTGGGGCTCGGATTTGTATTTTGTAGTATGGAGTAAAATGTAATACAAAATTATACTGAATTTCTTTTAAATCTACACAGAATAAAAAACAATCTATGAAACCCAAACGTAAGGCGAATATTTTGTTTGGTTTTAGTTTCATATATTTTTCTTTTTTCTATCATTTCTTGTTTACGTCTTCAAAATACATCCAAAACTACTGAAAATGTTAGCTTTCACCATAATTGCTAATCTTATAAATGCCATTTGAATTTTGCTTCAACCTCAAACTTATTTTTTAAAGATTGCTGTTGTCCAGTTTTAAAAATACAAAAAAAAAAAAAAAAAAAAAAAATTGTTTTAGAAATTTCATTATTGTCACCTCAATTTCCTCACAATAATCCATTTATATTCTAATTAAAATACCAAAAATGTATGAAAATAAGATTTTGATTTTATTTTTTTCACTTAAAAGACACTTGTACAAATATTACTCAAAATAAGATCGTTGCATTAATAACAAAATCAATTGAATGAATGATATATCACCACTCTTTTGAATCAAACTTCTATTTCGAAAGTTTTTAAGGTCTTTCGGTGGGAAAGGATATGAGGTCGATAAAGTAACATGTGGTTACTTTCATTGTATATCCCACATTGTCTAGTCTAAGCGTAATAAATTCTCGATGAAGTAATAAAAAAAAAATTAAAAGATATATCTTCAACTTTCATTTCACACGTTCTCCTGACCCTTCTGAATTAGAACTCCAATTTTCAACTTATTTGAAAATATAAAATTTTAACTACTAAGATGCTTCCGTTGAAAGTATTTCAAGAAAATGCTAGGAGAAAAAATATGATGCCTAATGGACGTACCAAAACAAAAATTGACCAAAATCATCATTTCCATTCCAAACGTATATATGTAGGTCTTAGCTCTGCTGCCAAAGACTTTGACCCTAGGGCTTTGCCAAACCCCACTCAGTAAATATTTTTTCCAATGCAACAACAACTTGGCCTCACAACTTTGTGGGATTACAACTTCCCATTCCCTCCCAAGAGCAATTTTTTATTCCCAACCTAAAGCTTTAAATACCCATCACTTCCCTTGGCTAGTACCCACCAACCGGAACATACACAAACATTCCATCTCCTCCATTCCCTCAACCTTGCAGCAACTCAAAAACTTTCAGTAGTGAATATGGCTGCCACTCTCATCCAACTTACAACCATCCTTTTTACCCTCACCCTCCCTCTAACATTCCTAGCCTCCCCCTCTCCAATGGCCTCTTTCATCGCCGAGGAAGTAGAAGACTATGAAGAGTACATAATCGATACCCCGTTCCACAGCACTGGATCCTTGAGGGGTCGGCTTTTGGCGAGTGTTGCGAAGAAAGGTACACATTGTGAGGTTAGTAGCAACATATGCAATGGGGTTTCTGCGAACAATGGTGCTAGCCGTCTCTTTTGCTGTAAGAGTCATTGCCGAAATGTCCTACGAGATAGAAACAACTGTGGGATGTGCGGGCACAAGTGTCGTTTTGGTCAACTTTGTTGTGGTGGCAAATGCATCAATGTTGGTTTCAACGATCTTCATTGTGGCAAGTGCAACAAAGCTTGTGGCTCAGGAGTTAAATGTGAGAACGGTTCTTGCGGATATGCATCTTGAATGAACCAAAGGAATTACTATGTAGGAGCTAGGAGTCCATGCATAGAGATTTAATTTCATTGTCTTATTTTTTAAATTATTTTTTTGTTTTGTAATTTTAATGGGTATGATGTTTGTCACACCCTAATTACTTCAATGAACATTTGGATTAGTTGAATTGTTGTATTGATTAGGGAAATAAGAGAAATGTATATGCATGAAGATTTATAATTATTTTAAATAATAAAATAATCATAAGCATTTATAAATTTCTAAGTTCTTCTATCTTTGGTTCCCTTGTTTATTTATTTTTACCTTGAAAATAGAGTTCCTAAATTTAGTTTGGTGGTAATTTTCTTTTATGATTGATGTGCTTAATATTATAAGGAGAGTGTATGTACAAAGCTCTTTTACTTTAGAAATAATAATAAAAAAAGAATTATTGGGTATATTGTTTGTTTCAACTTGCTTAAATAAGTGGAATTTTTATGAAGCTGTCCACATTTTGGATAGCTGAAGTAGCTGATAATTGATTAGTATGTTCTTATATGATAGGATCAACACCCAAACCAGGAAAGAAAAAAACTAGGTCATTATGCAATGAATAACCATTTCTTTTAAAAGGCTAAGAAGAATATAGACATAGGAGCAACTGCTAAAGATCTTTTATTGAGAAGGAGCAATAAATTTAGCCGGTAAAAGAGAATTGAAATTATATTACTTTATCTTGGGCCTGGAGAGAAACAATTGTTGTTTCCAATTTTTTGATTGCAAAGATTCTGTTGTTTGTTTCCTTTCATATTTCATGAATAGTAGATGTTGGGTAAGGTGCATGTTTATTTATGATATGCCTAGTTGTAAAATAGTTTCTTACTTTCTTCCTTAGGTTTCAATTTTCGTGGCACCCAAATGGCCAATTTGTTTTGTTGGATTTGTTAGCAGTAGACTCTATCTATCTATCTATGTCTGTTTGTCAGCAATTCCACTGCATGGGTCAAGTTAGTGGGCTTTGAAATAGGGGGACTTTTGGTCCAGCTCAATTAAGACCTAACTTTGTGCGAGTTCAATTAAAATAAGAGCAATAGGGAGGCATCTATCAAATATTCAAATATTCAACTCCACATTTGCTTTGGTAGGAGTAGTCCATCCACTACTCCACACTTACTAATCATTAAATAGTATTACATGTTATAATAAACAAGGTAGGATGGAAATGCACCATTGAGTTTAAAGCTTTTAAGTTCTTGCTATGATAAATTTGTAAATTACTTTCCAATTCAATATCTTCATGACATGGGAGGAATTGAGGGAATTTAGGTTGAGCATGAATTTCAGTATTAAATTTGAATGTGTAAGTTTATATGAAACTTGATATAATTTAATGTTGTATTTTCTTTAAGTTTATATATGTCTAAATTTAAGATCTAAATTCCAAACTTTTAAACATTAAATATGTGATATCCCGTGAAAGAAAGGTTTAAAAGGATTAGATGTTACTACCCATATCAATAAGGTGTACCTTTCTTTTCGGGAGCCTTCCCATAAGAACTTTTTGGTTAAGCGTGCTTGACTTGGAGCAATCTTGGGATGGGTGACCTCCTAGAAAGTTTTTTTAGGAAGCGTATGAATGAGGATAAAACACACTGAAAAGGACACGTGTTGGTCTGTGGGTTCAGTCATTAATCCGATAAGACCCGCCCCCTGTTGTCTAGTTCTGGTGGAGGAGGAGAGATGCAGTGCTTCCTGACAGATCCAGGTTGGGGCGTTACAAAATTAGTGTTCATTAGTGAATTTTTAACTATTCACAAGTTACATATGTAACGACCTCAAAATTAAGACATTTTTTTTCCCACATAAATTGCTCTGATATCCCTACTATGAGATCTCAGACCCCAAAGGACACTGAGGTATTCCTGTATACAATAAACATACCTACGCAGCGGAAACATAAATCATATAACCATATATATACTATATAATACAGAATTCAGTATTTACTGACCATTGTCATACAAAATAATTTCCTCCAGTACCATCTACCCCAAAAATACAGAACTCTGTCAAAAACTCACCTTATAACTAGGGTAATCAAATAAACTCACTATCCGCGAGCCTGATCTGCTCGCTTAACTGGCTCACCTGAAAAATGATAAAGTAATGGGGCGAGTTGACGCTTAGTAAGTGGAAATATGCTATTACTAATGTGTGGAGACTAAGTTGCATACTGTTAAAATAACAATTGAACTGTAATAAGATAGTAATCTGTAAAGTATGTCTTTTATTTTCACAATTTAAAATATAACTGTATCATCTGTATTTTCTACTTTTCATACTGCTAATATCATACTATACTCATCATATACTGTAAAATTGTATACATATATATAACTGTGTTTTATCCTTGGAACTCTGTACGTCATGATTTGACCCCTCATGACAGGGTTGTGTGGCCCGTTAGCAGGACTTAATCTAGTTGGCCCTCTAGATAAGGCATCATACTCTACACTACTTCAGCCTGACCAAACTGCATCCACTCCCAGGCTCGGGACTGGCTGCTACCTCGTCAAATCGGCCCCTTTTACCTAGTGAACTAGGGAGCTGCATACTCTCCAAGCACGGTTAACGATACCCACACACTATCTGAGATATGTGATTTGCACTTTATCTGTATCTAGCAATGATATTGTGATCTGTATTCTTTATCTATATTTGTCTAGTAATCATTCCTCGGGGATCTGATACTATATATATATACTCTTTTACTGTTTTCATCATGTTTCCAAAATTATCATAATACTATCTTTTGTACTGTAATCTCTGTATGCTGTATCTGTAGCATCTTGATGCTATCTCTGCATATCAGTTTGTATATTCTGTCTATGCACTCTGTCTGTATACTCTGTATGTTATGGTAGTAGGAAACATGACATACTATAAATACTGTATATACTGTTCTGAATAAAGTTGTAATATACTGATCTGAGTAAAACTGTAATATACTATTCTAGATAAATAACTGTAATATAATGTCTATATCTGTGTATTCAGTATAGTATGATATACTGTAAAAACTATATAAGTTCTTCATCACATAAATACCTACTCAGGCCACACAAGCATTTAAAACTCATATTCTGTAAAATTGGGTAATAAGCTGGTATATACATATGTGTAAAATCTCTGATAACATTATAAAAATTCCTAGCATAGCATATTTCCCTTACCTTAAATCTGAAAAGTTCCTACTATACTCTAGCCCTACACCCGTAGGGTTCTCCATTCAACATCTTGAAAACGACATTCCTTAAAACAAAATATTAGCATTTTCTTGCCTACAACATTTCTTATAACTGTAGGGGAAACATATTCTAAACAAAATACCTTACCTTGAATTTGGGACGAATTTCAAATCTCTTCCACTGACAATCCGCTCCGGCAGACTTGCAGAGAACTTCGCTAGGAGTGTCGTGGTGGCTTTAGATCGTCGATCTGGCGTGAAACGGGGCAGCGATCGAAGAGAGATAGAGGGAGAGGCTTTTTTAGAGAGAGAAAGACCCCTTTTGCCCCAGAATTGTGCTGAAAAATCTGGGTTTTGGCAAATTATAGCCCTGAATTCGTCGACAAGACACGTCATCTCGTCGATGAGTCTTTAAGTAATTTTGTCGACGAATCTTCCTCCCCCATCGACGAATGCGAGACTGCCCCCAAAACCTCTCTCGATATTTTCTTGTCGACGAGGCCTACTTATGCACTCGTCGATGAACTCCCTGTGTTCGTCGATGAGACACTGTGTAAAAATTTTCAAGTCATTAAATTCAAAGTGCAATGTCATCGACGAAGCCTGCTGCCTCATTCTGTTTCTGTTTCCATTTCTCTTTCTCTTTATTATTTAAATATAATTATTTTTTGGATCGTTACAACATGCTTCTCTATTCATTTGTGTATGCTCTTTGCACTACATGTTGCTCACTATTACTCATTGCACATATTGCTAGCAATTGCATTCACATCTTGAATGTTGAAAGAAGGCTATCCTAGCTGTAGTCTTATGGAAAATTTGGAAGAAATAAAACTACTAAACTTCTCAATATTTATGCAGAGAACCAACTAAAATATTCTTTTCTTCTTAATGTAATGTTTCCACTTGGAGTGAAGGTGTTAGGAGTCCATGATTCTACTTCATGGTTTAATTTTCTCGCCTCTCTTGTTTGTTAAAGGGGTTGCTCTTATTTGATTTGGGGGTTATTTTATCAACTAGGTTTTTCGTCCTCCTTTCCTTTAGGGACAATTATTCTCCAATTCCCCTCCTTTTTTTTTTTTTTTTAGTATAGTTCCCTTAACCGTTAAAAGAATGAGCTGATACATTGATGCCCTTAGTTCAAATCTTGCCTAACTCATGACCTTGACATGCTTAATATTCTCCCAAGAACATAAATCATTTTTAATCATTATTAAGAACCATCACTCAAACATAAGAAAGGGTGTGAAGCCATGAAAGTATATTCGTCTATGGGATTAGCATATGTAGGATACTCTACACCTTTTCCATAAGGTCTATATTCAGAAGAACACATGCATGAATACTTGAGCTCAATTTGAATCATTGGTTTTGATACCAGTTGTTAGCATCGGGAGAGTCTTCACACGAGCTTGATTTACATTGTTGACCACTAACTTTGACCTAAAAGCTTAAGTCATTAGGTTTTGGGTTCAACCATGCATGCATATAGACACTCATCCTCCATTTTATTTTATTTTTTTTTCAATGTGGGACAAACTCACAAATAAATTTCTCAACAACCAATTGGTTACATTTATTTTCGACTACTAAGCTTTGAGTTGTTGTTTTTGATAATTTGATACTAATTAAGCCATCTTAATAATAATAAATTAAACAACATTAATTTTATGTTTGGAGAAGTCATGAATTTAGTGGATTTGTATTGGATTTAGGTAAAATATAATATAAAATTGTATTGAAATATGTTTCAAGTCCACTTAAATTCAAATCCAAATTTTGAAATCCATGCTCCCACATGCAGCCCAAGGATATATATGAACACAAGTTATAATGAATCTTGTAGAAGTATAATTCATCATTTTAAAAGAAAATTTAAGCTTTTACCATTGTAAGAAAACTTGCTAGGCAAGTTTATGTAATTTAGCCTATTCATTAAATTTGCTATATAAATTTTGTTGGGCCTAAAATTGATTTTTGATGATACTGAAATTAATATTATGAGAAGTAATATGAATTGATGAGCATGCATGCATGCCTTTAGGGAGAAATCTTATTTTACTTTTTTAGAAGATAAAAATTTAAGTTTTAGAGTGAGATTTTTATATTAGTAGGAAGGAGTTCAGGAGAGGGACTGTCCCTTTGTCCATCCTATGCCCAACAAGCCTCTCAATTGATCAAGAAGGAGAAAAATGCTCTCTTTTCACTACAAAAGTGTTTAACATCGACTAAGAGTTTGATGCTTTAAAAGGGGAGGGGGCTCATTAGTTGAGTTGTTTTTAATCATTTGATGTGTTCTTTATATATAAAAATTGATCATTTTAAGGAAAAAATTTTCAAGTGAAGATGTTTTGAAAATAACTAGTGATAGGAATCTTTTGCAATCTGTAAAAGTAAATCATATCTGTAATATCTTTGTTAAAGTAATACGTGTGTGCACACATGCAAGTTGCAATTAATTCTGTTCAATAATTAATCAAGATTTGATTGTGACACTCGTAATGATATATTGTGTAAAAGTGTTATTGTTTTTATTTTTATTTTTTATTTTTTATTATTTTATGTAATTGCCATATCAAATAAATCCATTAAGTCACACACCTATCATTTCCGATACATGACGTATGGAAATACACTCCAATAAATATGAATAATATCTTCATATGTTTGAAGAATGCAAGTTGACAAGAATGTTGTAATAATAGGAGATGTGAAAATGTACCATGCTTGAAAATATCGACAAAATTGAACAAAATTTTATTGTTTTGCTTCATTAGATTATGAAAAACCTAATGTGGTATTTAGGAGCCTAATTTTTGTGGCTTGGATTTGTATTTTGTGGTATGGAGTAAAATGTTATACAAAATTATATTGAATTTCTTTTTAATCCGCACAGTATAAAAAGCAAGCTACGAAACCCATGTTCCCAAATGTAATGCAAATATTTTTTTTGGTTTTAGTTTCATGTATTTTTCTTTTTTCTATCATTTCTTGTTTACCTCTTCAAAATATGCCCAAAACTATTGAAATTGTTAGCTTTCACTGTAATTCCTAATCTTATAAATGCCAATTGGATTCTGCTTCAACCTCAAACTTATTTTTTAATGATTGCTATTGTCCAGTTTTAGAAATACAAAAAAAAATACTAAAAATTTTAGAAATTTCATTATTGCCACCTCAATTTCCTCACAATAATCCATTTATATTCTAATTAAAATACCAAAAATGTATGAAAATAAGATTTTGATTTAATTTTTTTCACTTAAAAGACACTTGTACAAATATTACTCAAAATAAGATCGTTGCATTAGTAACAAAATCAATTGAATGAATGATATATCACCCACTCTTTTGAACCAAACTTCTATTTAAAGGTCTTTAAGTTCTTTAGGTGGGAAATGATATGAGGCGGTTAAAGTAGCATGTGGTTACTTTCATTGTATATCCCACATTGTCTAGTCTAAGCATAATAAATTCTCGATGAACTGATAAAAAAATATTAAAATATATATCTTCATATTTTTTTAAATATCTTACATCCGTCCATCATTGTTTTTGGTCCACTAGTGAAGGCTCATTAATAATGCTAGAGCCATACAAGGGATGATGAGGTAAGTCAACTTTCATTTCACACGTTCTCCTGATCTTTCTAAATTAGAACTCCAATTTTCAACTTATTTGAAAATATAAAATTTTAACTACTAAAAAGCTTCATTGAAAGAATTTCCAGAAAATGCTAGGAGAAGTCACTCTTCTTATAATTAAAAATGATGCCTAATGAACCGTACCAAAACAAAAATTGACCAAAATCAGCATTTCCATTCCAAATGTATATATGTAGGTCTTACCTCTGTTGCCAAAGACTTTGACCATAGGGCTGTGCCAAACCCCACTCAGTAAATATTTTGTCCAATGCAACAACAACTTGGCCTCACAACTTTGTGGGATTACAACTTCCCATTCCTTCCCAAGAAGAATTTTTTTATTCCCAACCTAAAGCTTTAAATACCCATCACTTACCTTGGCTAGTACCCACCAACCGGAACATACACAAACATTCCATCTCCTCCATTTCCTCAACCCTTCAGCAACTCAAAGACTTTCAATAGTGAATATGGCTGCCACTCTCATCCAACTTACAACCATCCTTTTTACCCTCACCCTCCCTCTAACATTCCTAGCCTCCCCCTCTCCAATGGCCTCTTTCATCGCCGAGGACGTAGAAGACTATGAAGACTACGTAATTGATACCCTATTCCACAACACTGGATCCTTGAGGGGTCGGCTTTTGGCGAGTGTTGTAAAGAAAGGTACACATTGTGAGCTTAGTAGCAACATATGCAATGGGGTTTCTGCGAACAATGGTGCTAGCCGTCTCTTTTGCTGTAAGAGTCATTGCCGGAATGTCCTACGAGATAGAAACAACTGTGGGATGTGCGGGCACAAGTGTCGTTTTGGTCAACTTTGTTGTGGTGGCAAATGCATCAATGTTGGTTTCAACGATCTTCATTGTGGCAAGTGCAACAAAGCTTGTGGCTCGGGAGTTAAATGTGAGAACGGTTCATGTGGATATGCATCTTGAATCAACCAAAAGAATTACAATGTAGGAGCTAGGAGTCCATGCATAGAGATTTAATTTTATTGTCTTATTTTTTAAATTATTTTTTTCTTTTGTAATTTTAACGGGTATGATGTTAATTTATCACACCCTAATTGCTTCAATAAACATATTGATTAGTTGAATTGTTGTATTGATTAGGGAAATAAGAGAAATGTATATGCATGAAGATTTATAATTATTTTAAATTATAAAATAATCATAAGCATTTATAAATTCCTAAGTTCTTCTATCTTTGGTTCCTTTTTTTATTTATTTTTACCTTGAAAATAAAATTCCTAGATTTAGCTTGGTGGTGATTTTCTTATATGATCGACGTGGTTAATATTATAAGGAGAGTGCATGTACAAACAACGAAAGAAAAAGACTAGGTCATTATGCAATGAATAACCATTTCTTTTAAAAGGTTAAGAAACTTATTATTTAGAAAAACTAAGCAAAGGAAGAATATAGAAATAGGAGCAAATGCTAAAGATCTTTTATTGAGAAGGAGCGACAAAATTAGCCGGTAAAAGGGAATTCAAAAAATGTTACTTTAATTTGAGCCCGGAGAGATACAATTGTTGCTTCCAATTTTTTGATTTCAAAGATTCTGTTGTTTGTTTGCTTTCATATTTCTTAAACAGTAGATGTTGGATAATGTCCACGTTTAATTTATTTAGGATATGGCTAGTTGTAAAATAGTTTCGACTCCACATTTGGTTTGTTATCCATTCTACGCCATAGAATCACTCAACAAACATTACACAGTATTACTAGTTATAATAAACAAGGCCATTGAGTTTAAAACTTTTAAGTGCTTGGTACTTATTCAAGTACCAACTTGATGATAAATTAGTAAATTACATTCCAATTCAATATCTTTATGACATGGGGAGGAATTGAGTAAATTTTGGTTGAGCATGAATTTCGGTCTTAAATTTAATTTTGTGTTAGTTTATGTGAAGCTTAATATAATTTAATGTTGTTGTTTGTTCAAGTTTACGTAAGTCTAAATTTAAATCTAAATTCCAAACTGTTAAACGTTAAATTAGTGTTCATTGGTGATTTTTTAACTATTCGTAAGTTACATGCTTCTCTATTCATTTTAGTGTATGCTCTTTGCACTACTTATTGCCCACTATTACTCATTTTACATATTGCTAGTAATTGCATTCACACCTTGAATGTTGAAAGAAGGCTATCCTAGCTATAGTCTTATAGAAAATTTGGAAGAAATAAAACTACTAAACTTGTCAAAATTTATGCAAAGGACCAACTACAATATTTTTTTTCTTCTTTATGTCATGTTTCCACTTGGATTGAAGGTGTTAGTAGTCCATGATTCTACTTCATGGTTTAATTTTCTCGCCTCTCTTTTATTTGTTAAAGGGGTTGCTGGTATTTGATTTGGGGGTTGTTTTTTAAACTAGGTTTTTCTTCCTCCTTTCCAATTATCCTCCAACTACCCTCTTTCTTTTTTATTTTTTCATTTTTTAGTATAGTTCCCTTACCATTAAAAGAAACGGTTATTCCATGTTTGTTCATCATATTGAGCTGATACATTGATTGCCCTAGTTCAAACATTACCTAACTCATGACCTTGACATGCGTAGTACTCATCCTAAAACATGAATCATTCTTGATCATTCCATGTCATGTAACCAATTAAGAACCATCACTCAAACATAAAAAAGGGTGCGAAACCATGAAAGTTTATTCATCTATGGGATTAGCATTTGTAGGATCCTCTACTTTTTTTCCCATAAGGTCTACATTCAGGGGAGCAGATGCACGAACACTTGAGCCTAATTTGAATCATAAGTTTTGATACCAGTTGTTAGCGTCGGGAGGGTCTTCACACGAGCTTGATTTACATTGTTGAGCCCCAACTTTGACCTAAAAGCTTAAGTCATTAGGTTTTGGGTTCAACCATGCATATAGACATTCATATATCCACTCAACAACTAATTGGTAAAATGTAATTTTGACTAATAAGCTTTGAGTTGTTGTTTTTGAAAATTTGATACTAATTAAGCCATCTTAATAATAGTAAAGCAACAATAACCCCATGTTTGGAGAAGTCTTGAATTAATTGGAATTGTATTGGATTTAGATAAAATGAAATATTGTCGTCATGTCTCGGGAGCAGGGGCCTCAGGGAGGTGAGAGAATAAATATATATGATTTTTGAAAATTTTGAATTTGGAGTCGCCACTAACCTATTATTTACCTACCTAGGTGCAGTTAGAACACCTATTTACTACTCATTTGATTGGTCACTAGACTAAACCTAGGTCAAGGAACTAGTAGTCTCGGTTTGCTTATACTAGAGTTGGGATTGGGGGTATAGTTATGCGAGGGGAAGATATTCGCACCTCCTACACACCCGTTTGGCGAATGATCCCTAATTAATTATGAATTATCCCTAAATTAAATTTAATAATATTTAATTAACTAGTTTTAAAATAAATAAATAAATAAATAAATAAATAAATAAATGTACAAAATTAACAAGAAATTTAAAAAATCTCAATGTGATTTAAGAATGTTTAATAAGATCTCCAAATGAGAGGGTCTTGTTAGAAAAACTCCCTCAGAGCTAATACAAGTGTGGTGTAAAATACCTCATTGCCCTTTTAAAATAATAGACACACCTAGGCAAAAATTGGGGGAAAAAAATATCAATTTAGAAGCAAAAGAATCTTTAAAAACATTCCCAAAATTTTCAAATTTTTTGTAGAAATTTTCTAGAATTTTTAAACATTTTTTCAAAATTTTCTAAGGTTTTTAAAGACTCTTCCTCAATTATTTTGGCTCAAAATAGCCCATATATATATATTGACCTTCAAATTGTTTTTCTGGTTATTCCCCAATTTTTCTTGATTTTTTGCAAATATTTTCCTAAGTTTTTTTTTTCTTTCCAATTTAGAAAACTAATGAAAAAACTATAATAAAGAAATAAATGAATAAATAAATAAATAAAATAAAATAAGCGGTTAAGAAACAGACCGGTTTGAATCGATTTGGTTCGGTTCAAAAGTGGGGGCCACGTGTCAACCCTGAGAGGTGAGATGTGGCAACAATTTTTATTCATATATATATATATATATATATATATATATATTTATCACTGTAGCAGGGTGACATCAACATGATGTCACCCTGACACGTGTCACTATTTGGTTACTTCTTTTTTCTTTTTTTCTTTTTTTAATTTTTGAATTATGGTGACCTCAGCATGATGTCACCCTAACACGTGTCACCAACAGTTGGGCTTGAAACTTAAAACATGGATCGATGACTTGGCAAAAGTCTGACCATCCTTAGAAAACACAGATCGAACAGTCTAGAAGTGGCCACTTCGCTCATTGAACCCACAGATGATGACATCTACAGGCAGGCGCTTGGAGAACGCGCGGGATACAGAATCGTGGTTATTACAGTGATTATAGCGTCATGACTATACAGTTGATTCGTAATCATGATTATTACAGAAATACAGAATCATGGTAAAATAGATAGACTTATATAGAAATATTATTATACAGTATCAGATCCCAATGGAATACAGCAGTTTACAGAGTACGGTACCGTTGCGATACAGTATAGACAATGCAACTATACATCTCAAATAGAGTATGGTATAGCCGATTGTGCCCTCAGGCAGAGTTATGAGCTCTCTGGCGTCCGGACCAGGTGGAGCAGACCTTTCATGCTATAAGCATCTAGATATGTATACAGTTAGGCTAGCACTGGAGGGCCAACCAGTGTTTAGCCTCGCCTACGGGCCACACAACCCAGTTATGAGGGGGTAAGTCATGACATATAACAATCCAAGGGGAAGTTTACAGATATATGGTCATGTATAGTACACTCAAAAAGCAAAGATTACGTATTATAGATAGAAGTACTTTTGAATAGATAACTCAGAAAGTTTCATATTTTATATGATATAAGCATGTGTTATACAAATATTTTTCTTGATGTATATCGTATATAACATTAATTAAATGATATGTTGCCAATTAACTCATATGTCATATACTGGTGATAACATGTTTCTCCTTCTTGAGAGGTGTCTCACCCCAACATTATGAAACATTTCAGGTAATCCAGAGAGGCAAATAGGGCTAGCTAAGAAGTAGAGGTGGTGTAGAGTCAGCATAGTTTTTGGGGTGAGTTTTGAGCTGGTCTATGGAGCCCACAATATTCTGAGATTTTTGGGAAATGTTATGTATAGGTGTGTATGTGTACAGTGAGGTATATAGTACTCTAGTATTGTAGTTTTGGAATATGCTGGATATATATGTACTTCTGCTACTTAGGTATTATATGAAATGCACAGGATACCATGGTCCCACTCTGGGCTGTGATGATGATAGCTATGCTCATGCAAGGCATCAGAAATTATATATATTAATATAGAAGAGAAAAAAAAAATGGATAAAAATTTCAGGTCATTACATAATCACTGTAATTCTGACGACATCTATTGAAGGTCTTGAGCGTGTAAATTTCAAGATCAAAGCAAACCGCAATTCCTCAACTGCCTTTGTCATCTCCATCTCTGTAAAAATGAAGCCCTTCTTTCCATTGATATCTATAGGATAACGCATTGGCATTTTGAACGTAGACACCACCGTGTTTGTTACCATATGAGAATACGTCTTTTGTTGGTATCTCCAGGTTCAAAAATCCCCACTGGTGAGGGAGTCACCGGTGCAACGGTTGCCGCCATAGCCAACCCAGGAAAGTAGCAACAAACACAAAATTCCTCTTCTGCCCAAATGCTTTAACCCAGAGCCCCTACTACGAAGTAGTTGAAGAGAGACATACCTGATTGAGGATGTTTCGAGTATCGGTAGAGGCAGTGAGGTGGAAATTTGACAAAATGACTTGCCGAATTCAATGTCCTGGAGATTCGGTAGGTGGTGAGATGAGCGACCGGCTGTGGTTGCGGCCAGTTACACAGCTCTCAGGTGAATCACGCACAGTAGGAGGAGGCTGGGGATGTGGGATGCAAGAGGGAGAGAGGGTTGCGATGTGCGGGATCTTAAGGGATGGGCAACCAGCTATGACTACGACAGGGCGGGCGGCGAGCAGCTCTCTGGCGAATCGTGCGTCACTTATTAAGAGGTGGCATAAATATGTTTGGAAGAGATCTTAAATATGTAATATAAAATTTAAATAAATTTTATTTAAATTCACTCAAATTTAAATTCAAGATATAAAATTTATGCTCTAAACACTAAATAAGATTGTTTGCATACCAGCCTTGCGTCCAGTTCTGCATTTAATTTTATGAATTAATGGAAAAGAGGCAAGCTAGCCCAAACGTGGTGCCTAATGCACCAAAATGGATTAATTGGAATTGGATACGTAAACCCAATATGCAAACATTCGCATGGCAGACGTGCGTAGGCCAAGCTGCTGCCGAAGTTTTTGATCCCTGGAGCTCTACCAACCCCACTCATCAGTAAACTTGGACTAATGCAACGGCCACTTGGCCTCGGGCACAATTGGAACTTGTTATTTGTGGGTTTTCAACTTTCCCATTCCCTCCCAAGAGGGAACTTTTTTATCCCGAAACCTCAAGCTTTAAATACCCACCATCTCCTTGGGCTTATACCCACCAACTGGACATACACAATAATCCATTCTCCTCCAATCTCCTCAGCCTCATCACCACTCAAAACTTTCAGTAGCGAATTGAATATGGCTGCCACTGTCTTCCAACTCACAGCCATCTTTCTCACCCTTACTCTCGCTCTATCATCATCATCACTAGCCTCCCCTCTCCAATGGCCTCTCTGATTGCTGCCGATGCTGAAGACTATGAGGAGTACGTAATTGACACCCCATTTCTCAATACCAGATCCTTGAGGGGTCGGTTTTTGGCAGGTGTTGTAAAGAAAGGTGCACACTGTGATGTTAGTAACAACATATGCAATGGAATTTTGGCAAATAATGGTGCTATTCACCTCTTTTGCTGTAAGAAACATTGCCGGAATGTCCTTCGAGACAGGAATAACTGTGGGATATGCGGACATAAGTGTGGTTTTGGACAACTTTGTTGTGGGGGTAAATGCATCAATGTCGGTTTCAATGATCTTCATTGTGGCAAGTGCAACAAAGCATGCGATTCGGGGGTTAAATGCGAGAATGGTTCATGCGGATATGCCTCATGAGTAAACCAAAAGGATTTATATGTACAAGCTAGGAGTCTTGCGTGTATAGAGATTTAATTTTATTGTTTTTTTTTATAAAAAAAATTGATTCTTTTTTGTAATTTTAGTCGGTACAGTATTTGTTACACCTTAACTACTTACATGAAAATGTTGATTAGTTTAATTACTGTCTTGATTTAGAAAATAAAACTAATGTTAATGCATGAAGATTGATTAATTACTAGATGTATGGAAGGCATTTTTATTATTCTAAATAATAAAACAATCATAAGCATTTTTAAATTCATTAGCTCCTTACGTTTTCTTCATTATAATATGATTGATGTGCCTTATAAGGATAACATTGTTAAAGAGGAGGAAATTGTTTGCTCCAACTTGCTTAAATAAAAGGAAATTTTTATTAATCTTTTGTAGTTGTTGAAATTTTTGGGTAATTGAAGTTGCTGATAATTAACAGGTAATTTATGTACAAGGTTCAACACCCAAATATTGAAAAGCAAAAAAAAAAAAAAAACTAGGTCATTATATAATGATTTTTTTTGAAAAGTTAAGCATTTTATTTAAAGAAGCTATATGAGCTAAGAATATATAAAGATGCAAGATCAGCAAAGACTAAAATTAAGTCTCCTGCTTAGAGCGAGTAATACCAGAATTTACGGCAGCAAAAGGATTATACAGTTAAATTTGTAGTTAGCAGTGTTTAGACTTGCTTGACAAACCCGGTGAAGTTTTGCTCTACTAAAAAAAGTTACTTTGGCTATGCCAAGGATTCTCTTGGTTCTTTCTTTGCATAGTCTGGACCTTCTAGTTGAACTTGCAATGCAACAAGATATAGCTTGGGGACTCTTTTGTTGCATTTGTACGGATAGCAATAGTTATCTACCATCCACCTTTCTTTTTGAGATTTTCAAGAGTTAGAATTTTATCCAAGGAACTTAACCAAAGCAAAATGGAGGCATCGAGGGGGTCATTTGAGGAGGGAATATACGACCTTAACTGAGGAGTCATTCTTGAAAAATGGCAAAGATGTGGAGTCTAAAATTCCAGAGTTGATGCAAGCAGAGTAAGAAGTTTCTTGGATTCTTTGTAAATGAAATTTTCCAAAACGTTTTTCTTCTTTGTAGACATCAATGTTGTGGAGGAGAGGGAAAATGTGTTCTAGGCATAGTAAGAAGCCAATATATGTTTTCCATATCTGGCATTTTTGAGTGGGCTAAAGTGTAATAACCCTAAAAATGGTTATACAAGATTAGTGGACTGATTTAAAAAAAAAATTAATTAAATTAAATTTTAAAAAATATAATAAATAATAATTAAATTTTAATTTTAATTTTATTAATTAAATATATTATTATTATTATTATTATTATAAAGGTAAAGCTTCCTCTGAAGAAATTTTCAAAGGGAAGCAATACACCCCCCCCCCACTTCGTCTCCTCCGTCTCTCTCTCTCTCTCTCACACTTCCTTCAATTTCTCAAATAATTTTCACTTGATTGAAAATTAGAAAATACCGCTGGACTCCATTCTCCGCCACCGACATTTCTACTGGAACAGATTTATCATAGGAGTAGTGTACACATATCTCCTAGGGTAAGCTCAATTCTCACTTTTACCTCCATTTCTCGTAAATCTTAAGCCCAATTGACGATCGGACACCACCATGAGAATTTAGGAATGATTTTTTACAAGTCTAGCAGAACAGATTTTTCATGAGGCCGTCGTAGACATAATCCCAAAATTAAGTTAAAGAGGTTATTAAGGGACTAATTATTATTTAATTATTGTAGATTTGAAAATGTTAAATATTAAGGTTGAATTAGAGTTATTGAATTCAGGGCTCAGGTAAGCGCCGCGGGTGAAATTTTGGAACCCTACGGGCATAGTTCAGGAAAACCGAGGTAAGTTGATTATCTTGGAGTATAACAATTTATTTAGGTTATTGAAAGCTTAAGAAATGTTTTATGGAAATTATGTTGAAATTCTGTTGAAAGTTCTAGGGAAATGAAAATTGTAGGTTTTTGTGTTAGAAATGTCCTGGACTCAAGATTGAACTGTGTGAGCATCTCAGTAAGATAGGTAAGAGAAATAAATTATAGCAGAATTTTCGTGAAATACTGGTTAATTTAGTTGTGAAATGAATTATTATAATTTCCTTAATTATTATTATTATTATTATTATTATTATTATTATTATATAATTGATAAATGAAATACTGTGTGGCATATGATTTTGGAAAAATGGTGAAATGAATATTGTGGCCTGTGACTTGAAATGTGAAAAAATTGGGAAAATTGTTATGATAATTAATATCCTTGGAAAATAGTTGAAACTTGAAATATTAACGCGATTTTCTGAAAAATAATGGGAAGAGGATAAATGGATGTTAAAAAGATTTTATGGAAACAAGGAAATCATGATATGTTAGTATATGTATATATATAGAGATATGTTGTAGAGATTTGGAGAATTTTACCGAATTAAGTATTAAAAGAGAGGGGAGAAAATAAGTTTTCGAAGGGTGTTCAGCAGGCCTCGTCAGTGAGGCCAGATCGTTCATCGACGAGGAGCCTTTTGGGGCATGTCGACGGGGACATGTGTCTCGTTGACGAGGGATTACCAAGAGAGGTGTGTAGGGCCTGAAATTCGTCGACGAGGAGTAAGTGCTCATCAACGAACCGCCTTCTTGTGCTTGTCGATGAGATGATGTGGCTCGTCGTCTGCACTTTATAAATATGCTAAACTTGGATTTGCAGCGACAAATTTTTCTCTCTCTAGAAAATATGCCCTCCTCACCTTCTCTCTAGCTTTCCGGCCCGGTTCTTCACCGGATCAACGATCCAAAGCCGCCACATTACTCCTGAGAAGTTTCTCTTCATTTCTGGAGGAGTAGATCGTTGGTTGGGCCAACTTGGGCGCCATCCCAAAATTTGGGTAAGTTGATTATTTTAATATTTATTTAAGTATTTGATATTTTTAGGCTGAGAAAAGGTATTAGATGAGTTTATACTGAAGTTTTATTAGGGGAAATGTAAATTTCAGGGTGTTGAGCTATGAACACCACAGGTGCAAGATATGTTAATTTGTAGGATTTTTAATAAGTCAAATAAGGGAATAAACTAAGTTAACATTTTTATGAAAATATATTTATTATTTTACAACATTTAATTTCAGGTAAATATTTATATTGTAGAATTATGTTTGGGAATACTACTGTTGATCAAGGATATGATTTTAATGTATTTTACCAGAAATATGATTTTAGAACAGATTTTGTAACGACTCGGAGAATAATGGTATTTAAATAATAAAAGAAAGGGGAAATAGAAACAGGAACAAAAGGAGGTAGTCAATTTCGTCGACGACGTTACATTTTGGAGGGGATAATCCCAAGAAATTTTTCAAGCCTTGTTAACGAACACAGGGGCTTCGTGGACGAGGGTTCTTCAGGATCTCGTCAACGAAGTTCCATCTCGTCGACGAGAAGATACTGAGAGAGGATTTTTGGAAGTCTGAAATTCATCGACGAGGGTTGAGGTTCGTCGACGAACTTTCTACAGGACTTGTCGACGAGGTGACGTGGCTCGTCGACGAATCCCGCAATATAAATAGGGTTAAACGTGATTTTTCAGTTCATTTCCTGCACATAACTTCTGTCTCTTTTACCCTTCGGTTCCCTACTCTTCTCTCTAAGATCTTGGGCCGATTTTCTGCAAGTTCGACGATCTAAAGCCATCACGATGCTCCTGAGAAAGTTATCTGCAAGTCTGCCAGAGTGGATCATTGGTGGGGCTGAGTTGGGAACCATCCAAAATCTAGGGTAAGACTTTTTACTCAATATTTGGCTTTTTGACAGTTGTAGAAAGCGTAGTATGCGTAGAAATACTGAACTTTAGTTTTGAAAAATGTCGTTTTCAGGGTGTTGAATGGGGAACCCTGCAGGTGCAGGAGTATTTCTATTAGAGGCTTTTCAGGACACGAGTAAGGGGATAAACTAAGCTAGTATTTTTATGAAAAGTATTTATAATATTATAGCATTTGATTTCAGGGAAATAAATATATTTATATATGATTTATATTTAGGAAAATACTGCTGAAAATGATAGTATGTTAAAGATATGAAAAACTTGTTTAGTGTGGCATGAGTAGAAATTATTATGAAATACTATTTTCTGGGAATGTGTTAATGATATGGATTTTTATAATGGAAAACCAGTGTGCGGGCCGAGATTTTGATATATTTGCTGGCGTACGGGCCAAGCTATGTGTATGATTTACCGGCGTACGGGCCGAACTATGGATATGATTTGCCAGTGTACGGGTTGAGCTATGTATATGATTTGCGAGCGTATGGGCTGAGCTATGGATGTGATTTTCTAACGTATGGACTGAGCTATGGATATGATTTGCCGGCGTACGGGCCGAGTTATGGTAAAATGTGAAATACCGGTGTACGAGTCGATGAATTTCATGATATACGTATATATACAAAATGATATGATACGATTGATTTGATAATTAATGATATAAGATATCCATTTATCACAGTTTCAATATATGTTATATGATATGAGAACCTGATTGACTTGGTTTAGGCTAGAACTTGCACAGTACCATTGCTATGTGTCTATGGTCATCATGATCATGATATTTGTGTTAACGCCGCTGTACAAAGTGGTGTGAGATTGGATGGTTGATGTGATTTTTAAGAAGTGTGTGAGTGCCCCTGGTGTACGGATCAGGTTTGGCAGACCCATCAGACTTACAGACTGTACTTTTGACTTGGCAGTGGTCGACCAACCATTGTTAGGTCCCGCCTTCGGGCCACACAACCCAGTCATGTGGGGGTAATACATGACAATAGCCAAGTAATCTACCAGAGATGTTTTTGTATTATATTTTATGATATGAAATATGATTATGAAAATACAGTATGTTTTGCCGTGCTATGATGATATATACATTTTCCCATATATGACATGACAGTTTACTAAATATGTTTCTATATGATTTATGTATAATATGGAATACTCATGTTGCCATACACTAGTATTACTTTATTTCCCTTACTGAGAGGTGTCTCACCCCAAATTTTATAAACATTTCAGGAGCCCCTGATAGGAAGGCAGGTAAAGCCCTGCTGATCTAGTACGGTTGGTCTGCCCTTCCAGAAGGGTAAGTGTTTTGATAGGGTCGGATGTATTTTGTGGGGTGACCTTAGATATCTTTTGGGTTGTGTATTGTGTACATATATATATATATATATATATATATATATATATAGTGATTGTAGTAACTCTGGTATTGTGATATATGGTGTAATGAGATGTGTATGATTGTATGTTTCCTACTGCTTAGGCTTCCTGATTGTGTTTTTGATGTATCCCTCGTACCCATGGGTCCAGGGGGATTATGATCTGCTAAGCGTTGTGATTTTGATTTTATTATATTATGGAAAAAAATGTGAAAATTAAGCAGGTTGTCACAAATTTTATGTTTTGAATATTACCCTTATTGTGTGGCATGAGTAACATTTACCACAAAAATTAAGTTAATGGAATATTATGTTTTCCCAAAATAATCATGTATTTCTAATTTTCAGGAAAATCATAAAATAGTGCAGGAACTATGTTCTAAAATATTATGTTAAACAGTACAGAGATTTCATGATTTAGTATGTTATGATATGCCGGAGCAGATGTCATGATTTAGATGATATGTTATGCCGGTGCAGATGCTGTGATTCATATTAGCGCAGATGCCATAATCATGTATGATATGACAAGATTTATGAAAATAGTAATATGCTAGTTATTGCTATCGAATATGAAACATCTATGTTCAGTATATGAAACTTATTATGTGATATCAGAACCCGGATGGTTTAGTTTAGTTTTCAAGAGCACGGTACTGTTGTTATATGTTCAGAGTTATGATAATGCTACCACATGACCAGTAGTGTGGGAGATGGTAGTCGATGTGGCTTCAGTGTAGAGTGGAGTTGTTCCCCTGGTAGTCCGGGACCAGGAGGGACGGGCCCATCGTACTTACAAACTTATGATTGATCTAGCATGGTCGACTAGCCATTGCTAGGTCCCGCCTTCGACTAGCTATCCATCCTGGGTGTTATTTTAGTATTGTACTGCTATATAAGATTATTTTTCATGTACAAAAATCTAGTATGCTTTATTATGATATGACAATCATGTTTTACTCAGTTCTGCTACAGAACTGATGTTAGTTTATTTCCCTTATTAAGAGGTGTCTCACCCCAGCTATATAAACATTTTAGGAAATCCAAGTAAAGGAGCAGATAGAGCTCCACGATAGTAGAGTCTGACTGAGCTACCCTGTCAGAAGGGTGAGTTGATGAGTTAGGGTTAGATTTATTTTTGGGAAGTGACCCTAGGATACTTTTTGATCTTTTGATGGATGATTGTATATATATAGTTTTAGTAGAACTCTAGTATTGTGGTTGGTTGTATGATATGTTTGTAAATTACGTTTCCTGCTAGTTAGGTATCAGAGTTTAATGATAGGTTTATCTCTGGTACCCATGGGTTCAGGATGATCATGATTACCTCAATTTAGTAGGTGTTAGTTATTATGAATATTATTTTTTTAAAAACGATTATGGTAAAGTAAGCAGTTCGTTACATATGTGAAATATAGGAATGATTTTATGAAATGAAGAAAATATGGAATATTGATATATGTCTGCTGGAATTGACGAAATATGTGAAATGGAATATATTTTTGTTTGTATGTATATATTGTTATGAGATGAAACAAGATGTGAAATGTTGGGAATACTGAAATGTGGAAATTGACATGTGACTAATGAATGTGAATATTGGAAATGTAAACATTGCAATGTAACAACTGCAATGTATGCATATATATATATATATATATATATATATATATGAAAGTGGAAAATGATAATATGAGAAAGTGAAATGGTGAAAAGGAAAAACCCTGATGGATGGATATGTAAACCTTAGCGATGGGGTATGATATCGAGCACGGTATCGATGCTAGCAGATGAAAAGTGCAACCACACAGACTCACGGAGCGTGTGGGGTGGTAGTGCGAATGGGCTAGAGTAGGCTTGTATATTGCCCCCTGGGTTTCGAACCAGGGTATGAGGCAGGCCATTCATTACTACAGATATGTTTATGGTATTATTTGATCTAACCGGATTGGCCAACTATGGTTAGATCCAGCCTTCGAGCCGTACAACCCTGACCATGGGGGGAAGCATGGCGTGGAGAAAAATCCTCAAGGCAGCCATTGGTTACAGACACATCATGGTACAAGAAACTGAGGATACCCATGGGCTGGATTGTGAAAGGAAAGTGGTCATGAGTTACAGACATGGCATGATACAAGGTACTAAGGATACTCGTGGGCCTATTAAAAGAAACATGGAAAATAAAGGGAAAAAGGGAAGAAAAATAAAAAGAATAAGGAAATGAGAAATGAATGAATTTGAAAATATGGATAAAGCTTATAAAAGTTATGTTGAATATCTATGTGATTGTATGTATATACCATTATTTCCTTAAATGATTAACAATTTGAAAGAGCTTTTATTTATTATTACAACTACACTCATATTGCCACACACTATTAATAATTTATTCCATCTTACTGAGATGTGTCTCACCTAAGTATTAAACATTTCAGGAGACCGGGATCGAGCTGGTGATAGAACTCCCAGATAGAGTGGAGTAGGGACCTTGATATACAAGGTGAGTGTGTTAGATGAGGTTGGATGAATTTTTAGGGTTTTTATGTTTGGGAATGTACTGTGGATATGTGTATGGATTTAGGTGAAATATACTCTAGTATGTGTATTTTATGTGGCTTGTTTATATATGATGACTTTCGCTACTAGGTGATTTATTTATGTTATGACCTGGTATACCTGGTACCCAATGTGGGTCGGGTTATATGCATGGAATCAAGATTGATGATGTGGCCGATTGGTGTGGATAAATAATTAATATATAAAAAAATTCTGTGGAAATCGGGGAGTCACATAAAGTGTTGGTAATCAGTTGATTGGGCCAGAGGAGAGTAAAGGATCCCCTTGTAGTCCGGACTAGGCTGGGTAGGCCAATCATACTCAGAGTTACAGTTGCAGATACAAATATAGTTTAACTTAACCTGGTGGGCCAGCCACGGTTAAGTCCAGTCTACGAGCCGCACAACCCGATCATACGAGGTTAAATCATGATTATAGTTATCCATCCAAGGAAGTTTTCACAGTTATATATATATACATAGATTTACAAAAGCAGAATTATTTATCATAGTTAAAAGTATGTTCAAATAGAAAGTGTGTATTTAAAATGACATAGGTGTGAGTTATGATATATGTATACACAGAAATATCTTTACAGTTACAGTTGAATTAATAGTTATGTCTTGATTATATAAAACTCATATGTCACACACTGATATTAACTTATTCCCACTTATTAAGAGATGTCTCACCTCAAGAATTCAAACATTTCAAGAGATCCAGGTAGATAGGCGGAGCGAGCTCTAAAGTAGAGGTGGTTGTGGTATTGATATATGGTTTCAGAGTAAGTGTTTGAGTTGGGAGATATGTTTTTGTATAATCCCTAGGGTATTTCATGGATTGTTGGGGATGTATATATATATATATATATATATATATATATATATATGTATATGGAGGTTATAACAATCTGGTATTGTATATATAAGGTTTGGGTATTTTTATGTTTTCCGCTGCATAGATAGTAAGCATTTATGATAGGTATATTGTGACGACCTGCTTAATTTCCATATTTTTTTATACAATAAATACGATATCACAAAGCTCGGCAGATCATAGCCCACCTGGACCCGTGGGTACCAGGGATATATCAGAACATATAGTAGAAGCCTAAGCAGCAGGAAACATATAATCATATACATCTTATTATACCATATATCACAATACCAGAGTTACTACAATCATTGTATATATATACACAACACTCAACCAAAAAAGATGTCATAGGGTCATTTCCAAAAAATACATCCGACCCTATCAAAATACTTACCCTTCTGGAAGGGCAGATCTACTGTACTAGATCAGCGGGGCTTTACTCGCTCTCCTATCAGGGGCTCCTGAAATATTTATGAAATTTGGGGTGAGACACCTCTCAGTAAGGGAAATAAGCTAATACTAGTGTGTGGAAACATGAGTATTCCATGTTATACATATACCATACAAAACATATTCAGTAAACTGTTATGTTAGATCTAGGAAAACATATATATCACCAAAACATGGCAGAACATACTGCATTTTCATAAACATATATCATCTCATATAATAATAATACAAAAACATTCCTGGTAGGTTAGCTGGTTGTTGTCATGTATTACCTCCACATGACTGGGTTGTGTGGCTCGAAGGCGGGACCTGACAATGGTTAGCTGACCACTACAAAGTCAAAAGTACAGTTTGTAAGTCTGATGGTTCTGCCTGACCTGGTCCGTACACCAAGGGTGCTCACACACTTCTTAAAAACCACATCGACCATCCAATCTCACACCACTCCGTAAAGTGGCGTTAACACAAGTATCATGATCATGATGACCATAGACACATAGCAACGGTACCGTGTAAGTGCTAGTCTAGACCAAGCCAACCAGTTTCTGATACCATATAACATATATTGAAACCGTGATACATGGATATTTCATATCATTAATTTTCAAATCAATAATATCATTTTGCATATATATGTATATCATGAAAATCATCGTCCCGTACGTCGGTATTTCACATTTTACCATAGTTCGGCCCGTACATCGGCAAATCATATCCATAGCTCTGCCCATACGCTGGCAAATCACATCCATAGCTCGGCCCGTACGTCGGAAAATCATATACATAGCTCAGCCCATACACTGGAAAATCATTTCCATAGTTCGGCCCATACGCCGACAAATCATATACATAGCTCAGCCCGTACGCCGACAAACATATCAAAATCTTGGCCCGTACGCCGATTTTCCATTATAAAAATCCATATCATTAACACATTCACAGAAACAGTATTTCATATTAATTTCTACTCATGCCACACTAAATAGGTTTTTCGTATATTTAACATATCATCACTTTCAACAGCATTTTCCCAAATATAAATCATATAAAAATATATTTATTTTCATGAAATCAAATGCTATAACAATATACATATTTTTCATAAAATACTAACTTAGTTTATCCCCTTACTTGATTCTTGAAAACCCCCTAAGAAAATTTGTCCTGCACCCGCAGGGTTCCCTACTCAACACCCTGAAAACAACATTCTCCAGAACTAAAGTTCAATATTTTTACGCGTACTACGCTTTCTACAACTATCAAGAATTCAAATATTGAGTAGGAAGCCTTACCCTAGATTTGGGATGGTTTCTACCTCAGTCCCACCGACGATCCGCTCCAGTAGATTTGCAGAGAACTTTCCCAGGATCGTCATGGTAACTTCAGATCCTCGAATCGGCGAAAATCCGGCCCGAAATTGAAGAGAGAAGTAGGAGGAACCGAAGGGTAAGAGAGAGAGAGAAGTTCTGCGCAGGAAAATAATTGAAAAATCATGTTTAACCCTATTTATCCTGCAAGATTCGTTGACGAGCCATGTCACCTCGTCGACGAGTCCTGTAGAAAGTTCGTCGACGAACTTCAACCCGCGTCGACGAATTTCAAGATTCCCAAAATCGTCTCTCAGTATCTTCTCGTCGACGAATCCTATCCTTGTAGAGGAGCTCCTCTTATACCCTCGTCGACAAGTCCCTTGTGTTCGTCGACGAGGAGCTGAAAAATTCCTCAGGATTATCCTTTCCAAAATGCAACATCGTCGACAAACGCAAAGCATTCGTTGATGAAATCGACTGCCTCCTTCTGTTTTCAGTTTCCATTTCCCTTTCTTTTTATTATTTAAATAACATTATTCTTCGGGTCGTTACATATATCCCTGATACCCCACTTTGGTCTAGGTTGATTATGTGTATATTATAGTTTGGTATAAGAGCAGACATATCATATTATTTATAAAAAAAAATAGAGCATATTTTTTGGGCCTTGACATTGGTGAAGCAAAGACGATGCTCGACATGGAGATTCGCAGAGACAGAATGAGAGGAAAAGTTAGTTCGTATCAGAAACAGTATTTAAAGAAGGTAGTAAAGAGTTTTGGCATGTCTGAGTAGTCAAAACCAGTAAGCACTCCTCTTGCTCCTTATTTCAAACTTAGTGCAGCTTTATGTCCTAAATCAGACGAGGAACATAAGTATATGTCACAAGTTCCTTATGCAAGTGCTATTGGTAGTCTGATGTATGCAACAGTTTTTCTAGACCTGATCTTTCACAAGCTATTAGTATGGTGAGCAGGTATATGCATGATTTTGGTAAAGAACATTGGCAAGTTGTGACATGGATTTTAAGATATATTATGAATACGATTGATGTTGTTATAGTATTTAAGAAAAAATAATACTATTGATCAACGGGTTGTTGGATATGTGGATTCTAATTTTGTAGGAGATTTGGATAAACGTTGATAAACTACTGGATATGTTTTTACATTTTCTAATAGTCCAGTGAGTTGGAGGTCTACCTTACAGTCTACCATTGCCTTGTCTACAACAGAAGCAGAGTACATAGTAGTTTTAGAGGCTATTAAGGAAGTTATTTGGTTGCAGGGTTTACTTGAAAATTTGGGAGTTGTTCAGAAGCACATTGTTGTGTTCTGTGATAGCTAGAGTGCTATTCATTTGGTAACGAACTAAGTCTACCATGCATGAATGAAGCACATCAATGTTCGGTTTCATTTTATGCGGGATATTATTGATGGAGGTAAGATACTTCTGCAGAATATTGCTACAGCTGAAAATCCCGCCGATATATTAACTAAGATTGTGACAACAATCAAGTTCAAACAGTGTTCAGACTTGATCAATATCCTGCAAGTCTGAATATTTTTGAAAGGCGCCGATGATGTGGAACTCCAGAGAATGTTAGTGACTGAAAAATTTGTTGAATTTATCGTCAAGGTGAAGATTTGTTGTTTTTTGTACCACATTGGTAAAAAAGTTTCACATTGGTAGAAAATGTGGAACTCTGACTCTCAAGATTTGCACCGGTCACCATCACGCACGATTACCTACTCCTCCTCGCCAGCATCAAAGCGAACCATTATTCCCACGTCCACGACCATGACCTTGAACCGTTCTTTAGGCAACAAACCTCCCAGCAGAGCCACACCCGCACGACCTTGAACCGTGATGTACTTGTCGCTTTCCACCATTCATTGCTGCCGTCGCACAAGCCTGGCCACGAGCCTCACAACAGAACCACACCTCCGACCATCATCACCCCAGCGCCATCATCGTCACCCCATTGCCATCGCCCTCCGCCACACACCACACAGCCGGCAGCCTTCGCCCTCATCAGCTCCGATGGCACCCATCATGAGTTCTCTACTTGTGAACACCCCACACACCGCAAAAACACACACCAAACACAAAAACACACACGCACCATGCACACACAGAAGACACACACACACACACATACACAGAGTAAACAAACAAACACACATGCACGTATTACCTTTTTTCAATTTTATCGTGTGTTTTTTTGTAGTGTAATATTTGTTTAAATAATAATATCCATGTTTATTTTAGCATATTATGAGATATTGTAATATTTGTTTATTTTTTCCTGCATATATATATATTGATTTCATTTAGATGTTAATATTTAAGGGTAGGTTTTTATGGTTTATGTGTGGGTGGTATTTGATTTTGTATATGGTTATTATTATTGCTATTATACATGTTTATCAATATTATGTTCATGTTGTATTTGTTATAGTATTGCTATTTTTATTATATATTTATCTTGTATTATTATCAAAATGATTATATGTCGGTTCTAATATTTAAAGCTTAAGTTTTTATTGTATATGTGTGAGTGGTATTTGATGTTGGATATGATTGTTAATGTTTTTGTCATTGTCATGTATTCATTGTATTTATTATAAGGAGTTTTTATTATTGTATATTACTAGATTTTTCTTTTATTATTATTGTTATGTATTTATAATAAAGTTTTTAATACTGTTATATGTTTATTGTACATAATCAATATTGTTATCTATTCATTATATAGAGTTTTAATTATTATTATTTGTCATTGTTGCATTATTTAATGTCTTTATCATTGTTATATATTCATGTTTATTGTAGTTGTATTATTTAAAGTTTTGGATTTATTGTCGTATTATTTAGGTTGCAGTTGTATTGATTAGTCTTTTAGTCTCTATTTAGTTTTTTTATATTGTTCTTGTATTATTATCGTTGTGATATTGTACATACTAAGGGTCTTGATTATTTAATGTTTTTATTTAATAGGGTTTAATTATTTCACTTTATTATAGTTTAGCTATTTTCAGGATTTGGATTATGTCATATTCACATTTATTAGGGTTTTGATCACTTCATAGTATTTTTGTGTACTTGCAGGGTTTAAATTGTTTCCATATAGATTATGTATTATATATAGGGTTTTTGATTGGTTTCCATGTTCAGGATTCAATTACTTACATATAACTTGTATACTAATATCATTGTATAGTGATCTTACGGGTTTCCATATGATGTATATTAAATTTTAGGCTCCTATATTATTTAATATTTCTAGGTAGAATTCAATTTATTTCCATATTTATTTTCAAGGCTCCCATCTTATGGCATATTGGTTTCTCTTGAGATTGTGTATATTTCATATTAGATTCATGACTTGAATTGTTTCCATAATTTCTTTCTTTTTTCTTTACATGTTTATATATTGTATATAATTTCTTGGGTTTAATTATTTCCATACTAGGGTATTTCATTAGGGTTGGATTGATTGTTAATACTTGGGTTTTATCATAGAGATTTTGACTATTATGATATATAATATTTACATATTATGATTTATGGTATTAGTATTATATTATTTTCTTTATTATCTATTTGAAATTTCGGTAAAATATAGAAAATCATAAAAAATAGAAAATTAGGAGAAAATTCTAAAAATATTTTTGACTTGACTTTCTCTGTTTTCTTTAATTGTCTTTTTGTTATTTCAAAATTCAAAAAAATGTGGAAAAATATAAAAATTTAAAAAAAATAGAAAAAATAAAGAAAAATAGTTTGAAACTTGCAAATCATTCTTTTGACACCATTTGGGTTCCAAAAACCTCCCAAACTAGTAATTTATTACTTATAAAAATCCTATAAGATTTCCAAAATTTAGGAGTGTATTTTGTAAAGTATTTTTTTTTTTTTAATTTTCTTCCCTATGATTACAACGAAAAGGGTACGAGTTTTTTAAGCCTTACGTACCCCAGTTCTAAGGGATAATTTTGTAATTAATTAGGTGTCATTCGTAACAACCGGTGCGTAGGGGGTGCTCGTACTTTCCCCTCACGTAACTAAACTCTCAATCTTGACTTTGGTAACGCAAACCGATTCTACCCTTAATTGGGTAGTAATCAAGTGTTCTAACCACACTAAAAGGTTAGTGGCGACTTCATTCTTATAATTTTTTCGAAAATCAAAACGCCTAAATTTTTATTCGTTGCGTTCTATTCGGGATGTCATGTAATGACCCGAAGAATAATGGTATTTAAATAATAAAGAGGGAGGGAAATGGAAACAAAAACAGTAGGGGGCAGCAGACTTCGTCGACGAACGCGAAGTGTTCATTGACGACATTGCACTTTGGGTTCGTCGACGAGGGTGTCCTTCATCAACGAGTAGATACCAAGAATATATCTAGGTGACTCTGAATTTCTTCGATGAAGTGGAAAGTTTATCGACGAGTTGCCTTCTTGACCTCATCGATGACGTGACATGACTCGTCGACGAAGGCCAGTGTATAAATAGTCTTAAACTCGAATTTTTACGCAAATTATCAGCAAAATCTCTTCTCTCTCTCTCTCTTCTTTACGATTTCTCTTCCTTCTCTCTCCGATTCTGGCTCCATTAGTCGCCAGATCAACGATATGAGGCCACCATGACGCTCCTGGAAAAATTCTCTCCAAGTCTGCTAGAGCGGATCATTGGTGGGACGAAGTTGGATTTCATCCTAGATTCAGGGTAAGGCCTTTTATACAATATTTGGCTTTCTAGGAGTTGTAGGAAATCTAGTAACTGCAGAAATAGTGATATTTTGTTCTGGTAAATGTTGCTTTTAAGGTGTTGAGTGGGGAACCCCGTAGGTGTAGGACCCGTCAAGGTAGGGGATTTTAGCAAGAATTAGGTAAGAGAAATATGCTATGCTAGGCAATTCTATTATGATTCAGTACAAATCATATGTTTTAGCAAATTATTATTCAGACCATATATAAAATTTTCAATGTAACAACCTCAAAATTCATACTACTTTTATAAATATATACATCTGTGAATTCACATCCATCCCTAAGCAGCAGAAACATATATCATACAACCATGCACATGTTTACTATACAATACCAGAATCTAGGATATACAGACTATAGTCGTACAAAAATGCTCTTCTATCATCATCTACTCAAAAATATACCCAATTCTGTCAAAAACTCATCCTAAACCAGGGCGACCAAATACTCTCTCTATCCGCGAGCCTGATCTGCTCGCCTATCTGGCTCACCTGAAAAATGTTAGAGTAATGGGATGAGTCGTCGCTCATTAAGTGGAAATATGCTATTACTAGTGTCTGGCAACTAAGTTAAAGATACTTTTTAAAAATAATAACCGAACTGCAATGTAATAAATCATCTGTAAAACATATCTTTCTCTCACAATTTAAAACATACTTTATCGTCTATTTATCTACTTTTCATACTGGTAATATCATATTATACTCATCATATATTGTAATACTGTATACGTATACATATCTGTGCTTCTTCCATGGGACTCTGTACATCATGATTTGACCCCTCATGATAGGGTTGTGCGGTCCGTAGGCGGGACTCTATTTGGTCGGCCCTCTAGATAAGTCAATATACTCTACATTACCTCAGTCCGGCCAAACTGCATCCTCTCCTAGGCGCGGGACTGGCTACTACCTTGTCTAACCGGCCCCCTCTACCCAGTGTACTAGGGAGCTGCATCCTCTGCGAGCTCGGCTAGACGGTACCCACACACTATCTAAGATCCGTGCTTGCACTCTATCTGAATAAAGCAACGGTACCGTGCTCTATAATTTGTATCTGTACTGTATCTGTCTGTAATCTCTCCACAGGGATCTGATACTATATACATATATATATATATATATATTCTTTTACTGTTTTCTTCATCATATTTCCAAAATTACCATAACTCTATCTTTTTGTGCTGTAATACTGTAATCTATATATACTGTATCCGTAGCATCTCGATGCTACTTCTGTATATCTATCTGTATACTCTGTCTATATATTCTGTCTATATACACTATATGTTATGGTAATAGGAAACATGAAATACTATAACTCTGTATTACTATTCTGTATAAAACTGTAATATAAAATACCGATCTGAGTATCTGTATACATGTATATGTATATATACGTATATATCTGTTTCATGAACTATTCATATAAAAGCTGCATATGCATGTACATTTCTCTGTGAATATAAATCTATATCGGTATATTCTGTGCAACCCACATACTGGAAGGAGCTATATAAACTGTATATACTATTATTAACTGTGTACTCAATACAGTATGATACATCACAAAACTATATAAATTATTTTATTTCATGAAAATCTACTCAGACCACACAAACATTTAACTCATATTCTGTATAAACTAAATAATAAACTGATAGGAATATATGTTTATAAAATCTCTGAAAACTTTATAAAAATTCTTAGCATAGCATATTTCCCTTACCTTGGCTTTGAAAAGCCCCTATATAATTCTAGCTTTATACCTGCAGGGTTCCCAACCCAACATCCTGAAAACGTAATATTCCATAACAAAATATTAGTATTTCTTAGTCTACATCATTTCCTATAACTGTTAGGAAATCAAAAATTGAATAAAAAGGCTTACCCTGGATTTGGGATGAATTCCAACTCTGTTTTCCCAACGATCTGCTCTGGTAGATTTGTAGAGAACTCCACCAGGAGCATCGTGGTAGCTTCGGATCGTCAATCCGACGAGTGGTGGGGTCAGAATCAAAGAGAGAAGGGAAAGGGAAACGTAGGGAGAGGGAGAGGAGAGAGAGAGTGATGTGGGAAATGACAAATATCCTGATTTTCCTCCTTTTATACTGCCAGATTCGTCGACGAGACATGTCACCTCGTAGACGAGTCTTTCATAAAATTCGTCGATGAAGCCCTGTATTCGTCGACGAAATTCAGAGCAGCCAGAAACCTCTCTCGGTATTTTCTCGTCGACGAAACCCTATATTCGTTGATGAAATTTCTTAACCACTCGTCGACGAAGCCCTGTATTCGTCGACGAGTCTTGTAATTTCTTCAATTTATTTTATTCTCCAAAATGCAATGTCGTCAACGAAAGTCTACGACTTCCTTCTGTTTCTGTATCTATTTTCTCTCCCTCTTATTATTAAAATGCTATTATTCTTCGGGTCACTACATTCAGAACATGATAATATTGATATTTAGTTGTGTGGCATGAGTTTAATATTAGATCAGTACAGAGTTTATAAAATTTTCAGAATACCCTGACTTTCAGTATACATACAGAAACTTGTATTTTACAGTATTTTTAGAATATGATGATTACGAACCATAGAACCATAATATTCAGTTACTACAGTTAATCAGATACTTCAGTTATTCAGTTATGCAGATATTCAGTTATTATAGTTGATTCAGATTGGTTTATATAATGTTATGGTTATTTCAGTTGTTACAAAATTATAATAAAAACAATATTTTACAAATATCAGTTATTTATATATAGTATCAGACCCTGATGGACCATATTCAGCCAGTAGAGCATGATACCGTAGCTATATTCAGTTTAGAGTGCAACCACTACTTAGATAGTATGTGGTATTCAAAAGTCGATTGTGCCTATGTTGTGGATAGGCTCCTCATCAGATATGGGTTGAGGGGGCCGATCTGAATGTCGGAGTTCAGTTGACTTACCTTGGTCGGCTAGCCAGGTTAGGTCCCACCTTCGGGCCGCACAACCTTGTCATGAGGGGTTAAATCATGACTTTCAATTATCTATCTAGGGATTTTTCTTAGTCATTATATATACTTATGATCAACTTTACATAAAATAGTCTTACCTATAGATATTAGTAGTATTATGAAAATAATATTCAGAAAAATCAGTTTATGTTAAGCAACCTAGGTATGATTTATTTTGCAGCAGGTATACAGGTTTTATTTAGTTGTTTTATTTATGGTATTTTTCTGAATCAAATTTTACAAGCATGTAGCTCACTTGCCACATACTAGCAATAGGATATTTCATCTTTCTGAGCGTCGTCTCATCCCAATAAATTGACATTTTTCAGGTGATCTAGTTAGGCGAGTAGACCAGGTTCGCAGGTAGAGGGGCTACAGTGCTACCCTGCCAGGAGGGTGAGCATTTTTGGGAAAAAGGGTATTTTTGTGTAGCCCTAGTTCAGTTATGTATTTATATTTTGGGAGTATTTAGCACTCTGGTATTGTATTGTATACATGTGGTTGTGGATTCTTGTGATCTCAGCTTCTCGCTGCTTAGGTTATAGTTAGATTTATATCAACAGGTAACAGAGCAGTGTAAATATCAGTTTATATGTATATTAAAAAAAAAATATTTAGCAGGTTATTACACGTCGCAACAATGATTTTTCTAGAAGAGTTTGGGTGTATTCTATGAAGCATAAAAATGAAGTGTGTGATATTTTCCTTAAGTGGAAAAAATTAGTTGAAACTTAAACTAGAAGAAAGATTAAATGGCTTGGATTAGATAATGGTGGTGAATACAGGAATGACCCATTTATAAAGGCATGTTAGGATGAAGGTATTACTCGACACTTCACAATTTGTTTAATGCTGGGTTGGACAAAAGGTTTTGGACTGAGACCATTAGAAATGTGTGTCATATCATCAACCTTCTACCATCATCTACAATAGGATGAAAAACACCCTATGAGATATGGTCTGGAAAGCCTACTAGTGATTATGATTATTTACATGTACTTGGTACTATGACTTATTATCGTGTTAAAGAATCTAAGTTGGATCCAAGAGTCAAGAAAGCAATATTCTTGGGGATAAGTGCAGGAGTCAAAGGATATCGTCTTTGGTGTATAGAGACGAAAAAAATGATTTTAAGCAGAGATGTGACTTTTGATGAACTTGTGATGATGAAGAAAACAATACACAATGAGTCATGAATTGAAGAGAAGACCAGTGGTACTCAACAACAGGCGGAGGTTGAGATAATTTTGGGAAACCCAGTGAGAAATGAGACCACATAAGGTAACTCTCTAGTTACGGTGGGGAATAGTGTACAAGAAGAGGAGATTTCAATCCAAGAATCTTCCCAGCAACAAAAATCAATTGTTTCTCAGAGGCTAAGACGAGAAATTCGAAAACCTGCTCGGTATACTGATATGGTGGCCTATGCAACTTCCAGTTGTGGATGATAATGTTCCTTACACTTTCAAAGAAGTAATGAGGAACTCTGAATCAGACAAGTGGAAAAGAGCGATGGATGAAGAAATGCAGTCTCTTCATCAGAATCAAACTTGGGAGTTAGCTAAGCTGCCCAAGGGTAAGAAAGCAATTGGTTGTAAATGAGTTTATGTAACAACCTTCTAAATTAACAGATTTTTTTTTTTTTTATTTACTATAACATTTAAAATGCTCTGATACCAAATTGTATTAAACCCAACAATTAACCTAAGCAGCGAGAAGCGGAAATCAAATAAACATAACCATATATCATTATATACAATACGAGAGTGCTAGGATATTTCCCAAAATGTACAAATATGACTATTTCCCCAAAATACCCTCAATTGGCAAGGGCCATACAAAAATGCTCCTAAAATACTCACTCTACAGTCAGGGCAATACTGAGGCCCTTCTATCTGCTCGCCTGGTCTGCTTGCCTACCTGGATCACCTGAAAAATGTTAAAGTAATGTAATGAGCCAACGCTCAGTAAGACGAAATATGTTATTGCTAGTGTGTGGCAAATGAGTTACAATATTATGAAAATCTATTTCTATATAATCATGTATAACTGGATTTGTAAATTCAATACAAATAATAGAAACCACCACCATTCCCATGTTGCTTAACATATCTATATATTAGGTTGCTATTCAAAATACTTCTAATGTATATAAGTATATACTCTGTCTCTGTAAATTTGTATATACATAATAATAACTGAAAACTTTCCTGTGGATAACTATGTATCATGATTTAACCTCTCATGACAGGGTTGTGCGGCTTGTAGGCGGGATCTACACTGGTTGGTCGACCAGGGTAAATCACTAAACTCCCTCAGTCAGATCGGCCACTCCTCAACCCATAACTGATGGGGAGCCTGTCTACGTCTGGGCACGATCGACCTACTACCACGTATTATCTGAATAGGTGGTTGCACTCTGAACTGAATAACTAAATATATGTAGTTACGATACCGTGCTCTATAAGCTGTATGGTCCAACAGGGTCTGATACTATATAATACATCTGTATATACAACTATTTGATTTTACCATGATTCTGTAATAACTGTATAACCATGACACTGAAATAAACTGTAACTGTTTCAACTGTATTTCTGAACTGAACTGTAATCTGTAAGTCATGGTACTGAAAACTGTATAATCATGGTATTTTGTAATTACTATACAACATAACCACTGACTATATATTCTGTAAAACATACCCCTAAAATATTGTAAAACATGGTTCTGTACTATATTTATATTCTCAAGTCACACAATAATTTAATACATAATATTCATAATTAATAAACTGTATAAAATCTTGCTGTGAATAATAACCTAGTAAAATATACATTTCATACTGGAAATTATTTTAGAACTACCTAGCATAGCATATTTCCCTTACCTAATTTCTGTTGAAATCCCCCTACTGAGATTGGCCCTACACCCGCAAGGTTCTCCACTCAACACCCTGAAAATCATATATCCTAGAACAAAATGTCATTATTTCTACATCTACAACATTTCCTACAACTGCTGGAAAGTCAAATTCCGAATAAAATACCTTACCCTGGATTTGGAATGAATTCCAACTTCGTCCCACCGACGATCTACTCCAATAGACTTGTAGAGAACTCTACCAGAAGCATCGTGGTGGCCTCAGATAGTCGATTCAGTGACTAACGAGGCCGTAATCGAAGAGAGAAGAGGGAAGGGTCGTAAAGGAGAGAGAGAGAGTGTGTGAATTCGCTGAAATTTCTGCGTAAAACAAAGTTTAAGCACTATTTATACTGCGGGATTCATCAACGAACCACGTCACCTCGTCGACGATTCCTGTAGAAAGTTCATCGATGAACCTACCCCCATCGTCGATGAATTTCAGACTTCCCAATAGTCCTCTCTCGGTATCTTCTCGTTGACGAAGCTTACCCTCATTGTAACATTATTCTTCGGGTCACTACAATTTATGTAAAGAAAGAATAATTTCCAGATGCAAATAATGTTCGCCTCAAAACTAGATTGGTAGCTAAGGGCTACATACAGAAGGCATTGATTATAATGAGGTATTTTGTCCAGTTGTTAAACATTCTTCCGTTCGAATTTTGTTGGCACGTAGAACAATTTGATCTTGAACTTGTTCAACTCGATGTAAAAACTGCATTTTTATATGGTGATTTGGAAGAGGAAATCTATATGACTCAGTAAGATGGATTTCAAGTTGCTAGAAAAGAAAATTGGGTATGTAAACTGGGTAAATCATTGTATAGTTTAAAACAGTCTCCAAGACAATGGTACAAACGATTTCATCAAGCACTCCTCTTAACATGATCATTGTGTTTATTTTCCTAGACTATAAAATGGATCTTTTATATATTTACTCTTGTATGTTTATGATATGTTCAAGAGTTTGAGATGAAAGATCTTGGTGAAGCAAAGAAGATACTCGACATGGAGATTTGCGAAGACAGAATGAGAGGAAAAGTTAGTTTATCTTAGAAACAGTATTTGAAGAAGGTAGTACAGAGTTTTGCCATGTCTGAGCAGTCAAAACCAGTAAGCACTCCTCTTGCTCCTCATTTCAAAATTACTGCAGCTTTATCTCCTAAATCAGATAAGGAACGTAAGTATATATCACATGTTCCTTATGCAAGTGTTGTTGGTAGTCTAATGCATGCAATGGTTTGTACTAGACCTGATATTTCACAAGTTGTTAGTATGGTGAGCAGGTATATGCATAATTCGGGTAAAGGATATTAGCAAGCTGTGAAATGGATTTTGAGATATATTATGAATACAATTAATGTTGGTATAGTATTTGGAAAAAATAATACTATTGATCAACGGGTTGTTGGATATGTGGATTCTGATTTTGCAGGAAATATGGATAAACGTCGATCAACTACTAGATATGTTTTTACATTTGTTAATGGTCCAGTGAGTTGGAGATCTACCTTATAGTCTATCATTGCCTTGTCTACAACAGAAGTAGAGTGCATAGCAGTTTCAGAGGCTGTTAAGGAAGTTATTTGATTGCAGGGTATACTTGAAAATTTGGGAGTTATTCAAAAACACATTGTTGTGTTCTGTGATAGTTAGAGTGCTATTCATTTAGAAAATAACCAATTCTACCATGCACGAACGAAGCACATCAACGTTTGGTTTCATTTTGTGTAGGATATTATTGATGGAGGCAAGATACTTCTTGAGAAGATTGCTAAAGCCAAAAATCCCGCAGATATGTTGACCAAGATTGTGATAACAATCAAGTTCAAACATTGTTTGGATTTGATCAATATCCTACAAGTCTGAATATTTTTGGAAGACGTCGATGATGTGGAACTCCAGAGAATGTCGGTGACTAAAATTTTTTTTGAATTTATTATTAAGGTTGAGATTTGTTGTTTTTTCTCCCACATTGGTAGAAAAGTTGTTTTGAATTTTTTCTTTATTTTTCCCACATTGGTGAGAAGTACTTTTTGGACTTGAGGTTGAAGCTATATAAAGAGCTCAACTCTCCTTTTGTAAAGCACACCTCAAAGTTGTACTTTGTCAAGAAGAAGTGGATTGATCGTTGGCGCCTGAGGACGTAGGTAATTCTATACCGAACCTCGTTAAATTATTGTCTTGTTCTTTTTACTATTTTTTAATATTAGTTTCTGCATTACTTTATTTTTTATATATTCAATAGCATTAGTTGTATTATTAGTGTTTGGCACAAGTGGGGTGTCCGGCACAACAAATGTTGTGGGGGTGAGGGAAAATGTGTTCTAGGCACAGTAAGAAGTCAATCTATCTTTCCAAATCTGGCATTTCTGAGTGGGCTAATTTTGATTCTAGCCACTTCCCAAAAATCATGCATTGCCTCAAAATGATACTTTTGCATAAGCATTTGTCATAAGGAGGCCCACCCATATAAGAATAATAAGATCTTTCTTTTATTGCTTTTCATTTCATAAGTAAAGGATATAAACATATAAAATCCAAATAGATCACTATCTAACACATACCTCTATTTCCTTCCCATTTGATATAATCCTTACCTTATCGTCTTTTGATTCACATAGATAGTCAGGAGACACTCCATTCCATTTTTAACTATATTAATAAGGGGCTATATAAAAAATAAATTCTTTCCTTTTGTGCCTTTTCTATAAATAAAAGCCAATTATCCATTCAATCTAATATGATTGATTGAATGAGTGCAGCACTGGAGACTCTCGTGGGTCTATACATTGGAGGGTGGGATATAACACAAGATGAAGTAGTATGTGATTGATGCTGCCCAGTAAATATTTAATGAATTGAAAAAAATATTAGATTATAAGTAGATATATTAATACTTTTTTTTTTCTATTTTATTCCATCCCATCATTTTTCTCTTCATTGGAGATTTTTGTGTCTTTGAGTTATGCAAGGAAAGATAACTGATGCATTTCCTCTCCTCCATCCTATATTCCTTACCACTTATTAAATTTAGAATTCAAAAACTTTAGCATAAAACTTTTTGTAGTTTGGAAGAATATGGATTGGAAAATGGATTAGTTGGAATTGGATATGCAAACCCAACATGCAAACGTATGCATGGCAGACGTACGTAGGCCAAGCTGCTGCTGCCTCTTGCTGCTGAAGTTTTTGACTCAAAGGGCTCTGCCCAACCCCACTCACTGAACTTGGACTAATGCAACGACCACTTGGCCTCAGGTCTAATTGGAACTTGTTACATGTGGGATTGCAACTTTCCCAATTGCTCCCAATAGGAATTTTTTTTATCCCAAAACCTCAAGCTTTAAATACCCACTACCTCCTTTGGCTTACATCCGTCAACTGGTCCATACTCAGTAACCTATTCTCCCCCATCTCCACAGCCTCACCACCACTCTAAACTTTCTTCAGTAGTGAATATGGCTGCCACTCTCGTCAAACTCACAGCCATCCTTCTTACCCTTACTCTCCCTCTATCATTACTAGCCTCCCCCTCTCCAATGGCCTCTTTGATCGCCGATGATGCCGAAGACTTTGAAGAGTACGTAATCGATACCCCGTTTATCAACACCGGATCCTTGAGGGGTCGGTTTCTAGCAAGTGTTGTAAAGAAAGGTACACATTGTGGTGTTAGTAGCAACATATGCAATGGAATTTCAGCAAATAATGGTGCTAGCCGCCTTTTTTGTTGTAAGAACCATTGTCGGAATGTCTTTCAAGACAAGAACAACTGTGGGATATGCGGACACAAATGTGGTTTTGGACAACTTTGTTGTGAGGGTAAATGCACCAATGTCGGTTTCAATGATCTTCATTGTGGCAAGTGCAACAAAGCATGCGATTCGGGGGTTAAATGTGAGAAGGGTTCGTGCGGATATGCTTCATGAAGAAACCAAAAGAATTTATATGTACAAGCTAG
Organism: Malania oleifera; assembly: GCF_029873635.1. NCBI lineage: Eukaryota > Viridiplantae > Streptophyta > Magnoliopsida > Santalales > Ximeniaceae > Malania > Malania oleifera. The sequence continues at coordinate 134,520,604 of NC_080417.1, forward strand.
GACTCTTGTATGTGTAAATATTTAATTTTATTATTTTTTTGAAAAAAAAAATTAATTCTTTTTTTTTTTTTTTTGTAATTTAAGTGAGTACATTATTTGTTACTCCTTAATTGCCTATATGAATATGTTGATTTGTCTAATTATTGTATTGATTTGGAAAGTAAGACTAATATTTATGCACGAAGATTGATTAGTTGATGTATGGAAGACATTATTATTCTAAATCATAAGCATTTGTAAATTCATTAGTTATTTCCTCGCTTCCTTTATGTGCTTTATATTAGGATAACATTGTTAGAAAGGAGTCTTTGCATAAAGTCCTCATTAGTTATGTCAAAAACTTTAAAAAATTATTAGGTAAGCTTCAACTTGTTTTAAAAAGGTGAAATTTTAAGTTTTATTATTTTATTATTATTATTTGGATAAAATTCAGCAGCACCCCCTCACTTTTGAGAAACTACCAAAAAACCCCTAAGGTTTAATTTTATTGACAAAATAAACATTTCATTAGTTGACTATTAATCAACCATTAAATTTGGTCAAAAAATTGTATTTTATCCTTAATAAATTGATAAGTTTACCCTTCTACTAAATTTTGATTTAATAAATTAAGTTGGAAAAGTTGATTAATTAATTGGAATATATTTTGAGAATTAAACTCATAAATGAATTGAACACCTAGCAGCTAAGCCAAGTCAATAAGTTGACATAAGCATCACAACATAATTAAATTATTAATTTAAAAAATTAAAACTTTAGAAATAAATAAATAATGCAAATAATTCAAAAAAAATATTTAAAATTATTATATTGCTACAAAAAATTTTCTATATACATTTCATCAAAATTAAATGACTATTTTTTTTTCTTGATCTAAAAAAATTGATTTGGATTAGACAATTGGTCAATTTGTGGCTTACTTTTTGAGTTTGGTTGAATACCATATTTAATAACATAACAATTTGAATAAAATTATCAAGAAAAGTTAGGTGAACACATCATAGTAAACCAATTAATATAAATTTGAATTTTTTTTATCTATTTAACATTCATATTTTACACATAGAAGAACTAATATCCTACTTTATAATTTTAATTTACAAAAAATAAATTTTTAAAGTTTATTTATCTTTCTTTAACACCATGTTTGATAAGGTACGTGAACTTAAAAATATTGAACTATGTTTTATTTGTTTTATGATATATTTAGTCATTAAATTTTTATAAAAATTACATCTAGTAAATATTTTGTAGTATTATAATTACTAGATATTTTTATAATTTTTTAGTATTTTCTATTTTTTCAAGTAATTTTTTTAAAAAAAATAAATTTTTTTTTTTTTTTTTGGTTATGATAATGTCAATTAGTTGATCTAAAACAATTAGACCAGATATGCTAGTTAATTTGAGAATCAATTGGGTCTTCAAGTCAATTAATTTTCAAGGTATTTTATATATATATATATATATATGTATGTATGTATGTATGTATATATATATTCTGCAACAATATAACATTACTCTCATACCCATAATACTATTCATTATAACATCTTGGATCCACAGTGGTATTGAGGATACCTGTTTATAAAACGTACCATCTATGCAGCAGAAAACATAAAAAATACTTTAACCTTATTTACAATACCAAAGTTTTAGTATTTCCCAAAACATACATATACATCTCCCAAAAAATCTACAAAAACTCCTAGGGACAATTCAAAATACATCTCCTAATACAACACTTACCCTTCAGCGAGGGTAGTACTAAAGTCCCCTCTATCTAGGAGCTTGCTCCGCACGCCTATCTGGATCACCTGAAATGTTTAGAATTCCGGGTGAGATACCTCTCAGTAAGACGGAATAAGTTACAACTAGTGTGTGGCAAATGAGTTTTACTTGAATAACACAATTATTAATTCAATTGTAACTGTGATAACATTTCAATATAAAATATATCATAACTCACACATATACCTTTTAAAATAAGCTTTCTATTTGAACATACTTTTGACTTTAATAGATAGTTCATGTTCTCTGTAAAACTATATACATTTATTTATATAATTGTGAAAGCTTCCCTGAATGAATAATTGTAATTATGAATTAACTTTGCATGATTGGGTTGTGCGGCCCGTGAGCTGGACTTAATTTTGGCTGGCCTAACAGGTTAAGTCAAACTACAATATGTCTGTAGTATGATTGGCCTGCTCAACTTGATTCGGACTGCCAGGGAGCAACTCTACTCTTCATAGAGGCACAATCGACTGTCAAAACCATACTCTATCTAAGATGTATAGTTGCACTATCTATACTGTATTAGTTACGGTACCATGCTCTGTGATCTACTCTGGTCCATCAAGGTTCTAATACTATATAATACTATTTCTGTATATTACTGTTTTACCATGATTCTATATAAACTGTAATACCGTGATTCTATAATAATTGTATATCATGGTTCTGTAATAACTATAAATCATGGTTCTATACAAACTATAATATCATGGTTCTGTAAAAGTTAAAAGTCATGGTTCTGTAATGATTGTAAAATCATGGTTCTGAAAAAGCTATAATATCATGGTTCGATAATAGTTGTATAAAATTCTGTATTAAATCTTTGTACTATATCTGATATTTTTCATGCCACACAATTTAAATGAAACTCTTATACTATAATCTATATGGGTAAAACTGTATTTTCTTGCTATATAAAAATAGTATATATCATTTATAAAACTTTCATGTATTCCAAAATTTCTAAATTTTCACAAACATATAACAGATGCAAAATTCAAATCTTATACTCTAGAATTTATATTCAGTAATATCTAGTAAATCATATGCTAAAATCTCATAAACACATGTCATACTTTAATTGATAAAATTCTTAAAATTAACTGGCTTAACTTATTCCCCTTACCTGATTATGAAGAGGTCTGCTAAAAACTCTATATTCACGCTCGTGGTGTTCGAAACTCAAAAACCCTAAAATCATGTAACCCCAAAATAATATTACATTTACATTTTCCCCGGACCTACATACTCTATTTTATTAATGAAACTCCAAACAATTAGATATTTATCACCCTTATCTCATTCCTTGAGGAGATGCTCGCAGGAGCCCCAAACTCGTGCCTGCGGCGTTCGTATCAAAGCCTTGTAATCCACAAATCCCAATTTATCAGCTCAATCCCAGAATGCATACCACTCTAATATTCCTAGGTTCACATAATCCCAATAACTATTTAAACTTAAAAATAACTCTCTTACCTCAGTTTTGGAGTGGTGCTCGGGATCCTCTAAACACATTTCTGCCCTGGTTAAAATGACGAGGATCGCCTCTAGGCCTTACACATGGAGTCTAATCGTCGATTTGGGGTGTTTGGGGTGAGAAAATGAGGGGAGAGAGAGAGAGAGAGAGAGAGAGAGAGAGAGAGAGAGAGAGAGAGAGAGAGAGAGAGAGAGAGAGAGCTTTTGTAATTTTAAAAGAAAAATGACATGCGGCCTTTAAATAGTGTTCTATCCCTGGAAAAAACAGTCGACGATTTTCTTAGGCTTCTCTGAAACCATCGACGGTTTGGTCTTTAACCAAACCAATTTTCATCGTTTACCCTTAACCTAGTTGTGGTAATAACAAAATCGTCGACGGTTTTTTTACACCCCCACCAAACCGTCAACTGTTTGGTCCACACCAAACCAAAAATCCCCTTTTCTTTATTTTCTTATTCTTATTATTTTCTGAGTCACTACAAAAGATGTAGGAGCAAAGACTAAGTTGACTATGGTAGCAAAACGATTATAGTTATATTTTGTAGTTTGAACTGAATTTAGACTTGCTTGACAAAGTCTGCAAAATCTTGCTACGCTAGAAAAAGTTGCTTTAAGCCTAGAGAGACACAATTGTTGTCTCTATTTTGATGATTCTATTGCTGCTTTCTTTACATATTTCCTAAAAGATGGATGTTGTGATAGATAGTTTCAACAGTTTCATGTGTCTGCTAAGTTTGAAGGACCAAATAGAGAGCATGTTAGATACAATGTGAGGCATTACCAAATATAGTTAGAGGGCTATTAAAAAGGTGTTCCAAACCCACTAGCCAAATTGCAATATTTTAAGAAGATATAGTTTACGAACTGTTTTGTTGAACTTGTGTGGATAGCAATAACTTCTTTTTGAGATTTTCAAGAGTCATAATTTTGTCCAAGGAGTTTAACCAATGCAAAATGGAGGCCATTGAGGGGATCATTTGAGAGGCAAATATAGAAACTTAACTAAGGAGTCAATCTTGTAAAGTGATAAAAATATGGGATCTTAACTTTCAAAATTGATGCAAGGGGATTATAGCAAGTTAAGAAGCTGAGGAACACATTCTTGCTTGTAGCCCTTTGGATTCTTTGTAAATGAGATATATATTCCAAAACATTTTTCTTTGCTCAAGAATGATCAATCTCAATGTCATGGAAGTGAGGGAAAGTGTGTTTTGGGGATGATAAGAAGGTAATCTATCTGTCCAAATATTTGTGCCTAGGCTATTTGGATGATAAGAAGGTAATCTATCTATCCAAATATTTGTGCCTAGGCTATTTTTGATTCTATCCACTTCCCAAAAATCTTGCATTGCCTTAGAATGATACCTTGGCATAAGCATTTGCTGCATGGAGGCCTCAACTAGGATGGAGACCACTCCTCCATGGAGTAACCATATTTGATACTTATTATGAGTTTCCTTGGAAGGGCCTTTTTTTTTTTTTTCTTTTTTTGGAATAGTTGAATCTCCACAACCATATATATAGCTAATAGGGCCTTTTTCATCAGCTTAATGCTTTTGATCCCTAGAACACCATTCTGTGTTGACAAATAAAGCCTTTTCTAGTTCACAAAGGGACACTTAGAGGTGGTTGGATTGCCTCTCCATAGAAAGTTGCATTGTAGGTCGTCTAACTTTATTGCAACCACAACAGGATGGGGAGGATGGAGATGTTGTTTGTAGATATGTTGGTTTTAATTTAGTGCTAAACATCCTCCTACTAGCCTAGTTTCATGAGTTAAGCTTATTTTCAATGTTCTTAACAATTGGCTCCCAAGTACTCTTGGATTTGTACTTTGCTTCAATCCCAAAAGGTATCCTAGGTACAAGGATGGAAGCATTACCAATGGCAAATTAAAGACTTTGGCAAACTCTGTAGCGTCTCTTGAATTCATTACCTTGATATGCCTAATGCTAAGTCTATTTCTTACTAATTTTTAGCTTACAAGTACATGGTTGTTATTTTGACTAATATAATGCTAATTATTTCATCTTAATAATAGTCAAATAATAATAAAGGATATGATTGCAAAATGGTAATGAACCTCATAGAAGTGTAATTCTTATTTTAGAACCTTGAAGGAAGTAAAGACCAAGAGCCCATTTCGGTTGAGTCAGTTGGCGTCCATAATTCTTCAAGCCTTGCCTAATTCATCAACTTGATCCATCTAGTGCTCGTCTATTTCTTAATAATTGGTGACATTAATTTTAGACAAATAGGTACATAATTTTTATTTTTAGACAATTTAAAACTAATTAATCCATCTTAATAATAGTCAAATAATAAGGAATATGACCACAAAAAGGATGATGAATCTTGTGGAAGTAGAATTCTTTTTTAAAACTTCAAAGAGGTAGAGTAACAATGCAAGAAACCTTGAGCTAGGATGGTTATGCAATTTACCCAACTCATTAAGTTTGCTAGATTAATTATGCTGACCCTATTTGACTTTAGTATTGAATTTAATATTGTATGGATCGACTAATGTAGATTATTGAGTATGTATACCTTATTGGCAAAAATATTAATGTAGTTTTGCAAGAAAATAGAATCTTAATTATAGTTTTACAACATAAAATATCCCATATTGAGTCATTTCATTAGTCGCTTCAAGTAGTTTGCTATGAATTCTTCAAATATTATTTTTTTTCTAGAAAAATTACCATGAATGTCTCTAGATGGTCTCAATGAATAAAATTAAGAGTGTTTTATTAATGTTATCAAGTTATAATCTTGAGTGGGATGGGAAGTAACTTTGGACAGGAGATGAACCCTTTGTCTAGTAGGTCCAAAGGCCTCTGAATTAGTAAAAAAAAAAACAACATGGCATGGATAGAATATTATAAATTGACCATTCAAACATAGCTTGGAAATATTGTATGAACTAACAATTGTATCTTCTCCTGATTCCAAAGGGTTTAGTTTGTACAACATGCTTACACACATGGATTACACAGGTTAATATGTAGCGACCTGCCTATTTACCAAAAAAAAAAATTTTCCATAATAATAGACAATAGAGTAATCCTGTCAACTCATAGTCAACCTGGACCCATGGGTACCAGGGATATACCTAAAATATAACACTAATTCCTAAACAGCGGGAAACGTAGAAACATATACATATACAATCATCCAACCAATACAATATCAGAGTTTTACTACAACTGTCATATACATACACACATCCCAAAATATCCAAAAAGTGCCCTTGAGTCATCACCCAAAAATTCATCAGACCCTAGCAAAATGACTTACCTTTCAGACAGGGTAGAACAGTCGAACTCTAACACTGCGGAACTCTATTTGATCTTCTATCTAGAGCTCCTGAAATGTTTATATAGCTGGGATGAGACACCTCTCGGTAAGGGAAATAAACTAATATCAGTGTGTGCCAACATGAGTATTTTTGTATTATACATATGACAATACATAAATCATACTAGATAAAACTGTCTGTATCATATTTGGGAAAAAAAACATATTTTATCATAACATGGTATAACATACTAAATTTCTATACATATAAATCATCTTATAAAACTGTACATGGAAAACACCCTAGATGGATAGCTGGCTGGTGTCATTTCTTATCCCAACATGACTAGGTTGTGCGGCCCGAAGGTGGGACCTAGCAATGGCCAACTGACCATGCTAGATCAACGTAAGTCTCTAAGTACGATGGGTCTGCCCCTCCTGGTCCGGACACCAGAGGGACGCCTGCACTACCATAAAACCACATCGACTGTCAATCTCCCACTGCCCCTTACGTCAAGTGGTAGTACTAACATATACATGATTGTGATCATATAGCTACAGTACCATGCTTCTTGAAAGCCTAAACCAAGTCAACCAGATTCTGATAACATATAATATATTTCAAAATAATGATACATGACTATTTCATAATAATATCTGTCATGTTATTATTTTCATAAAACCTTATATAACATATCATATAAAATTTACGGCCCTTACGCCGGCATAACATATCATAAACCCCTCGGCCCTTACACCGATATATCATATAAAACCTTGGCCCTTATGCCGGCATACCATTTAAAATCCTCGGCCCTTACACCGACATATCATATAATATCCTTAGTCTGAAATACCCTGTATCATTTTTTTATTTTCCCGAAAGTAGTAATAACATGCTTATTTTGTAACATAATATTTCATCATCATAATTTCCATGGTAAATGTTCTCATGCCACACAAAAAAAAAATATTCAGATCATAAAACCTGTTCTAAAACTATATTTCTAATATTATACATGAAAACCATATTTCTGATCAACAACATAATTTTCAACATAATTCTACAATATATATATTTACTTGAAATTAAATGCTATAAAATAGTAAATACATTTTCATAAGAAACCTGACTTAGTTTATCCCCTTACTTGACTTATGAAAAAGCCTACGAATTACTCCAAAATCACTAACGTGTGGTTCCCAACTCAACACCTTGAAATTGATATTTTTCCAACAAAATTTCAGTATTATCTTACCCTACATATTCTTCTCAATTCAGAAATACCAAAAACCTAATAAAACTGAAATTAACTAACTTACCCAAATTTTGGGATGGTTCCCAACTAGACCTAATCAACGATCCACTCTAGCAGATGTGAAGAGAACCTTCCCAAGAGTGAGGTGGTAGCTTTAGATCATCGAACCGGCGAATAACTAGCCCAGAATCTTAGAGAGAAGGGGTGGAGGATGAAGTGTAGTGAGAGAGAGAGAGGAGGGTTTCATACACAATTTCACACTAGAAAACTGAGTTTGAACCATTTATACACCTGCCTTCGTCGACAAGGCTAGGTAAAGAATTCGTCGACGAGCACTTATTCTTCGTCGACAAATTTTTAGGCCCTGCAACAGTCCTCTCAGTAATTTCTCGTCGACGAGACACGTGTCCCTGTTAACGATCCCAATAAGCCGTTTTGTCGACGAACTCTAACAAGGACTTGCTGTGACCCCCCTTTAAAAATTTCCTTTGCCTCTCCTTTCTTTTATCATTTAATTGCTATAAATCACCGAGTCTCTACATAATACATAGAAGGTAGGTATTTATATACATGGATCGCAAGTATTAATTCACATAAGTTAGGTATATTTATTCACTACAAAAAAATTGTTTTTTAGTGACGGATTCAAATTCGTCACTAATAGTAGGGTATTGGTGACAGTTTTCGTCACTAAAATCCAGAAAAAATCGCGCAAAAATATTTTTTGTGCAGAATTTATCCCGGGAAAATATTAGTAAAGATTTATGTGGTATTAGTGACGAATTAAATCCATCACTAAAAGGTAAGCATTAGTGACGGATTTGAGAACCGTCACTAATACTTCCCTTTTTAAAAAAAAAATTAAAAAAATTTACTACGGAGTATTAGTGACGAAATTAAAAATTCGTCACTATTGGCTCATTATTAGTCACGGATTTGAGAACCATCACTAATACTTCTCTTTTTTAAAAAAAATAAAAAAATTTACTTTGGAGTATTAGTGACAAATTTAAATATTCGTCACTATTGGCCCATTATTAGTGACGGATTTGAGAGCCGTCACTAATACTTCCATTTTTTAAAAAAAAAAAAAAAAATTTTACTTCACAGTATTAGTGACGAATTTTTAAATTCGTTACTATTAGCCAATTATTAGTGATGGATTTGAGAACTGTCACTAATACTTCCATTTTTAAAAAAAAAAAATAAAAAGATTTTACTTCTGAGTATTAGTGATGAATTTCTAAATTCGTCACTATTGACCCATTATTAGTGACGGATTTACAAATTCGTCACTATTGCCCCTTCCCATGATCTTTATTTCCCCGTTTTTTCCCCCAATATTTTTCATTCCCTCCATTCTATCACGGCCCCTCCCTCCCAATCCTCCTGTCTCCCGACCCTCCTCTCTCCCATCGCCATTCGTCGTTGCCTCGCCCGTCACCGTCACCATCACCTATCACCGTTTGCTCGCCGTTGCCGTCTTAGTCCAGCTTTCGCCAGTCACCGTTCGCTATGCTGACCGCCACCTCCGCCGCTCCTCGTCAGGAGGTTTGCTCCTTCTTCTTCTTCTTCTTCTTCTTCTTCTTCTCCTCCTCACCGCTGCTGCTCCTTGCCAGGAGATCCTATTTCACCAGGAGAAGAAATCCGCAAGTGGATTAGGATGGGTGTTCTTGGTGTTGCTTTGGGCTATAGAAAATGGCACTTTTTAGAGGATTTTTTTTGCCTGACTAGTAGAGGAATTGGTGAATTGTACTTCATTAGCATTCCTTCTATTCTTTTTTTTTTTTAATTTTATTTTACTTTTTTTCTTTGTTGTTGGAGGATGCCCTTTGGAATATTCTTTTTCTTCTCTGATTATAAATTGTTTGGAAAGAGAGAGAGATATGGCACCTTCTTGGGCTTTTGCAATGAGGTGCTTTGAGGGAACATGTTTTTCAGATATTCAATTGGACAGATAGGCTTTGTTATCTTGATTGAGTTTTTTCTTTTTATATTTTTATTTTTTTATTTTTTGTTTTGTCTTTTATTTTATTATAAGAGGATCTTATCATTCTTTCTACTTTACTATTTCCTTTTGACACTTTTTCCTTTCTATCAAAGAAAAATGTAGCTATTTCATGTGATATTAATTTTTATTAATAATGGAATTATTTGCAGTATTCTAGTCATTGCTTGTTAACAAATATTAGATTGGTGATTATATGGGTAGGTTCTTGTTATATGTGTCATGAAATGTGCAATTAAGCCAGGAATTTATCTCATCTCGATGGTGGTTTTTAATTTTTTTGGACTATTAAGGTTACAAATTTTTTCTTTAATTTTTTAGATCTTTTTCCAAGATTACGTTAATCAAGTAGTATTATAGTATATTTGTTCTTTGAACTATGAAACTTGGTCACCCAACCTGTGTCAACTTAATTTTTATCATTGCTAAATGAGGAAAAACTATTGATAATTTTGATGATGCGCTGCAATAAAGGGGTTGTATAATGCTAGGATTTTTTTTGGGGGGATATGTGCTTATGTTTGTGTTTGTGTCATGTTCTTTGTGATTCTTTAATGTGTCACTACCATCTATTGGTTTTAAAATTTTTGGTGCACCATGTAAACTCTTCAACGTGGAATGAGCTACTCATTTGACTTAATTTTTTATTTGAGCAATCTTTCTTCTTTTCCACGTGCACATTCAATTTTCTGCTTTCTAGTGTTCTACATACTTTTATTCACAATGTTAGACACTTCCTGTATAGAGTGACGTAGGAAAGATGTATAAGATGCTTATATCCTCTCCCATTTAATCAAAGGTGTACACCTACTTTTGTACGATGTGGTCTTTGTGGAGGAGCTACAAACTCATTCAAGATCCTTTCTAGTGAGCCAGAGACAGTGAAGGAGAAACTGACTTTAGTGATTTTGATTTGAATACAAGAGACAAGGTCACAACTGAGTCGTATTCTTGTTTTTCTGTCATTTATGCCTCTGTGATTAGTATTTATTCGCTTGAAAACTTACATTATATCCAATAATCTATATACTAGAAAATAGAAGTGATTTTTGGTGGTTCTCTTGCCAATTGCTATTGGATTAACATATTTGAAGCAATTTTTTTTTTCAGCACCTATAAACACTAGTTGATCCAGTCACTTCTAGTTTTGGAATCAAATACTCCTCTTGCATGTTCTACTTCCTTCAAATGACCAAGAATTGAGGTGTAAGAGTTTAGGGGTAACTATTTATTCTAGCATAGAAGTTTTGAGCTAATAAAGTTTGTATATTCCTTCCGTGTTGCAACTCAAAAAATCAATCCCTTATGAACATACATGACATATCATTTGCTTTTAACTATGAATAAGTATTATCATTTGTTCACCACTAGGGATATTCTGTTTTGAGAAAGAATTAAAGTGTTTACGTGTGTGGTTTGATGCATGCAACAATATATATTCATACGTACGCCTTTCACATTCATTTCAGTTATTCGTTTAGGGTTAAAAATTGTTGTACTATGCACTATTTATATTTTTCTTCGTGATTATACTGAGGGCCAGCTCTCCATTCTGCTCTCCATTTGTATACTAATGTTTTTTTTTTTTTTTTTATGATTCTTAATTTGTAGGGTTCGCGGCTATCATAACATCAACACATTGTCATGCATGCACTACAATCGTCAGATGAAACTTTTGATTATTTCTTTGTAATTTTTATTGTTATTTGAACAAATGGAATTTCTGTATTTAATTTGAATTTGTATAATGTATTTGTATTTGAAATTTGAATTTTTTGAAATTTTTTTTTGTTATATGAACAGATGTTATTTCTTTATTTTAATTGAATTTGTATTTGAATTCGAAATTTTGAATAATTTATTAATTTTGTAGTAATTACGGTTCCAGGTTATGTATGCAAAAATGTAATTACAGATTTTTATAGGAATTGATGATTAAAAAATAGTATTAAATTTTTTTAAAAATTTTTTAATTATTAGTGAAGGAAATAGTGACGGTATTAGGGTTTTAGTGACGGTTATAATCCGTCACTAATACTGTATTATTAGTGACGAATTTAAAATTCGTTACTAATAGTTAGCAGTAACCGCAGATATAACAACTAATTTAAAACCATTACTAATACTTATAAATTCGTCACTAATAGTCTTAGTGACGAATTTATAAGTATTAGTGATGGATTTGATCCTACACTAATACCCTGATTTTTTGTAGTGATCACATGATTAATTCATATGAGGTAGGTATATACCTGGTTGTATTAGGTTTATACATGGTTGTATTTACACATAACTTAGTTGTATCTTGTTAACATTCCCCCTCCAACTCAAGGAGCTAAAGAGACCAACTTGAATTTGGAAATTAAATGCTAAAAACGATCAGGATAGGTACTTCGATGAAGATGTCGATGTTGTTTAGAGGGAAGATGGCTTAGGGAGTAATGGTGCAAGGTGGAGTGTGGGCTAGGTCATGGTAGCCTATATATTTAAGGCTAAGGACGTGCACGTAAAGATAGGCAGCCTAGAGCATATCTGAGTGGGGAACATGGATTTAAGAGCATATATAAACCTAGAGAGGTAAGTAAAAGGAGTTAGGAACAAATCTACGCTAGGAAAATGGAGCAAGGAGCAAGGAGCTAGAAGCATATCCAGTTGTAGTGAGAGGTGAGTAAGGAGATAGGAGCAAATCTGAGCAAGGAAAGGGGGATTTAAGAGCTAGGTGTAGATTTGAGTCCAAAGAGGTGAGTAACAAGATAGGAGCAAATCTGAGCAAGTAAAGGGGGAGTTAAGAGCTTGGTGTAGATTTGAGTCCAAATAGGTGAGTAAGGAGTTAGGTAGCCTACGATAACATGTGCGGTACACACGAGGTTGTGTTAGTGTGCACATGCAATAGTAGAAATAGAGATCCTTGTGGATATTTGGAGATCTTCACCGCTAGTGTGTGCTAGTGTTGATAGAGGATCAACAATGACAAGCAGCAACATAAGGGAGCACTAGCTGTTTGGAGGACTAGCAGTGGTAAGTGGCGGTGATGTGATAGTGGGCTGCTGATAGTGCGAATTGTGTAAGTGTGTAGTTGAAGTAGAAGCTTTTCCTTTAAATATCATGTTAGATTACAACTTTACTTAAAATTTTAAACTATTAAATTGTGTGCCAACAATGTATATCAAGTCTCAACACTCCCTCGCACATGTAGCCTAATTGCACTTAGAGAGACAAACACACAATAAACAACACCCATTGCAAGGAATATATAAGATAATTGTTAACCAAGAAACAATAAATGTAGGCAAGAAGACTAGAACCCAAAATCTCCTAACAACCACGACCTTGATACTAGATTACTTAAATTTATACGTGCTTACAAACATGGATCATATAGGTTAATCCCCATGGAAGGTATCCATTTACATATATGGATCACATGAGCTAATTTATACAAGGTAAATATATGGTCACATGGTTAATTCATACAAGGTAGATCAATATACATGGTTGTATTTACACATAGCTTAGTTGTATCTTGCTAACAAAAGTTAGGAAAGATTATTTAAGTGAAGATATTATGAAATAGTTAGTCAACAAGGAATGTTCTATAATATATACAAGTAAAGGATAATGCATATGTAATGAGTATGTTTATGTATGCGTGCAAGTGGCACTTATTATTGTATTCATTATGAAAAAGGTTGGGATGCGATTGTGATACTTGCAATGACATATTTTGTAATTTCTAAAAGTGGTATGCTTTTTATTTTATTTTAGTTTCCAATTGCCACACTAAATCGACACATTAACTCACATCCTTATATTTCATGAGACTCTTGAGTTACAAGAGAAATATAAGGTTGATTATACAAATTTGAATATAGTATATATGCAAGCCCGTAATTGAAGGTGTAGAACAAGTCATGCTAATACATTATGTGTTGAGATATACTCCAAGTTGACAAGATTGTCCTACCAATAGGAAGCATTTAAACATACATATCAAATTTGAAAGACGATTAAATTGAACCAAATCGCAACAAACCTATTGGCTTGTAATAGATTTGGTTCAATTAAGTTTGACTAATAAAACAACACATTTTTTTTATTTGTTTTTTAGTATCATGTCTTTTTCTTCTTTATTTTTCTGCCATTTCCTTCTTTACCTCTTCAAAATAGGTCCAATTGGATGTTTTAAAATGTCAACCTAAATTCCTTGTGATCTTAAAAATGCCATTTGATTTCAAGTTCTACTTCAAAACTCAGTTCTTTGTAACTTTCTATTTTTCCATTTAAAACGCCACAAATATAGAAAATAAGATTTCAAATGTGTATTGGATCATCAAGAATTGGGATGGGAAAGAATACAATTAAGATGAAGTAATAGGTAAGTTGTAATTAATGCCCACTTAATTATATACATTCCAAACTGTATATTCCATGCCTAAGTGAATTTTTTGTCTATTTTATTACATGAAATCTTTTTTTTTTTTTTTTGGGTTCCATCGAAGGTCCTTTGTCTCTTTCATGCAAGAGGGAATTCTTTTTAATTGACTTTCAATTCAATGGATATTTGAGTTATTAAAATATTATTTTTTTTAATAAGATGAACCTGCCTGTCTTTCTTTCCTTCCAAGAAAAGCCAGCAACTGACGCGCTGCCACAGGACAATGCATTGATTGCAATCTCATACATTCATTTGCTCAAGTCTCAAGATACGGCACCAAAGAAAATGTTAATGGATACAACATGCTACTTATCCTTTGAAACCACTTCAATGATATTTTGTATGCTGCTGCAGATAATAATAATATTTTTTTTTTTTGGACGCCTGACGTATAGGAATGGCAGATGGAGTGGAAGGCTAGCCTGCTCCTCGGGAAATGCCAAAGTTCATGAAAGCATTTTTCAAAACTTTCATTAGGAGTTTTTTCTCGATTTAATTTTTTTTTTTAAATATATATGTTAAATAGTATTATTTTTGGGAGAATAATTTTCAAAGTGACACGTGACAAATCTCGCTACTATAAGTAGCGAGATTACGTCAGAGTCATTACGAGAATTATTTTCTTAAAAAATGTATTATTTAATATATATTTAAAGAAAAAAGATAAATCCGAAAAAGACTCCCATCAAAGGTCCTTTGTTTCTTTAAGAAAGAGAGCTAAATTATTTCCAATCTCGGAATATTGCTTACCACTTATTAAACTTAGAACCCGAAAACTTTAACATAAAAAAAAAAAATACAGAATTTGTTTGGAAGAAAATGCTCAAGTCACTCTTCTTGTGATTGTTGCATACCAGCATTGTGTCCAGTTCTGCATTTAATTTTACGAATTAATGGAAAAGAGACTACCTAAAATACACTGCCTAAGAGACCAAAATTGCTTAAATTGAATTGGATACGCAAACCCAGCTTGCAAACATTTGCATGCGAGATGTAAGTAGCTAGGCCTAGCTGCTACTGCCTCTTGCTGCCGAAGTTTTTTACTCAATGGGCTCTGCCAAACCCCACTCAGTAAACTCGGGCTACTGCGACGACCACTTGGCCTCATGGACAATTGGAGTTTGTTGCTAGTGGGATTACAACCTTCCCATTCCCTCCCAAGAGGAAAATTCTTTATCCCAAAACCTCAAGCCTCAAATACCCACCATCTCCTTTGCCTTTCATCCACCAACTGGTCCATACACAATAACCCATTCCCCTCCATCTCCTCACCCTGCGAATTGAATATGGCTGCCACTATCTTCCAACTCACAGCCATCCTTCTCGCCCTTACCCTCCCTCTAACCTTACTAGCCTCCCCCTCTCCGATGGCCTCTCTGATAGCTGCCGACACCGAAGACTATGAGGACTACGTAATCGACACCCCATTTGTAAATACTGGATCTTTGAGAGGTCGATTTCTAGCAAGTATCATAAAGAAAGGTACACAGTGCGGAGTTAGTAGCAACGTATGCAATGGGATTTCAGCAAACAATGGTGCTAGCCGCCTTTTTTGCTGTAAAAATCATTGTCGGAATGTCCTTCGAGACAGGAACAACTGTGGAATATGCGGACATAAGTGTGGTTTCGGAAAACTTTGCTGTGGGGGTAAATGCATCAACGTTAGTCTTGATCCTCTTCATTGTGGCAAGTGCAATAAAGCATGTGATTCGGGAGTTAAATGTGAGAACGGTTCCTGCGGATATGCTTCATGAATATACCAAAAGGATTTCTACTACAAGTTAGCTAGGAGTTCATGCACAGAGATTCAATTTTTTTTTTTTTCTTTTTTTTGTAATTTTAGTCAATACAGTATTTATTATGCCTTAATTACTTACAAGAAAATGTTGATTGGTTTAATTATTGTATTGATTTGGGAAATAAAGCTAATGTATATGCATAAAGATTGATTAATTACTAGATGTATGGAAAGCATTTTTATTATTTTAAATAATAAAATAGTTATAAGCATTTGTAGATTCATTTGTTCCTTCTACAAATTCTTCATTACAATATGATTGATATGCCTTATATTAAGATAATATTGTTAAAAAGCTAGGAGTCTTTGTATAGATTTATCATTAATTAAAAAAATTTAAAGAACTACTAAGTAATTGTTTATTTCAACTTACTTAAATCAGAAATTTTTTTGTTTAGTTGATAGGTGAATTGAAGCAGCTGATAATTGATGGGTAATTTATATACAAGGTTCAAGACCCAAATAATGGAAAACAAAAAATCTAGGTCATTATTTAGTGAACCTTTTTTTCAGTGAACCTTTTTTTTTCTACAAAGTTATGTAGCATTTTATTAAGAGAAGAATATATGAATATATATATATATATATATATATATATATATATATATATACGGACTCCTTGCCTTCATAACTCATTTTTAGGCCACGTCTTGGATCCTCGTAAAACAAACAGTCTTCAAACTTAATCATTTCTTGATATCTTGCGTCAAGGCTTGAAATTCTCCTATGTATTCCATGATCAAGCTAGCCTATTGTAGATCATATACTTTGCAACGAGCAATGTACTCGACATTTTGATCAAGATAGAACTATGACTTTAGAGGCTACTTAATTCATCCCAAGTATTGATAGTGCAGTGATTGTTATGAATGTCTTCACATTTGGTCTTTTACCGCAACGTTACATGATCCACAACAAATACTGTGGCAAGTGCCACTTTGTTCTTCTCTAATCTGATTTGAGAGCACTTGAAAAAATGTACAACTTGAAGATGAAGTTGTCCAACTCCTTAGCATCACATCCCCCCCTCCCCGGGCGCCAATAAGATTTTGGATCATATAATTTTACCTGGGTCCCATCTCTTGCATCTACCATGGGTCTTTTGGACATTTGGATCACTATATTCAACTTGGCACCAAAGTTTTGGAATTGGTTTAGGAATTGATCCATCATTGTTATCTGGAATTTGTCCCTTTCCTTGAGCTCTCCTTCTAAGGAACTAATGGATTCCTTAACATAATCTACAAATAAATAAAATTCTCATTAAGCTCCCAAAAGGAGGCCTTAAGCTTTATTGGCCTCCACCTTGGGATGATAACAATGGCAACACACCCTTTATTTGTTTTAGTTTGCTTTCAAAGGCTTCCAACTGCTCAATATTCCTCTTAGAGGCCTCAACCCCCATTTACTCATCCTCCAGGGATTTCACACGATTAATACGATTCTTTAATTCCACAATCCTTTCCTCAAATTTGGACGCACAATAGAGGATCTCTCTATTGGTTTCACGGGTAACCTCAAGCTCTGTTGACAGACTCTTCTCTTTCAATGATTTGACCACAAATGTCTAGAGTTCAATGATTTAAGCACTTCAATGCACTTTGGAGTCATAAATTTAGAACTTATCGGGTTACCACTCATGTTTACTGATTACTGTGCTCTAATTCCAATTGTCACATACCCACAATTGTCAACACCAATGAGGGCCATGCAACACTTGTTGAGAACCCTTTGCCTAATCGAGTCAACCAAAATTCACAAATTTAAGCTTATAGGCACAAGAACCACATAACTCTCTCGACAAAAATAGCAATACTAAAAGTAATATTAAAATAACTATAGTTTGTATATATAGGCATACAAAACAAAAGACATCAATCGATTCACAAAGTTCATCACAACATAGTAAAACACAAAGACAATAGTATCTACTAATTGTTTAATTCAATCAAGAAGGCAACAATATAAACATTAATGCAAACATTTTATTTATTAATACAAATCCTCGAAGAATTACAAATAGAGCCATTATCTCTTCCTTATTATCTCATCACATTGTCACCCCTAACATCATGCACTTAACATTTCTTTTATATATACGAAGGCATTATAAATGAGACTCGGTTAGTTAAGAGATAAGGATGCTTATTCAAATTGGAATACAATATATATGCTAAATCCTAAATCCATAGTTGAAGGTGTAAAGTGCAGACTAGTTCATGCCAATGCATGATGTGGGGAGATATATTAATCGTAACAATAATGAATAATATTTTCATATCTTGAAAAGGCACAAGTTCACAAGATTCTCATTATAAGAGAGGCCATTGGAAACGTGTCGAATTTAAAAATATGATCAAATGGGACCAAACAATACCAAATCTACTGGTCGGTAATTGATTTGGCTCAATTTAGTTTGACTTAAAAAAAAAAAAAATTGAACAATGAAGCTGCGATTTAGAGTTTTAAGATTTCATGTATCACTTGATTTGGATGATGCCCAAATAGAGAAAAAATCGGATTACTGCTATATCTTGTTGCCCAAGGTTTTGACCCTTGGAGCTCTGCCAAACCCCACTCATTAAGATTGGACTAATACAACGGCCACTTGGCCTCAGGGATTGGAACTTGTCACTTGTGGGATTACAACTTTCCCATTCCCTCCCAAGAGGAAATTTTTTATCAAAAAACCACAAGCTTTAAATACCCACCATCTCCTTCGGCTTATACCCACCAACTGCACGTACAAAACCATTCCATCTCCTGCATCTCCTCAACCTCACAGGCAAGTGAAGGATTTCAGCAGTAAATATGGCTGCCACTCTCTTCCAACTCACAGCCATCCTACTCACGCTTACCCTCCCTCTAACATTACTCGCCTCCCCCTCTTCAATGGCCTCTCTAATTGCTGCCGATGCTGAAGACTATGAGGAGTACGTAATTGACACTCCATTAGTCAATTCCGGACCCTTAAGAGGTCGATTTATGGCGAGTATCATAAAGAAAGGTACACACTGTGAAGTTAGTAGCAACATATGCAATGGGATTTCGGTAAACAATGGTGCTGGCCTCCTTTCTTGCTGTAAGAAGCATTGTCGGAATGTCCTTCGAGATAGGAACAACTGTGGGAAGTGCGGTCACAAATGTGGTTTTGGCCAACTTTGTTGTGGGGGTAAATGCACCAACGTTGGTTTTGATGCACTTCATTGTGGTAAGTGCAACAAAGCATGCGATTCGGGAGTTAAATGCGAGAAAGGTTCTTGCGGATATGCTTCATGAATACAGCAAAAGCATTTCAATGTACAAACTTCAAGTCCAGGAATAGAGATTTCATTTATTGTCATTTTTAAATTAATTTTTTTGTAATTTTACTAGGTTAGAATTTATTGCATCTTAATTAGTTACATGAATACATTCATTGTTGCATTGATGATGAGGAAAATAAGACTAACTATATAATTGTTTGTGCACATAGTTTCATTATTCTAAATACTATAATAATCTTAAGCAATTACAAATTGAACTAGACAACATGAATATCCTATAGGTTGTCTCAATAGCTTCTAGCTTTTCCTTTCTATGTTGAAGATATTTCTCTGAAAAAAATACCATGATTTGCCTAAATGGAATCTTAACGATTAGAGTTTGAGACATCTATATATATTTGTGATCTCACGTTATATTCTTGATAAGAAGGATAGAAAAGGGGCTTAAGACAGTAGACGGACTATCCCTTTTATCTAACCTCAGCCTAATGGGCTTCCCAATTTATCTGAAGAGAAAAGAGGAAAGAAAAATGTCATGGATAATTGCTAATTACAATTTGTTGACTTTGATCCAAAGAGAAGACTTGAATTTCAGTTCTCTCTCTCTCTCTCTCTCTCTCACACACACACACACACTTAGATGGTTACACTAGCCTAAAATAATAATAAAAAATAAGAAAACAAACAAACAAACAAACATCAAGCATAAGATGAAGAGGCCTCCAATTGAGTAGTTCTAATATTCTCCATTTTTCATCATTAAATGAGTGCTCTTTATTAAAGTTATTTTAAGTGCAAGTATATATTACAAGTTCGTTCCAAGGAAATATTTTTCAAGTAATGATATTTTGGATAGTTGGTTAAAATGTTAATTCTATATTAGTAAAGCATACTAGATATTTGCTGGCATCTTCCTTAGTTGTACACATGCAAGTGACAATTAGTACTATTTATTCCGGGAAAAGAAAAAGTCAATTATCAATACAAGTGTTATGCTTTTTGTCAATCCAGCAAGTCATGCAATTATAATTTTTGGATATGCAAGGCCATAATAAATAAAAATATGTGATTTGGTTCAATTTAGTTTATGATTTAAAAAATAAAAAATTGGAAAAAATAATAATAAAGGAACCTGCAAACTTTGATTATTAATGATGCTCAAGACTAAGAATTAACCCGATATTTCTAGACTTTGGATTTGGGTTTGTTTTGGATTTTAATAAGATGTAATAAAAAATTGTATTAAAATGTGTCTAAATCCATCTAAATCCAAATATATGATCTGATATTTATGCTCGCAAACGCAACAGCATAAGTGTTTGTAATCAACACTACATTTGCCAATGCCAGACTTTTTTTTTTGAAAAGAAACATTTTATTGAGAGAATTTATTCAATTAATGGAAGATTACGAAGTCTCCTAGTGAGAGCAAGCAATACCAACATCCTAGGTTGTATATGAAAAGATTATACGTAAAAATATGCAGAATAGGATACAATTTAGACATGCTGATGCTCTACAGAGCCTCCAAACTTGTGCTATACTGAAAAAGGCTACTTTGAGCCCAGAGAAACACAGTTGTTGCCTCAAATTCTCTATTTTTCAAAGATTATATTTTTTCTTTCTTCCAACATTTCCCAAACAATGAGGCTGAAATTGAGAAATTTAAGATTTTCATGTATCCCTTGATTTGGAGGATGCCCAAATGGAGAGCAAATTGGATTTGCAGTGAAGCATTACCCAGTTTAGTTAGAGGACTGTTAAAGAAGTGTTCCAAACTCGACTGATCAGTTCACAATGCAAGAAGGCATGGTTCGTAGACTCTTCACTGCACTTGCACATATAGCAATAATTAGCTAGTTTCGACCCTTTCTTTTGGAGATTTTCAAGCCAAAGTATTTTCCAAGGAACTTAACGAGAGACCTTCAAGGCGATCATAGATTTTCAAATCAATCTTAATGAATGTTAGCACCGGAGGAGTCCATAAGTGTGTTTGATACACATGAGTGAACACCAATTTGTCTCAAAAGTTTAAGTCTATTAGGTTTTGAGTCCAATCATGTATATAAGCACCCATCATCCATTCAATTTTTTCAATGTGGGACAAACTCACAAGTGGAACTATCAACAATCTCCCCCTCACTTGTGAGTTTCAACTGCTCCCTTTTAAACAAAAACCGTCTCCCTTACCACTGGCACCTTACATGCCTCAGATTGCATTCCATATGCCTTCGAACCAATCTTACCTCCCACATCTTGACCCTATTCGGATCCATCTCAGGCTTAGATGATCCTTATTGGCATTGGTCACACGCTTGATCCTCCAACTGTTAGCACGTCAAGAGAATTAGCTTCACGTCTCGACTTTTATGATGTTACTCACCCAGAGTTACAAATCGTCGGCTCTAATACATCTTATTACGAAAGGAGGAGTCTATAGGTGTGCTTGATACACATGAGTGAACACTACCCAAAAGCTTAAACTTATTGGGTCTCTGGTTCATCCATGTATATAAGCCCCCATCATCCACTCAATTTTTTCAATGTGAGACAAATTCATAAGCGGAATTCTCAACAAGTAAAGGCAACAAGCCAAAGACTGCAATTTGGGGAAAGGAGTAAAGAGACTTAATTAAAGAGGAGTCAATCTTGGAAGGAGGCCAACATATGAAGCCTTCACTTTCAGAAGTGATGCAAAAGGAGTACAGCAGGTTGAGATGCTAATGACACATTCTTGCTCCTAGCCCCTAGTGGGATTCCTTGTAAATGAAACATTCCAAAACATTCTGCTTTGCTCAACAATGACCAAATCTAAGATTTTAGCTTCCTTGCTAGCTGCAATGTTGTGAGTTGAGGGAGATGTGTTTTAATGGACGATGAACCGCCAGTCCATCTTCCCAAATCTGGTGTTTATGCCTAGGCCAACTTTGATTCTAGCCACTTCCCAAAAGGTAACCATAGTGCTATGATCTTGGGAAGGATCAATGGAGACCATTCCTCCAAGGAGTGTCCACTTATACTCATGATGAGTTTCTTCAAAAGGTTGTTTTTCATTTCTGTTTATAGTTCTCATTTCTAATGAATTTCACCTTACAACTCAAAGAGAAAAAGGTCACTCGGTGTTGACTCAAGGCTTGAACTGAGCCGAATGAAGCTTCTAATTCAAATCTAACCCAACTAATTGTTGTGCTGGAGCTAGGAGACGCTTGAGCTACAAGCTGGAGATGTTGCGGTCATTTATTTTAGATGAATGTAATTCCTTTGTTTTAATTTATTGTGATTGATTACCAACTACCTATAAATAGAGGAGTTGTTGAGAGATAGTATGTACAGAGAAGTACAGAGAGGAAGAAGAGAGTGTGAGGAAGAGAGAAGAGAGGCCTCGATTCGACCTAGTGACCCACTCTAGACCCGGACCAACCCGAACCCTGCTCTAGACCCAAACTACACCTAACCTGGATCCGTATCAAGTCCAACCCGACCAGTCCACGTCAGCAGCATCTTGTCAGCGCTGAGTCAGCCGCCACGTGAGTAGGTGGGCCCCATGGTGCCACATCAGCACCATGTCAACAGTGGACCCCTCACCTGCCACGTCAGCAACTGTTGACTAGATTTAACCAAGTTTGACCTGATCTTTGACTGGGTTATTCGAAGTCATTTTGGATCCATTTTTCGAACGACTAGAACCATTTCTAAAGTTTTTGACCGTTTTAGATCCAACCATACAACATGTCCATTTGAACTAATTCCATTTCTAGAACAGCAAATAGAGATGTCGAACGAAAAAAGCTTAAAGATCGAGATGTTCAACGACAACAATTTTGGTTTATGGAAAATGCAAATTGAAGATTACTTGTTTGGGAAGGGGTTGCACTTATCATTGAAAGGTAAGCCAGCATATGTGAATAAGGACGAGTGGGAGTTGCTTGACCGGAAAGCTCTCGGAGTTATCAGAATGATATTGTCAAATTCTATGGCATTTAATATCAAGCATATATCATCCACCAAGTCTCTAATGGATGCGCTTTCTAATATGTACAAGCAGCCGTCAGCCGCTAATAAGATACATCTTATGAAAAGATTATTTACTATGTTAATGTCTGCAAGTGAAAGTTCAAGCAGACATTTGAATAATTTCAACGAGTTGTCAGATCAACTCACCTCAGTCGGGATTACATTTGATAGTGAGATTCGTGCCCTACTGATTCTCAATTAGTTGCCTGAAAATTGGAATGGTGTTGTTACTGCAATCAGTAGCTTCGCAGGGAAATCAAAGCTTGTATACGATGAGGTCGTCAGCATGATTTTGATGGAAGAAATCAGAATGCAGTCAAACCATGGTTTCACTTCAAGTTCAGCCTTAAACATGGAAAGTCGAGGCAGAGGAAACAGACATGGAAGATCAAACAACCGCAACTGATCTAGGCCCATGCAGTCTAAATCCAGAAATCCCATAAGTTCTCAGGACACTGGTTCTTAGGGGACAAAAATTAGTAAGTGCTGGAATTGTGAAAAAACTGGTCATTACAAGAACCAGTGCAAAAGTATGAAGAAAGAATATGAGACGAGGGCAAAAACAGAAGCAAATGTTGCATCAAAAAATGATGATATGTTAGTCTGCTCTTTGGAGAGCAAAAAGGAGTCTTGGATGTTAGACTCTGGAGCTTCATTCCATGCCACTTGCAGTGGAGATTGCCTAGAGGAGTATACATCAGGTAATTTCGGTAAAGTATATCTTCGCAATGATCAATCTTGCGACATTACCGGCAAGGGGACAGTGAAGATCGAGATGAATGAGTCAGTATGGAAGCTGAGAGATGCCAGATATATTACAGACCTGAGGAAGAATTTGATCTCAGTTGGTCAACTGGCAAATGAAGGATATAACACAACTTTCATTGGTGATAAATGGAAGATCTCAAAGGGTGCATTGACAATTGCACGAAGTAAGAAAAGTGGTACTCTTTATGTAACTCCTAATGCATGCATGTCTATTACAGTTGCTACAGGAAATGATGATAGTAACATATGGCATCAACGACTCGGACACCTGAGTGAGAAGGGATTCAGGGTGATGCACTCAAAGGGTAAGTTGAGTGATTTACAGTCGGTGAATATTGACACATATGAGGATTGCATATTTGGGAAACAGAAGAGGGTCAGTTTCCAGACAAACATCAGTACCCCAAAGAAGGAGAGACTTGAGCTAGTCCATTCAGATGTATGGGGACCAACGACCATTTCATCCACAGGTGGGAAGCATTACTTCGTAACATTTATTAATGATCATTCATAGAAGGTATAAGTTTACTTCTTGAAATATAAATCTAATGTTTTTTATGCTTTTAAAATTTGGAAAGCAATAGTAGAAAATGAAACTGATTTGAAAATCAAGAAGCTGAGAATAGATAACGGTGGTGAGTATATTGACACCGAGTTCAAGAAATTCTGTTATAAGCATGATATCAGAATGGAAAGAACTGTGCCAGGTACTCCTCAACACAATGGCATAGCTGAGCGGATGAACAAAACGTTAACAGAAAAAGCCAAAAGTATGCGTATGCAGTCAAGCTTGCCAAAGATGTTTTGGGCAGAAGCAGTCAACATAGCAACTTATTTGATTAACAGAAGTCCATCAATACCATTGGACTATAATCTACCAGAAGAAGTATGGAGCAATAAAGAGGTAAGACTTTCACATTTGAGAGTTTTTGGTTGTGTTGCATATGTACATATCAATGATCATGTTAGGAATAAGCTGGATCCGAAATCCTGGAAATGCACCTTCATCGGTTATGGTGGAGATGAATATGGGTATCGCATTTGGGATGATGAAAACAAAAAAGTGATCAGAAGCAGAGATGTTATTTCTAATGAAAAGGTGATGTACAAAGATAGACACACAACAGAATTTACAAAGTTTGAAACAACTTTTATAGATGTGGATGATGTTTTAGAAGGTGTAAGGACATGTCAGCGGAACACCGAGAATCCTTAGTAGAATACCGAGAATCCTCAAGCAGAGGAACTTGTGGAGCAGATTGTTGCACCACCACCTCCTACTCTAGCACCAGAGCTTAGGAGATCTTCTCGACAGCATGTACCAAATAGGAGGTATGTGAATCATTTACTCCTTACAGATGGAGGAGAACCTGAATGCTATGTTGAGACATGTCAGGCAAGAGATTCAAGCAAGTGGGAGCTTGCAATGAAAGATGAGATGAAGTCTCTTAACTCTAACAAAACATGGGAACTAGCTAAGTTGCCCAATGGTAAGAAGGCTTTTTACAACAAATGGGTGTACAAGATCAAAGAAAAGCATGATGGATCCAAGAGGTATAAAGCTCGGTTAGTAGTCAAAGGTTTCGAATAGAAAAAAGGAAATGACTACACTGATATTTTTGCACCAGTTATCAAGCTGACAACCATCAGATCTATTTTGAGTGTTGTTGCCTCAGAAGGTTTACATCTTGAGCAGTTGGACGTGAAGACGACATTTCTTCACGGTGATCTTGATGAGGAAATTTATATGCAACAGCCAGAAGGTTTCTCAGTTAAAGGTAAAGAGAATCTTGTATGCAAATTGAAGAAGAGTTTGTATGGTCTCAAATAAGCTCCTAGGCAGTGGTACAAGAAATTTGACAGCTGTATGTAGAGGAACAATTTTCAGAAGTGCAATGCCGACCACTATTGCTACTTCAAAAGGTATCATACTAGCTATATTATCCTACTATTATATATTGATGATATGCTAGTCGCAGGATCAGATATAGAAGAGATTAGAAAATTGAAGCAACAATTGTCTAAGGAATTTGATATGAAAGACTTGGGTCCTGCAAAGTAGATTCTTAGAATGCAGGTCTCTAGAGATAAGCAACAAGGAACATTGCGATTATCTCAGTCAGAGTACATCAGCCGTATTTTACAGAGGTTTAACATGAGCAGTGCCAAAGTTGTAAATACACCATTGGTAGGTCACTTCCATCTCTCTAAGGATCAGTCTCCCCAAATAGATGAAGAAAAAGATTTCATGGCTAAGGTACCATACGCCTCAGCCATTGGAAGTCTAATGTTTGCTATGGTTGGTACCAGACCAGATATTGGCCAAGCAATGAGATTTGTCAGCAGGTATATGTCAAATCTGGGGAAGACACACAGGGAAGCAGTGAAGTGGATTTTGAGATATCTTCATGGCACTATTGATAAGTGCCTATGTTTTGGAAAAAGCGATTTGAAAATTCAAGGGTTTGTAGATGCTGATTTTGTAGGTGAAATTGATCAACGCAGAAGCACCACTAGGTATATATTTACTATTGGCATAACAACTATTAGTTGGATGTCACAGATACAGAAAATTGTTGTTCTATCCACTACGGAATCTGAGTATGTTGCAGTGACAAAAGCTAGTAAAGAGATGATTTGGCTTCAAGGTTTGTTAACGAAGCTTGGATTAAAGTAGGAAAGGAATGTTTTGTACAGTGATAGTCAGAGTGCAATACATCTGGCAAAGAACTCTGCATTTCATTCCAAAACTAAACATATTGGATTGCGTTATCACTTCGTCATATTTCTAATAGAGGACGGCGTATTAACACTTAAAAAAATCCAAGGTAGCAGAAATCTGACAGATATGTTAACTAAGGTGGTGACTACAGAGAAGCTGAAATTATGTTCAACTTCAGTTGGTCTTCATGCCTGAAGACATACTTTGAGCACATCATTTATTCATATACTGATACTAGTTGAGGAGGCATCTCCGTCTCCAAGTGGGAGATTATTGTGCTGGAGCCAGGAGACGCATGAGCTGAGCTAGAGATGCGTGAGCTGCAAGCTGGAGACGCCACGTCCATTTATTTTAGATGAATGTAATTCCTCTATTTTGATTTATTATGATTTATTGTGATTGATTACCAGCTACCTATAAATAGAGGAGCTGTTAAGAGATAGTATGTACAGAGAAGTACAGAGAGGAAGAAGAGAGTGTGAGGAAAAGAGAAGAGAGGCTTGAGAGAATTGTATTTTCTTTCCCGGCGGTTTAAGTGAATTGTGGTGTGCTCCGTGGACATAAGTTGGTCTTATCCGAACCACGTAAATTTCTGGTGTCTCAATTTTTCTGGTTGCTCACAGGGTCCTAACACTCATCAACTTGATCTACCTAATGCTCAAATCTATTTCTTAATAATATGTGACGTAAGTTTTTGACAAATTAATACAGAGTTGTTAACTCAAGGAAAATGTCAGTGGAAGTTATTGGAAATAGAATAGAAGGAAAAATATTTACTAATAAGATTAATAGTAAATAAAATATAAATACTTATTAGAAGTTGACGCTTAAAAGGACCACTATCCTTAAAGTCGATTTTATGCCTACGAAGAGGATATCTCAGTGCATATAGTCACTATGCGCATTACCTCCAAGATTACTCAAATGGCTCTGTTCTACGTTCACTCCCAAATACTAAAGATATAGGAAATGTAGTACCATTTAGTTCAACAAGATATAAATCTAAAGAAAGAGTAAAAGATAAAATCATTTTGAAGAAGAAAAATCGTATCTTCAAATGAAGCTAGATCACAATTTATATAGGTAAAATTAAGTATGACTTCTAGTATCATAAATACGAAACCATTAAAGTAGCAGTTAATATTTTATAAATGTTAAAACTATTATATTAAATTTAGCTTATACTTAATTAAAATAAAAGCAATTATTATTATATAATACTTATTATAGATATTTTTTAAATTTGAAATATATATAACATTAATACAATAATGCCAACAATCCTCGACATGGTTCAAATTAAAAAAATAATAACAATTGAAGAATGACGAAAAAAAAAAAAATCATTGTTAGGTAACCACGAGATGTAATGTATTGCGTGACAATACCTTTTGATTTAAATTACACTTAAAGAAAATATGTATGATTTACAAGAACTTCATGAATATTAAATTCTTGAACCAAATTCTTTTAGTGTAACACTACAAATATATCAATCACATAACATCTCTTGACAAAAAACTCCTACTATTTGATACAATTAGGTCATACATCATACCTGGATATTCATAAGTGCTCTAGAAAGTTTTAGCCTAGTAAACTTTCACAGGAAGCAACCTAACTTCCACCCACACATAGGTAAATCCATCTAGATAGTTTCTAATTGTTACTAAACACACCATCTAACAAAGAATATGAATTTATTAAGAGATAAATTCAACCTCACAATACTTGCAGTTGCACCAATCAAACACTATAGGGACAAGCAACACAAGCAATAGTTGTAATGACCCGAAGAATAATGGTATTTAAATATTAAAGAGAGAGAAAATTGAATTTGTAAAAGAGGGTGGCAGCAGAGCGTTCGTCAATGACGTGGCGGTTTGTGCTCGTCGACAAGGGTGTGCTTCGTCGATGAGAAGATACCGAAAATGGGTTTGGACGATTCTGAATTTCGTCGACGAGGAGTGAGTTCGTCGACAAATTGTCTTCGTGACCTCGTCGACGAGATGACGTGGCTCGTCAATAAAGGCCAGTGTATAAATAGGCCAAACCTTCATTTTATGGCCGAAACCCTGTAGGAATCTCTCTTTCACTCCTCATTTCGTCTCCCTTTACTTCTCTCTAAGATTTTAGGCCGATCTTCTACCGGTTCGATGATCCGAGGCCACCACAACACTCCTGTAGAAGTTCTCTTCAACTCTACTAGAGTGGATCGTTGGTGGGGTTAAGTTGGAATTCTTCCCAAATTAAGGGTAAGGCTTTCTACTCAATATTTGACTTTCCGACCGTTGTAGAAAGCGTAGTACGCATAGAAATACTGAAATTTAGTTTTGGAAAATATCATTTTCAGGGTGTTGAATAGGGAACCCTACGGGTGCGGGACTGCTTATTTTAGGGGCTTCTTAAGAATCTGTAAGGGGATAAACTAAGCTAATTTTTTTATAAAAATTATAAGTAAAATTGTATAGCATTTGATTTTAGGAAAATTTATGTATATAAATGTATGTGTATAAATATATATATATATATATATATATATATATATGTATTATGTTGAGAAATACTGCTAAAAATGGCGATATGATCCGAGTATACGTAATACCCATTTTGTGTGGCATGAGTAGAATTTACGACAAATTACTGTTCTTTGGAAATTGATATGGATTTTTATAATGAAAAATCGGTGTACGAGCCGAGAATTTTATATGTTTTGCCGGCGTACGGGCCGAGCTATGAATATGTTTAGCCAGCGTACAAACCGTGCTATATTAAAATATGAAATGCTGACGTACGGGCCGATGATTTTCATGATGTATATATACGCAAAATGATGTGATGATATTAACTTGGCAATTATTAGTATGAAATATTCATGTATTACAGTTTGATTATATGTTATATGTTATTGGAACTTGGTTGGCTTGGTCTAAGTTAACACTTGCACGGTACCACTGCTATGTGTTTATGATCATCATGATATTGTGTTAACGCTGTTGTACGGAGTAG
Source organism: Malania oleifera (assembly GCF_029873635.1). Taxonomy (NCBI): domain Eukaryota; kingdom Viridiplantae; phylum Streptophyta; class Magnoliopsida; order Santalales; family Ximeniaceae; genus Malania; species Malania oleifera. The sequence goes on from NC_080417.1 coordinate 134,550,453, forward strand.
CGTGAGGATGGATAGTCGATGTGGTTTATAAGAAGTGTGGGCGCCCTTAGTGTACGTACCAGGTCTAGCAGACCTATCGGACTTACAAACTGTACTTTTGACTTGGTAGTGGTCGGTCAACCATTGTCAGGTCTTACCTTCGGGTCACACAACCCAGTCATGTGGGAGTAATATATGACAACAGCCAACTAACCTACCAGGGTTGTTTTCGTATTATTATTATTATTATATGAGATGATTTATGTTATGAGAATTCAGCATGTTTTGTCATGTTATGATTATACATGTTTTTCCCAAAAATGATACATACAGTATTGCTGGTTATGTTTATATATATGATTACATGTATATCACAGAAATGCTCATGTTGCTACACACTAGTGTTAGTTTATTTCCCTTACTGAGAGGTATCTCACCCCAAAATTTCATAAACATTTTAAGAGCCCTTGATAGGAGAGCGGATAATGCTTTGCTGAGATAGTACTGTTGATCTGCCATCTCTGAAGGGTAAATTTTGGTGGGGACGGTTGGATTTTTGTGGGAAATGTCCCTAGGACTTTCTTTTTGGGATGTATATACCTAAATACAAAGGAGTAGTAACTCTAGTGTTAAGATGGATGGTTTTGTATTTATGATATTATGATTTTATGTTTCCTGCTACTTAGGCTTCCATTTTGTGTTTCTGTTATATCCTTGGTACCCACGGGTTCAGGTTGATTATGATCTGCTGGATTTATTATACTGATTTGTATTATTTAAGAAGAAAAAATATGTATGAAAATTAAGCAGGTCGTTACAATAGTACTTACCAAAGTACTCAATGACTTGTTACTATCCATTGAACCTAATTCAAGGAATCTCCAATCACATGAGTTGGGTTGCCATCATTAGTAGTTTATGTTAAGGGCCTAAGGCACATCCCCGAAACCCTCCATAATTTTTTTTCCCCCATTAGCTTTCTAGCTATCCCTTTAGAGAAGGAGTTCATTAATCAACAGTTGCTTTTCAATTCTCATATTTTGATCATATTGATACTAGGTACCCCCACGTTTTGTAATCACACTAATAATAGCCCAATTTGACTATTCAATTAGTTCAAGCTAGTCCATAGATACACTAACCATGTGAATACTATAACTATGTGTTTATTATCCGCTTAAATAATACACAACAAAATTACACATCTATGTCTATTAATTATCATGTTTCAATTTATTCCCTTGTGCTATTTATTAGACATTTTAATTAGGTGAATCCATCACCACGCTATTGCTCCCATGCAAATATTGCGTCTTATTTGCATCGATTTAAGTGGGTTAGATTCAATTTGAATTAATAGATTTTTATCCAGTTTGTCAAGTCTAACATGATAAAGGTAACAAACTCTATTCTATCTTAAATTATTAAAACTTTATGCCATATATATATTCTTTTTCAAAATAGATAATTATTGCAATCAGCTTTAAGATTGTGGAAAATAGAATAGAACAAAAAATATTTACTAATAAGATTAATATTCAATAAGACATAAATACTTATTAGAGTTGAGGTGTGGAAGGATTACTATCCTTAAAATCGATTTTTGTGCCTACAGAGAAAATATCTCAGTGCTTATAGTCACTGGACGAATTTTATTATTATTTAACTGATTAGATTTTGTCTTCACTCACAAACACCACATCTAAAACAAAGTTATAAGAGATGTAGTGTTATTTAATTAAACAATAAAATATAAATCTAAAGAATGAGTTGAAGGTAAAGTTATTTTGAAAAAGAAAAACCATATCTTAAAAGCAAATTAAATCATAGTTTATATAAACAAATTTAAGTATAACTTCTAATATCATAAATATGAAACCATTAAAATAGTAGCTCATATTTTAAAAATGTTAAAACTAATATATTAAATTTAACGTATACTTAATTAAAACAAAATCCACGATAGCAATATAATATTTATTAAACAATTTTTAAAAAATACCAGCTTTGCCGCCTTGGTACAGTAAAAATCTGGTTAAACACGATGGCTATATCCAATTAAAATGCAACATTCAAATGCATGCCAGACGTAGGACTACTCTACATCTTGTTGCCGAAGATTTTGACCCCTGGAGCTCTGCCAAACCCCACTCAGTAAACTTGGACTAATACAATCACCACTTGGCGCCAGGGATTGCAATTTTTTACTTGTGGGATTACAACTTTCCCATTCCCTCGCAAGAGGAAATTTTTTATCATAAAACCACAAGCTTTAAATACCCACCATCTCCTTCGGCTTATACCCACCAACTACACGTTCAAAACCATTCCATCTTCTGCATCTCCTCAGCCTAACAGGCAAGTGAAGGCTTTCAGCAGTAAATATGGCTGCCACTCTCTTCCAGCTCACAGCCATCCTTCTCACCCTTACCCTCCCTCTAACATTACTAGCCTCCCCCTCTCCAATGGCCTCTCTAATTGCTGCCGATGCTGAAGACTATGAGGAGTACGTAATTGACACTCCATTAGTCAACACCGGATCCTTAAGAGGGCGATTTATGGCGAGTATCATAAAGAAAGGTACACACTGTGAAGTTAGTAACAACATATGCAATGGGATTTCGGCAAATGATGGTGCTAGCCTCCTTTTTTGCTGTAAGAAGCATTGTCGAAATGTCCTTCGAGATAGGAACAACTGCGGGAGGTGCGGCCACAAATGTGGTTTTGGCCAACTTTGTTGTGGGGGTAAATGCACCAACGTTGGTTTTGATGCACTTCATTGCGGCAAGTGCAACAAAGCATGCGGTTCGGGAGTTAAATGCGAGAAAGGTTCTTGTGGATATGCTTCATGAATACACCAAAAGAATTTCAATGTACAAGCTTCGAGTTCATGCATAGGGATTTCATTTATTTTTATTTTTAAATTTTTTTTTTTTTGTAATTTCAGTAAGTTCGAATTTATTACACCTTAATTAGTTACATGAATACATTGATTAGTTTCATTATTGTTGACATTTTTGGCAATTGAAGTTGTTTATAATTGATAAGTATATTTTTATATACTAAATTCAACACCCAAATAATGTTTTAGACCTGATTGCTTAATTCACAATGCAAGAAGATATGGTCCATAGATTCTTCGCAGTGCTTGCACAAATAACAATAATTAGCAAGTGTCCACCCTTTCTTTTGCAGAATTTCGAGAGCTAAAATTTTGTCCTAGGAAATTAATCAAAGTAGATGGAGACCTTCAAGGGGTCATCATGTTCCAAATCAATCTAGAGAAATGGCAGCAAGCCTAAGATAGAGACCGCAATTTGGAAAGGGGAGGGGGTAAGGTGATTTAACTTAGGAGTACATTCTTGGAAAGATGCCAAGATATATTTATTGCAATATTGTGAGGTGAGGAAAAATGTAGTTTGGGGGTGCTAAAAGGCCCATTTATCTTCCCAAAATCTAGTTCCAATTTTGATTCTCGACACTTCTCAAAAATAACCCATAGCACGAAGAATAATGGCTTCCATAACCCTTTGCCGTGAAAAAGCTTTGGGCAAGATGGAGACTATTCCTTCACGAAGTATCCATATTTGATATATACAATAAGTTTCATCCATCGGTTGCTTTTTGAGGGTTGAATCACCACAATTGTTCCACCAATTGGGCCTTATTCATCAATTTAATACTTTATATTCCCATAGTACCATTCTATTTTGACAGATGAAGCATTTCCCAATGCACAAGGTGTTGTGCCTACTTCTTGATAAAGTACAACTTTGAGGGTGTTTTACAAATGGAGAGTTGAGCTTTTTATATTACTTCAACCTCAAGTCCAAAAAACACTTCTCTCCAATGTGGGACAAATAATACAAAAAATTCAAAACAACTTTTTATACCAATGTGAAACTATTCTACCGATGTGGGACAAAAAAACAACAAATCTCTACCTTGACAATAAATTCAACAAATTTTTCAGTTACCAACATTTTCTGGAGTTCCACATCATCAACGCCTTCCAAAAATATTCAGACTTGCAGGATATTGATCAAGCTCAAACAATGTTTGAACTTGATTGTTGCCACAATCTTGGTCAACATATCTGCGGGATTTTCAGTTGTAGCAATCTTCTGAAAAAGTATCTTACCTCCATCAATAATATCTCGCATAAAATGAAACCGAACGTCAATGTGCTTCATTCATGCATGGTAGACTTGATTCTTTGCCAAATAAATAGCACTCTGGCTATCACAGAACACAACAATGTGCTTCTGAATAACTCCCAAATTTTCAAGTAAATTCTGCAACCAAATAGCTTCCTTAACAGCCTCTGAAGCTGCCATGTACTCTGCTTCTGTTGCAGACAAGGCAATGGTAGACTGTAAGATAGACCTCCAACTCACTGGACCATTAGCAAATGTAAAAACATATCCAATTGTTGATCGATGTTTATCCAAATCACCTACAAAATCAGAATCCACATATCCAACAATACATTGATCAATAGTATTATTTTTCTCAAATACTATACCAACATCAATCGTATTCATAATATATCTCAAAATCTATTTCACATCTTGCCAACGTCCTTTGCCCGGATCATGCATATACCTGCTCACCATACTAACAGCTTATGAAATATCAGGTCTAGTACAAACCATTGCATACATCAGACTACCAACAGCACTTGCATAAGGAACCTGTGACATATACTTACGTTCCTCATCTGATTTAGGAAATAAAGTCGCACTAAGTTTGAAATAAGGAGCAAGAGGAGTGCTTACTGGTTTTGACTGCTCAAACATGCCAAAATTTTGTACTACCTTCTTCAAATACTGTTTCTGAGACAAACTAACTCTTCCTCTCATTCTATCTCTGCGAATCTTCATGCCAAGTATCTTCTTTGCTTCACTAAGATTTTTCATCTCAAACTATTAATTTAATTGACTTTTCAACTTGTTGATTTCTTCCCTATTCTTTGAAGTTATCAATATATCATTAACATACAAGAGTAAATATATAAAAAATCCATTTTGTAGTCTGCGAAAATAAACACAATGATCATGTTATTTCTGATGTACTTCTAACTCATCATAAACCGATGAAATCGTCTGTATCATTGTCTTGGAGACTATTTTAAACCATACAATGATTTACCCAGTTTACATACCCAATTTTCTTTTTCAGCAACTTGAAATCCATCTGACTGAATCATACAGATTTCCTCTTCCAAATCACCATGTAAAAATGCAATTTTTACATCGAGTTGAACTAGTTCAAAATCAAATTGTGTTACCAAAGTCAACAAAATTCGAATGGAAAATTGTTTAACAACTGTAGAAAATACATCATTATAATCAAGGTCTTTCTTCTATGCGTAGCCCTAAGCTACCAATCTAACTTTGAAGCGAACATTATTTGCATCTAGAAATCCTTCTTTCTTTGCATAAACTCATTTGCAACCAATTACTTTCTTACCCTTGGGCAACTGGGCTAGCTCCCAACCTCAACCTGTTGTTGAGTATCACTGGTCTTCTCTTCAACTCGTGACTCCTTGCATATTATTTTTTTCATCATCGCAAGTTCATCAAAAGTCACATCCCTACTTCAAATCATTTTTTTCGTCTCTAGACACCAAAGACAATGTCCTTGACTCCTACACTTATCCCCAAGAATATTGTTTTCTTGACTCTTGGATCCAACTTAGATTCTTTAACATGATAATAAGTCATAGTACCAAATACACGTAGAGAATCATAAGCACTAGTAGGCTTTTCAGACCACACCTCATAGGGTGTTTTTCCCCCTATTGCAGATGATGGTAGACGATTGATGAGATGACATGCATATCTAACAGCCTCAACCCAAAACCTTTTGTCTAACCCAACATTAGACAACATACATCGAACTTTCTCCAGCAAAGTTCAATTCATACGCTTTGCCACTCCATTCTGTTGTGGTGTATCTCGAGCTATGAAGTGTGGAGCAACACCTTCATCCTGACATACCTTTCTAAACGGGTCACTCGTGTATTCACCACCATTATCTGATCTGAGCCGTTTAATCTTTCTACCAGTTTGAGTTTCAATTAATTTTTTCCACTTAAGGAAAATATAACACACTTCATTTTTATGCTTCATAGAATACACTCAAACTGTTTTGAAAACATCATCAACAAAAGTGACAAAATAATGCATACCACCCAACGAAGTCGTTTTTGTGGGCCTCCATACATATGTATGGAGTAGTCTAAAATACCTTCTGTCAAGTGGATTGCAGTGCCAAATTTCACTCTAGTCTGTTTTCCCATAATGCAATGCTCACAAAATTCAAGTTTGCACACCTTTGCACCCTTTAACAAACCTCGCTTAACTAATTATTGCAAATATTTTTCTCATGAATATGATAATCGCATATGTCATAACCTGGTTATATCTGAACCTGCATCTTTCTCAGAAACAACAATTGTTGGGCCAATAATTGTACTACCTTATAAATAATACAAGTTATTTTTCCTTATTCCTTTCATCACCACCAGCATACCTAATTTAATCTTTAAGGTTACATCTTTCAAAGTGATAGTAAACCCTTTAAATTCTAATACACTTAGTGAAATCAGATTCTTCTTTAGGCTTGGAACATATATAACATCAGTCAAGGTCTTAATAGTTCCATTTTGACATTTCAACTATATTGATCATATTCCAGTTGTTTTACAAGTATTATCATTTTCCATAAAAACAAACCCACCATCTAATTCTTCAAAATTAAAAAATCATTCCCTATTGGGACACATGTGATAGGAACAACCAGAATCCAAAATTCACTCACCAAAATAATGTGACAAAGATATTCCAACAAGAGAAAAATCTGACTCACTTCCATCATCATTGGCTATATTGGCATTAGAATGTGCTTTGCCCTTATTCTTCTACTATAATTTAGGGCAATCTTTCTTCCAATGTCCTCTCTCAGGACAAAAGACGCATTCATCTTTGGCAGGTCTCCCACAAGATTTACTCCTCCCATGAGATTTACTCTTCCCTCCAGGCATACGACTCTGAGAACGTCCCTGTTGAATTAGGTGTAATCCCAAGAGGGGGGGTGAATTGAGTATTGAAAAATTCTTTGACACTTATTTACCACTTAAACCCTTCTTATATATATATACCAATGAATTCTTGTTACTCAATTAATTATGTGCAATGTTATCCAACCTATACATGCAATATAGACAATTTAAATGCAGTGCTGAAAGTAAAGAGTAAAGGGGAGAGAGAACACAAACACGGTTTTTACGAGGTTCAGCTGACTTGGCCTACGTCCTCACCTTGAGCAACCACTCAAGGATTTCACTAAATCCCTTGTAACGACCAGCTATTTATTCGACATTTTTTTTTCTATCTGCATATCATAATATCATCTGTCTAAAATACTACTAAAATACCATTGACTCAAAAAAGCACTGGGAAAACCTTGTATGTCATACACACCTAAACATCGATAACAAGAAATTGTAAACTATCATATATACAATACTAGAAAACTATCACACTCTGAAATATATTTACAACACAAAATACCCAGTGACGTCACTATAATCTGAAAACTATCCCAAAACACTGGTGTCTCAAAAATACCTACCCTTCCAACAAGGGCAGCTCAAAACAATCTCTACCCGCGAGCCTGATCTACTCACCTAACTAGATCTCCTAAAAAACATTAAGTCACTGGGATGAGACAACGCTCAGCAAGTGAAAATATGCTATTACTAGTGTGTGGCGGCTGAGTTATACATTTAAAATATTGAAATAATACTGATACTATAAATTTGAGAAAACTGAGAAACTGTATAGATATAACTAATGTAATTTAAAAGAATATAACTGAGTATCTGAGTCTGCTATCTGAACATACTGCTAATATAATAATATAATCTGCTGCTATTTGATATATCTTTACATAGAAACTTCTACTATACCCTGAAATCTGTATATCACGATATAACCCCTCATGATAGGGTTATGTGGTCCGTAGGCTGGACTTACTCTAATTGGCTTACCAGGAAAGTCAATTTATATCTGTACATCCGTCAATCTAGCCCACTGCAATCTCTCTGGGCAATCTCCAAACTCTAACATCGTCTAACCAGCCACCTCAACCCGGCTCGCTGGGGAGACTGCAATCTCTCCTGACTCGACTAGATGGAATCTACATATTATATAAGTTACGTGGTTGCACTCTATTCTGTACTAGCAAAGGTACCGTGCTTTGCTGTATATTTATCTTTCTGTAATTTCCACAGGGTTCTGATATCATGTAATACTGTATACATATGTAGACATATATATATATATATATATATATATATATATATATATATCTTGCTGCTTTTAACACAATTTCAAAAACAACCATGACACTATAATTCTGAATTGTAATATATATATATATATATGATATTTGTCTATATCATCTGTAATTTCTGTCTGTACTATCTGTAATATTTGTACATAATATCAGTATATAATATCAGTATTCTCTGTATATAATATCTGTAATCTCTAAATAATCTAATTGTAGCATCTTGATGCTATCACTATATAATCTGTCTGAATAAACTGTCTGAGTGTTATGGTTTAGAAATCATATTTTTTTAAGAAATACTGTAAGTCTCATTCATTTCTATTATTCTGAAATATCTGAATATCTGTATATTTGTAATACTGTAAAATCTATATATATTCTACTGTAATAAACTCATACCACACATTTGAATAAACGCGGTCTCATGCTCAAATTCTGCTATATAAATAATATTCATTGTAGACACCCTATTTTTGCCCTAACCAAATAAAACAAGGGGTCCCCTCTTATTATTTTCATTATTATTATTATTATTATTATTACTTTACTATTATCATTTTTGATATATTATTATTATTATTATTATTATTATTATTATTATTATTTTCCTGTATTATGATTAGTACTATCATTATTACTATTTATTATTACTATTATTATTATTATTATTATTTATTTTATTATTATTATTATTATTATTATTTTGTTATCATTATTATTTTTAGTATCTTTATTATCATTATTATTATTTATTTATTTATTTTTGTTATTACTGTTATTATTATTATTATTATAATTATTTTGTTATCATTATTATTTTTAGTATTTTTATTATCATTATTATGATTTTATTATTATTATTATTATTATTATTATTATTATTATTTTGGGGATTAGGGTTAGAAGCCTATAAAGGCTTGATTAACTCACGCACACAAGGGGGGGCGCGGCACAGCCAAAGCAAAAAAGACAAAAAAAACACTCTTTCTCCTTCTCGCATCTCACACTCCCCATCCAACCCGGCCACGCAGAGCTTCCTTCTTCTTCTTTTTCCTCTAGTTCCTCTTCCTCCATCTCCATTCTCGTTTCTGCCTCTCTCATCACTCTCTTCTCTCAACCTCTCCAGTTTACGACCATCCCACGAATCAGCCCCCCCTGCTGCTCCTCTGGCCACACCAGGCTCGAAGGCCACCAGCAACAGCTCCAATCGAGGCTGTCTCAGGCAGCTCCACCCCAGACCGCCCAGCACGTCGTCGCACCAGCCACTCACGCCCCGCTCCGGCAACCGTCGTTCGCACCAGTCACAGACAGCCCTCCTGCAATCCGGCGTCTCAGCCCTCCTCTGCTCTCGACGTCACCGGAAAAGCTTGCAGCTTTACGCACTCAGTCATGAGCACTCACCCCCTCTGTAAGCTCCCCTGTACACACACCTACACACACACTCACTCACACACACACACAATATACATATATACGTGTATATATATATATATATATATATATATATATATATGAGTGTGTGTGTATTAGTTTTATTTTAATCCTTAAAGTTTAAGTTTTTAAACTTTGTTTTTTTCTCTGTTCATCTTTTATTTGCATGTGAGTATACTAATATAATATTTGTTATGGTATTTAGTGTGTGTATATTAATATAATATTTTTGTAGTGTTTAATTAATATAAGTGCTATGTATCTATGTATATTAATACACCATTTGTTGTGATATTTAGTTAACATTTGTATATAGGCTACGTATATATGTATGTTAATATATTATTTGTTGTAATATTTATATCTATGCTATTGATGTGTGTATACTAATACTTTGTTTGTTGTAGTATTTAATTAATATTTGTATCTAGATTATATATGTGTATATATTAAATGAGTGATTTTTATTATTGTCATATTTATTTAACATCCATGCTTAATAATGCATATTCATGTTTATATTTCTAAGTGTTTGTTATTAAATGGTTATAATTGTTATTGTAAAATTTTCTTGTTAAGTTTAAACTTTTATTGTTGTAAGATTTCTAATGTCTTGTATTTTGACTGCACATATTATTTAATGATGATTGTTATGATTGTAAAATTTTTATGATTAAAACCTATTATTTAATATTCAATTTTAAATTTTTGTTGTATTTATTGTAAATATTATATGATGTATTATCAAGGTAGGGTTTTTACATATTTAGTAGTTAGGTAATATTACATATTTAGTAAATTAGGATCTTAGGTAACTACATATTTAGTAATGATATATATTTAGTATCTTAATACATTTATTATTAATCGTTTTTAGTATAGTAATATGTATAGCATCATTTATTTATAGTATCTTAATACATTTAGCATTACATTAACATATTTAATGTCTTAATATATTCAGCATTAATTATTCCTAATATATTGGTATACCTAGTGTTACTTATTTATAGTATTTTAATATATTTAGTATTAGCTATTTCTAGTATATTAATAATTTTAGTATCTTAATATATTTCGTAGTATTCATTTTTAGCACACTGAATTATCCAATATTATTTATTATTAAATGTTTAGTATGACATATGTTTATTATGTTGATATTGCATCATATGTTCTAATATTTTCAGTATATATAGAATTATGTATTTTGTTATTGTTAATATTTTTTAGTATTTTAGTGCGTATAGCATTATTTACTAGGGTATTAATAGTTATCATTATCATTGTTATGATTTGGGGTTATATCATATGTTGTGTTATGTTTAGTATTATATATATTTGTATTAATTAGTTTTATTATGTTTATTAAATATTTTCTTGATTTTAATCCCTATAATTTTATTGCGGGGGTATTAGCCTTCGGGTTTCACGTACCTTTAAGCTCTGAGGGAATATATATGTATATATTATATTTATTTATTTATTTATTTTTTATATGTATTTATAAATTCATAAGAATGAGTAATTTAAAGACTTATTAGATTAACTTAGGGATAATTTCAAATTAATTAGGTACCGTTCGTAAGAACGGGAGCGTAGGGGGTGCTTATACCTTCCCCTCGCGTAACCGAACTCCCGAACCTAACTCTGGTAACGTAGACCCATTCTACCCCTAACGGGGTAGTAATCACGTGTTCTAACCACACTAAAGGTTAGTGGCGATTCCGACATTCCCTATTTTTTCTTAAAAATTAAAATTGATTTTTATTTCGCCGCCGGGGGCACACGCGCTCCCGGGATGTCGCGACATTCATAATTCTCTGGAAATAATCTAATATACATGCTTGTAAATATACTTTCATAATCTTCTGTATATATATTAAAAATAGATAGCATAACAAATTTCCCTTACTTTAAATCTGAAAAGCCCCAACTAAACTCTAGCCCAATACCCGCAGGGTTCTCCACTCAACACCCTGAAAATGACATCCCCTAGAACAAAACATCAGTATTTTCCTACATACAACATTTCCTATAACTACAGGGAAAGTAGATTCTAAATAAAACATCTTACCCTGAATTTGGGACGAATTTCAAACCTCTTCGACCGACGATTTGCTCCAGCAGACTTGTAGAGAACTTTATCAGCAACATCATGGTGGCTCAGATTGTCGATCCGGCGTGAAATGGGGCCGGGATCGAAGAGAGAAAGAGAGGGGTGCATTTTAGAGAGAGAGAGAATTTGCAATGAATTTTCATCAAAAATCCGGGTTTCAACTATTTATAGCCCTGTATTCGTCGACGAGACATGTCATCTCGTCGACGAGTCCTTAAGGAATGAAGATAGGCGTGTTCGTCGACGAGGACCCTGTGTTCGTCAACGAGGACCCTTCTTATTTATTCAAGTTATCACATCTAAAATGCAATGTCGTCGACGAAGTCTACTGCCTCCTTCTGTTTGTGCTTCCATTTTTTCGTTCTTTTTATTATTTAAATACCATTATTTTTCGAGTCATTACATCCCTGCTCCTTAAATTGGGACGAAACTTCGCTTACAATCCGCTGCTTACAAGAGGTACAACTCCCTCCTACTCCGCTGCTTACAAGAGATACAGTTCTCTCCTCAAATACCAGTTCACACACTGAACCGTGAGTACAATGAATCTGTAAAAACACTCAAAAATGCTTTCAAATGAAAGCCAGTGAGTACAATTCAAATTCCTAATACATTAACCTATGATTAAACTTGAAACTCGGAATGCATGAAAACGATACAATCATTTTATGTATGATATGCTTCAACACACAAAAAACTTTTTTATCAAAAACTCCCAAGTAAAGAAATATTTGAAATGTTTTGGAGTATATTAGGGTTCTAGTTCACTTTATAAAATGCACAAATATATCTAATGTGAACTTGTTAAAAGCTTTATCTTGAATATTTTATCAATCTATATCAAAAAACTTTCTTTCAAATATTTAACCACAACCCAATCTTTGTAATATGCAAATATATACAATATGTAATTCAAAGATCTAAATAGTGAATATAAGGTTTTCCAAACAAAATATCCCTCAATAAAATAAATATTTATGAATACCAAGGATATATATTCAAGTGTTTTAATATATCTAAAATATGAATCCTTTAACTGAATACACACTTGAATCAAACCATTCAATCAATAACAAAACCTTAATCAAGTAATAATATGTATAACCACATTCAAGATCAACCTTTTAATACTTAATCAAAAATAAATTTTTCAATAATAAGCTCTATGAACAATATATATATATATATATTCTTGAATCAAAAAACAAATCAACCAATAGCTAAAAAAACTTTCTCAAGTAATGATTTTTCAAAAGCAATTTCACACTCAAGATCAAACTTTTCTAAAGATATTCAATAGCAAGTTATGAGATGAGAAACTCTTAAAAAGAAAATAACTTGAATCACCAAACCTCAATACCAAGAAGAAATAAAGTTGAATGAATGAATGCCCTTTGATTTCTGGAGTAGATTTGCCCAAAGAAGATGAATGAAGAATGAAGTGCAGGCAATCGTATAACAATCAACTCAAATTTCTCTATGTTCTTACAATAAGATATGTTCTTCTCTTGTTGTGTGTCTTAGCTTTGTTCTAAAGTTTAGATATTCAGTATATATAGTGTCTTACCCTTAGAATTGATCTCAATCGTTGGATCAAAGAAATAGCTTACGAGTTCTTTCAATAAAAATCAAATTTTTTAAGTTTCCCGCAAGTTCAGGCGACTGAGGTTGAAGTCCAGGCAACCGAAGTTCCTTAAGTCATTGAAAAATTAACTTGGAATACAGGGTCAGGCGCCTAAAGAGAGGTTCAAGCTCCTGAAGTGACTAGTTCAGGCGCCTGAAGTCCCAAGGTCAAGCGACCGAAGTATCTCGGCCAACTTGCTGTGTTTCCCATTAATTCTTCAAGCTATCGAATTTAATCTTCAAGCTCCTGAAGAAATTCTTCAGGCAACTGAGGTTGAGTTCAGGCTACCGAAATCCTATTTTTCTCAATTTTTCTTTTCTAATTTGAAAATTTGTTTTGCTCTCTTTCTTGGGTCTTTTATAAAACACATTTTTCATTATTTTAAAAGTATTTCTAAGTCCATGAAAGTCTCCTAATGATATACATAAAATGCATGAATCCTAAAATCATTCTAAGTTATGTTGATCCTTGAATTAAATCATATGAAAATGTAAGTACATGAGTTCTAAATACCCATTCCCAAGATGTTCTTAAACTTTGCCGCTTGCATCTTGATTCTCGTACTCCTTGAGTTCCATGGATCTTGCCAAGAAATGTTAGCTTTACTTTGTGACTTCCATGACTCGTTATCCTTCCGTACATGCTTAATATAGTTCATGTTCACAAACTCAATACACAGATCAAATACTTAGTGATTTGTCATTATCAAAATCAGATTGGACTCATAGAGTCAACAGTCCCCTTATTGTTAGTGCTTCTGTTGTTTCCTTATGGAACCTCTGATCCTTCTTCTTGCATTCAGTACTTATCAATGCAGTACAAACAGCATCACATGTAACTTTATCTTTCTCATACAATAAAGTGGTGGTCAAATGTTCATACTCATCAGGGAGAGAATTCAGTAACAATACGGCTTTATCATCATCTTTCACCTTTTCATCCAAATTTAACAAATTGGCCAAAATTTTATTGAAAGCATTTATGTGGTCATTAATCGAAATACCTGGTTGATACTAAAAGCAAAACAATTTCTTTTTCAAATAGAGCCAATTTTCCAAACTCTTGGCCATAAATGTATCTTCCAATGTCTTCCACAATTTCTTTGCAGATGTCTCCCTCATAACACAATATTTCTTATATTTAGCAAGACACAGATGAATCGTACCACATGCCTGACAATTGACCTTTCCCAATCTCTATCACATATATCTACTAGTTTATCATCCAAAGCAATATCTAGTTCTTGCTAATACAAGATGTTCATCACCTCACATTGTCACATACCAAAATTATTAATACCATAAAATTTCTCCACCTCAAACCGAACATTAGCTATCGTCTTCGATGATGATGTCGAAGTCAAAGAGGTTGGAGTTCGTGCGGAAGAGTTTCATCAACCGTTGCACTAGTTTTTGTCATCTTCTATATATTCAATAGCAATCAACAAAGCAAAAGGCCTAGGATGTATAGTACGTACCAACTAAATCTACTCTATTTTATATTATGAAATTCCACTTTAACCAGGCCGACCTCTAGGGAGCGACTAAGCCACAATGGTCTCTAAACACTCGCTTAGACAACGACTTTCTTAGGAATCAAGTGTGGAATCAAGGATCCTAACATAGGAACCCCTCCGTATCGACTCTATTAAACCTAGCTCTGATACCAATTGTTGTGTCGGGCACCCCACTTGTGTCAAACACCAATACTACAACTATTGCTATTGAATATATAAGAAACAAAAGCAATACAGAAACTAATAATAAAATAGTAAAAAGAACAAGACAAGAAATTAACGAGGTTGTATAGAATTACCTACGTCCTCGGGCGCCGATGATCAATTTACTGCTTCTTGACAAAGTACAACTTTGAGGGCGTTTTACAAATGAAGAGCTGAGCTCTGTATATAACTTCAACCTCAAGTTCAAAAAGCACTTCTCTCCAATGTGGGACAAATAATACAAAAAATTCAAAACAACTTTTTATACCAATGTGGAACTATTCTACCAATGTGGGACAAAAAAACAACAAAAGCGACACATAATCCAGTTAAGTTGCCCCCCCATAAAAAGCTATGTTGTAGGCCCTCTAACTTGATTGCAATTGTATTAGGGATTGGGAGGATGAAGCTGCAATATATAGGGACATTGGGCAACAGGCTTTTAGTTAAAGTTAGCCTTCCTCCTGCTAATAAATACATCACTTTCCATAAGGCTAGCCTATTTTCAACGCTCTAGTGATTAGTCCCAAGTACTCCTTGCTTTGTATTTTACTCTTAAAGGGAGCCAAGTATGTGGATAGGAGTTTTCCTAATTGGGAATTGAAGATTTGGACTAACTTCGCAGCTTGCTCCTCAATGGGATGAGCTCGCTTTTGCAAAAATTAAGCCTACGTATGTGGATAGGAGATTTCCCAACCTAAGAATTGAAGATTTCAATTAACTTCACTCCTTGCTCCTCAACACCAGATGGTTGCTTTCGCTAAAATTATGTCTTAAGCCAGACTACCATGAAAGACAAAGTATATCTTTAAGCCCTCTTAAGTTCCAAAAAATAAATTCAATTAGACCGCCTTATTAAACTTATTGCTTTCATTAATAGCGTGAAAAGGAATGAAGATAGGCGGTCCCCTTGACAAAAGCCTCTAGTACTAACTAGGTAGTTTAGGTTGTGTGAGGGCATAAATTTTAAATCTTAGATTTGGATTTTTGTGAAATTGTATGAAACTCAATACCCTTTTGTATTGTGTTTTGTTCAAAACCACAAAAATCTAAGTCTAAGGTTTGAACTCTGAACTTTTAAAGGCTAGATTATTGTTCATGCATCACCATTCACAAGTTACATCTATGTTCATTTTAGCGCATGCTCTTGGCACCACATATTACTTACAATTGCTTATTGCACAACAAGATTTCCTCTATTAAACTCATCCTTACATTTGCCAACAAATGTCTTGACATCTTGAATGTTGGAAGAAGGTTATCTTAATTGCAATCTTCAGGGAAATTTTAAGGAAATAGAACAACGTAACTTTTTAAAATTTGCACAAAGAAACAACTACAATATATTTTTTTTTATTTCTATGCAATCTTTTCACTTTGAATAAAGGTGGTTGGGCCCACAATTCTACTTGTTGGACGAATTTTCTCATCACTCTTGTTAGGTAAATGGGCTACTCTCTTTTTTTTTTTTTTTTTTTTTGAGTTTTTTTTTCGACTAGTTGTCTGGGTCTTTGCTCAAGGGTGTATTTATAGCTATTCTCTAGCACAATTTTTATTTTATTTTATTTTATTTTTCATTTCAATGTACAATTCTCCATTTTAATGAATTACACCTTGCACATCAAAGAAACTCGAAAAAAAAAAAAAAGGAAAGATTTTCCAATGTTAGATTGAACTAAGTTGGTTAAAGCTTCTAATTCTAATCTTGCCAAACTCATTACCTTGAGTTACCTAATGCTTAAGCCTATTTCTTAGTAATTGGTGTCGTTACTTTTCAACAAATAAGTAGAAAGTTGTTACTTTAAATAATTTAACACAAATTAAGTCATCTTAATGATAGTCAACTACTAAGAAGGGATATGAACACAAACGATAGTGAATCTCACAAAATATAATTCATTTTAAAATCTTGAATGAGGAAAGTACCAATGAAAGAAACCTTGAACTAGTGAGCATTGTGTTATTCACCCAATTCATTAAGTTTGCTAGATTAGTTAATTCCATTGACCCATTAATTAATGTATGATGATATTAAAAGTAATATTGTGTGGACTTGGCTGAATTGTTGAATATGCTTGTCTTATTTGGCAAAATCTTTTTGATAGAAAAAGAAGCTTGAGATAGTATACAAATTGTACCCTTTATCTAGCCTCAGCCTATTGGGCATCTCAATTTATCCAAAAGAGAATAAATAAATAAATAAAAATGTCATGGATAACTGTTAATTACAACTAGCTGACTTTATCTAGCCTCTCTCTCTCTCTCTCTCTCTCTCTCTCTCTCTCTCTAGATGGTTAAACTAACCAAAAACCCAAAAAAAAAAAAAAAAAATCAAACAAACAAACATCAAACATAAGATGAGAATGTGATGCTTGAGAAGAGGAGGTTCACTAGTTGAATAGTTCTAATATTTCCCATTTTTTATCATTTGATAAGTGCTCTTCATTAAACTTATTTTAAGTGCAGGTATCAAAGAATATTACAAGTTGACTTAAGGAAAAAAATCTGAAGTACAGATATTTTGGATGGTTAGTCAAAATGTTCTACTACCTATAATAGTAAAGCATACTAGGTAAAGCACAATATCTTCCATAGTTGTACTCATGCAAGTGGCAATTAATTCTATTTATTCTAAAAAGAGAAAAGGTTGAGATGTGATTGTGAGACTCGCAATGACATATTTTTGTAAATTTATACAAGTGTTATATTTTTTGTTCTCTTTTTTATGAATAGCATGCCAAATTAATCCATTAGGTCACGCAATTATCATTTTTGGATATGTCAGTCCATAATAAATAAGAATATTGGAGTTGCAAGGGGTAATGATGCTTATTCAAATTTTAATATTATATATATGCTAAACCCTTAATTGAATCTGTAGAGTATAGACCACCAATTCATGCGACTAAATGATGTTTGGAGATATATTCTAATAATAATAATGCTTCCATATCTTTGAAGAGGCCCAAGTTGACAAGATTATCATTACAATAGGGGCATGAGACATACAAAATTTGAAAAATTGATCAAATGGAATCAAACCATACCAAATCTATTGTTTGGTAATTGATTTGGTTCAATTTAGTTAATGATTTAAAAATAAAAAATGTCATAAAAAAAAAGGTGTTTACAAACTTTGATTACTTATGATATTGAAGACTAAATTAACCCTATGTTTTGAGAGGCTTTAGATTTGGGCCTGTATTGAATTTTTATAATATATAATATAAAATTGTATTGAAATTTATCTTGATCCATACATTCAAATTCAAGGTCCGAAATTTGTGCTCCCAAACACAGCCTCAGAGTACATAATCAACCACTCATTCACCAACACCACAAGATTTTTTTTTTTAAAGAAAGATTAAGAAGCATTTTACTGAGAGAATTTAATCAATTAATGGAAGATTACATAGAGATACAGGAGCAAAGACGAATTCTCCGGGTGAGAGCAAGCAATACCAACATCGTAGGCTGTATATGAAAGGATTAACAATTTAGACAAGCTGATGCTCTACAGAGCCAACAAATATGTGCTATACTAAAAAAGGCTACTTTGAGCCCAGAGAGACACAATTGTTGCCTCAAATTCTCTGCTTTTCAAAGATAATATTTTTCTTTCTTCCAACATTTCCCGAACAATGAAAACTGCGATTTAGAGTTTTAAGATTTTCATGCATCCCTTGATTTGGAGGATGCCCAAATAGAGAGCAAATTGGATTCGTAGACTCTTCATTACACTTGCACAAATAGAAATAATTAGCCACTGCCCACCCATTCTTTTGGAGATTTTCGAGTCAAATTTTTTTCCAAGGAACTCAACCGGAGACCTTTGAGGTGATCATAGATTTCCAAATCAGTCTAAAGTAAAGGCAGAAAGCCTGAGACAGAGACTGCAATTTGGGGAGAGGAAAGGAGTGAAGAGACATAATTCAGGAGGAGTCAATATTGTAAGGAGGCCAATATATGGAGTCTTCACTTTCAGAAGTGATGCAAGTGGTGTAATGCAGGTTGAGAAGCTAAGGACACATTCATGCTCCAAGCCCCTGGGGTTCCTTCTAAATGAAAATTTTCAAAACATTCTGCATTGCTCACAATGACCAAATCTGAGACTTTAGCTTCCTTGCTGACTGCAATTTTGTGTGTTGAGGAAAAATGTGTTTTAATGGATGATGAACCACCAGTCTATCTTCCCAAATCTGGTGTTTATGCCTCGGCCAACTTTGATTCTAGCCACTTCGCAAAAATTATTCGTAGCTCGGGAAGGGTAGATGGAGGACATTCCTCCAAGGAGTACCCACTGATACTTGGGATGAGTTTCTTCCAAAGGTTATTTCTCATTTCTCTTCATAGATCTCTTTCTAATGAGTTCACCTTATAACTCAAAAGAGAAAAAAGGTTAACCCATGTTGGCTCAAACTGAGCGGATTGAAGCTTCTAATCCAAATCTTACTCAACTCATCACCTTGATCTACCTAATGCTCACTCTTTATAAATTTTTGACAAATGAATACCAAGTTGTTAACTCGAAGAAAATGCTAGCAGAAGTCACTCTCCGTGTGTTGAAAACCAGCCTTGGTACTGTAAAAAATCAATGCTGTTAAATTTTATGGATAGAAAAATAGACTAAATTAAACACGATGGCTATATCCAAGCCTATATCCACTTAAAATGCAACATTCAAATGCATGCCAGACGTAGGATTACTTCTATATTTTGTTGCCCAAGGTTTTGACCCTTGGAGCTCTGCCAAACCCACTCAGTAAACTTGGACGAATACAACGACCGCTTGGCCACAGGGATTGGAACTGGCTACTTGTGGGCTTACCACTTTCCCATTCCCTCCCAAGAGGAAATTTTTTATCGTAAACCACATGCTTTAAATACCCACCATCTCCTTCGGCTTATACCCACCAACTGCACGTACAAAACAATTCCATCTCCAGCATCTCCTCAGCCTTACAGGCAAGTGAAGGCATTCAGCAGTAAATATGGCTGCCACTCTCTTCCAACTCACAGCCATCCTTCTCACCCTTACCCTCCCTCTAACATTACTAGCCTCCCCCTCTCCAATGGCCTCTCTAATTGCTGCCAATGCTGAAGACTATGAGGAGTATGTAATTGACACTCCATTAGTCAACACCGGATCCTTAAGAGGTCGATTTATGGCGAGTATCATAAAGAAAGGTACACACTGTGAAGTTAGTAGCAGCATATGCAATGGGATTTCAGCAAACAATGGTGCTAGCCTCCTCTTTTGCTGTAAGAACCATTGTCGGAATGTCCTTCGAGATAGGAACAACTGTGGGAGGTGCGGCCACAAATGTGGTTTTGGGCAACTATGCTGTGGGGGTAAATGCACCAACGTTGGTTTTGATGCACTTCATTGCGGCAAGTGCAACAAAGCATGCGATTCGGGAGTTAAATGCGAGAAAGGTTCTTGCGGATATGCTTCATGAGTACACCAAAAGCATTTCAATGTACAAACTTCGAGTCCATGCATAGAGATTTCATTTATTGTCATTTTTAAATTAATTTTTTTGTAATTTTACTTGGTTAGAATTTATTACATCTTAATTAGTTACATGAATACATTGTTGAATACATCAATTTTCATGGTGTAATGGCCAACAAGGTTTGAGAAGAAGTTTGGCGAAACTGGATAGGGTGTTGATTAATAATGTTTTTTCTATAAAATATGGTGAAGCTAAGACTTCTTTGTTGAAAAGAAATACTTCAGATCATTCTCCTATCTTATTACAGCTGTGTGCGAGTATGGAGAGGTATGGGCCAGCTCCGTTTAGGTTTCAGAACATGTGGACATCACATAGGAATTTTTTGGAAATGGTTGAATCATCTTGGAGAGAACACATTGTGGCAGATTCAGGATTGTGTAAATTGGCGGGTAAATTAAAAAGGCTAAAACAAAGGCTCAGGGTGTGGAACAAACAAATCTTCGGTCGTGTTTGTAGTTTTATTCGAGAGTTGGAGGAAAGGGTGGAAAATTATGAGAATTTACTGCAGACAGAATACTCGGAATCAGTTGAAGAAGAGTTCCTTGTTTCTAAAACTGAATTGGAGGTTTGGTATAGAAGGGAAGAGGTTCGATTGGCGCAACAAGCAAAGGTGAAATGGTTGATAGACGGGGATCAAAATTCAAAGTTTTTCCATGCTGTGATGACGCAAAAGAGACGAAATTCTTGTGTAAATTCAATGACGCTTCCTGATGGTTCAGTGTTAGAAAATAGGCAAATGGTACATGATGAGGCTGTGAAGTATTTTGAGCAATTCTTAGGGCAAAACAGTTCGGTGCAAAGGTCAAACCTGGAAGATATTATCCAGTCGGTAGTTTCTGAGGAGTCTATAGGTCAGCTAAGTGAAGACCCGACCGAGGAGGAGGTTTATGAAGTTGTTTCGTTTATTTCTGTGAATAGTAGCCCGGGACCTGATGGGTTTGGGTCTTCTTTTTATATTACATGTTGGAAGATTATTAAAAATGATGTGATGGATGTGGTAAAAGAATTTTTCAGAGGTGATATGTTGCCTCGGTATTTTTGTTCCTCTTACATAGTGCTTATTCTTAAGGTAAAGGATCCTTAGTCTTTTGATAAATTTCGGCCGATAAGTCTTTGTAATGTAATCTATAAAATTTTCTCTAAAATCCTTGTTGGTAAGCTTTCGTTGGTGATGAGTGACTTAATTTCTTTAGAACAAGGTGCTTTTGTGAAAGGGAGGAGTATTTTTGAAAATATAACGCTTACTCAAGAGATGACAAAATTATTACATAGGCGGGTGAGAGGAGGTAGTATAATGTTAAAGATTGATATGAGCAAAGCGTATGATCGAGTGGAGTGGCAGGTGGTAGATCAGATTTTTAAGGCTCTTGGTTTTCCAAACTGGTTTTGTAAGTTGATTCAGAATTGTATTTCCACTCCATGGTTTTCTGTCATGATGCATGGCACTTATAGAGGTTTCTTCAAGTCAAAAAGGGGTTTGAGGCAAGGGGATCCGTTGTCGCCGTATATTTTCATCATCATGGAAGAAATTCTTTCTAAATTAATTAAAAAAAAATTGTCTGAGAAGCGGATTTTACCATTTGCACACCCGTGTGGTGCACCTATTATATCGTATTTAATGTACGCGGATAATGTTGTTATTTTTGCTAATACTGGAAAAAAATCTGTTAGTCAGTTAATGGAAGTGATTAAGGAGTATGAAAACTGGACTGGCCAAATGGTGAATAAAGATAAATCAGCTATTTTTTTCTCAAACAAGTTGGGTGTTCAGAGGAAAGGAGAAATTCCTCAAGAGACTGGTTTTATTGAGGGTAAATTTCCTTTTACGTATTTGGGTGTGCCAATAGTGGATGGTAAATTGAAAGGCTACCATTTTGACCCTTTAATCCAAAAAATCAATAAGAGAGTTGAGGGTTGGAAAAGTAGACTATTGTCTCAAAGAGGTCGCCTTGTTTTGTTGAGACATGTGCTTTCAAGTATGTCATTACATCTGTTAGCTGTTCTAAATGTACCGAAACTGGTGATTAAAAAGATTCAAGGTATGTTTGCTTCTTTTTTCTGGGGATTTAAGGATGGAAAAGAAAAAATGAAATGGAGGGCTTGGAAGAAATTGTGTGTTCCTGTGGAGGAGGGGGGCATTGGAGTAAGTGACATTTCGGAAGTGCAACAATCTTTATTCATGAAGTTTGGTTGGCATTTATTAACGCAGAATTCTTTATGGGCTAAATTTTTTAAAGCTAAATATGTGAAAGGAGGACATATAGCTCTTTGCAGATCGCATGAATCAGATTCTTCCTTTTGGAGGAAAGTTCTGCAGGGTATGCCTGATCTGTTAAGTAAATCTAAGTGGAAGGTTAGAGAAGGAGATGTAAAATTGTGGTATGATAAGTTTCTAGATTCGGGACCTTTGTATGCAAATTGTCCAAATGATGCACAATCTCATATCAAATTAAAAGATTTGGTTATCAACAATGCGTGGGATGTGGAAAATTTGCAGAGGATTCTAGGGTTTAATAAAGCCGATGAAGTGATGGAAAAGGTGGGAAATCTTAGAAATTTTTCGGACATTCTGTTATGGCTCCCAGAAAAGGATGGCTACTTTAATACAAAATCCGCATGGGATGTTATCAGAGTTAGAGCTCCAAAATTGATTGGGCTAAGTGGGTTTGGAACAAATGGTTACCGAAGAAAATTTCTATTTGTATGTGGAAGGCTGCTTTTGAGTGCCTAAGTGTTGATGAAAAGGTGAGAAGGGTGAGGGTTTCTCTGGTTTCGGCATGTAATTGTTGTGAGATGAGGCAATCTGAAGATTTGGAGCATGTGTTAAATAAGGGAGACCTTGCTTCTGAGGTTTGGAGGAAGGTTTCGGTGGAGGTAGGTGTTCCTTTCCTTAGGCAACAAAGTTGGAAAGAAAGAGTCCAAATGTGGTTTAATAGGGCTTCTTGGTTCTCTCAACTGGGTTCATTGATGGGTTTGATTCCTTGTTTAGTAGTTTGGAGGCTGTGGAGAAGGAGATGTGTGGCTAGAATGGGAGAAAAATTAGAAAGTAGTACTGATGTGTGGCTCTCCATTAAGTATTGGGTAGGGGTTTTGAGTAGGAACATGACAGAAATGGTTCAGTTAAAGGATGCTGATTTTCGGGTTTTGCAGAATTTGGAAGTGCAAATTGTGAATAAAAGAATTAAAACTATGCAAAGTGTAAGATGGATAAAACCGAGGCAAGGGAGGTTGAAACTAAACTTGGATGGGAGTAGCCTGGGGAACCCAGGGCCAACGGGTGGTGGTGGCATCCTTAGAAACCATACAGGTTCTTTTGTATTTGGTTTTTCAAAATATTTTGGTTTTTATTCAAATAATGAAGCTGAATTGAGAGCTGTGTTGGAAGGAATATAGATTTGCAAACAGTTGGGTCATACCTGTATCGATATTGAATGTGATTCGAAAATTGTAGTTAATTGGATTAGAGTCAAGAAGTGCTCATTGTGGTATTTGTTGGATTTTTGGGAGCAGCTTATTGGTTTATTAGAGGGAGTAGATTTTTCGATAAATCTTTCGTATAGAGAAGGGAACAAAGTAGCAGATGCCTTGACTCGACAAGGTGTTATGGGGAGGAATAGTTTGTTTACAAATAGTAGTTAACTCCCTAAAGTTAGCAATGGTTTGTATAAATTGGAGAAGATGGGTATGACTTATATGAGGTATGTTTAGCTGATTTTCTTTTGGTTTTTGCTCATGTTTTTTGCTGTTTTTCTTTTGTTTTGGTATGTTGTGTGAGATTTGTTTT
Source organism: Malania oleifera (assembly GCF_029873635.1). Taxonomy (NCBI): domain Eukaryota; kingdom Viridiplantae; phylum Streptophyta; class Magnoliopsida; order Santalales; family Ximeniaceae; genus Malania; species Malania oleifera. The sequence goes on from NC_080417.1 coordinate 134,574,987, forward strand.
GTAGGTCCGATTTGTTTTGTTTTGTTTTGTTTGGACTTGTAACCCGGTTTTGGCTGGATGTTGGTGTTGTTCTTTGGGAGATTTTTAACGTTTGTCTTTTGTTATCTCTCATTGATTGTCTTGTAACCACGGTATTCCTCCGCCAAAAGTGAGGGGTTATCAATAAATAAATGGAGGTACCGCCCTTCTTTAAAAAAAAAAAAAAAAGTATTGATGATGGGGAAAATAAGACTAATAAGACTAACTATATAAGTGTTAGTGCACAAAGTTTCATTATTCTAAATACGAAAATAAGCCTAAGCATTTACAAATTGAAGTTTGACAACATGAATATCCTATAGGTTGTCTCATTAGCTTCCATCTATGTTGAAGATATTTCTCTAAAAAAAAATACCATGATTTGCCTAAATGGAATCTTAACGATTAGAGTTTGAAACATCTATATATATCAGAAGGGTAGAAAAGGGACTTAAGATAGGAGGTGGACTATCCCTTTTATCTAACCTCAGCCTAATGGGCTTCCCAATTTATCTAAAGAGAAAAGAAGGAAAAAAAAGTCATGGATAATTGCTAATTACAACTTGTTGACTTTGATCCAATGAGAAGACTTGAATTTCATTTCTCTCTCTCTCTCTCTCACACACACACACACAAACACTTGGATGGTTAAACTCGCCTAAAATAATAACAAAATAAAATAAAAAAATAAAGAAAAAACAAACAAACATCAAACATAAGATGAGAATATTAAGAACACCCTCTATATCATCAAGAGTTGAAGGATGCCTCAAGAAGAAGAGGCTCATCAATTGAATAATTTTAATATTCACCATTTGATGAGTGCTCTTTATTATAGATATTTTAAGTGCAAGTATCAAATAATATTACAAGTTGGTTCCAAGGAAAGATTTTTTATGTAAAGATATTTTGGATAGTGGGTCAAAATGTTAATTCTATAATAGTAAAGCATACTAGATATTTGCAGGCATCTTCCTTAATTGTACACATGCAAGTGACAATTAGTATTATTTATTCTGAGAAAAGAAAAAGTCGAGATGCCATTGTGAACTCGCAATGACATATTTTGTAAATTTATACAAGTGTTATGCTTTTCGCCAATCCATCAAGTCACAAAATTATAAAATATATGCTAAACCCCAAACTGAATCGGCAGAGTATGGAAATTCATGCGACTACATAATTTGCGAAGATATACTCCAATAATAATGAATAATGCTTTCATATCTTCGAAGAGTCCCAAGTTGACATGATGAAAAATTGATCCAATGGAATCAGACAATACCAAAACTATTGTTTGATAATTTATTTGGTTCAATTCAGTTTATGATTTAAAAAATTAAAAAATGAAACAAAAAACCTGCAAACTTTGAATACTAATGATGCTCAAGCATGGTTTTAAATAAAGGCCGCGACCATTACGTAACACCATTATGTAACGGTTTTTTGGGTAACCGATACCGTTACACACCGCGAAATCGGTGGAAAGAAAAATCACAGCCATAGCAGCCGTTACGGACCGCGACCGTTACGTAAAGGCCGCTACGGCCGTTATGTAACTGCTACGGCCATTACGTAACCGCTACAGGACTACTACACCAAAAAAATATTTTATTTTTTACTTTTTCTTCTCACTTTTTCCCTCTCTTTCATAAATCATTCTCAATATACCAAGTGGCAAGAGGGGGAAAAGATTATAAAAAGGATGACAATGATACAAAATTTACTATTTCTTTAAATACTCACAATAGATGCATTAATTAAGAATTTTTGAAAATACTAACTTGTTAGGAAAATATTTTATTTTGATAATATTAGTAATGTAATATTTATGTTTTATATTTTTCAACTTCAACCTTCTTTCTTTTCTAACTATTTTATATTTGTATTATTCGTATGTATTATGTGTCTAATAGATTAATGAAGTGTCTAATGTATTTTGTTTTATTAATTAATTTAGCACACATAAGAATTTATCACAGATAAGAACAATGAGAAGTATAAATACGCACACACGCATAATTTTTCTATCAATGGTTGTTTAAAACAAATGTAAACTTGTTGCCCTAACTTAGTTACTTGAACTAAAGGATCCAAAATACACTAAAACTCTTTCTAAGAAGGGCTAAAAGCTTAAAACATGCAAGTACGCTAATATGCACAAGGCTGTGTGTGCTTCAAAAAAATTCACAGCCATTACACCCACTTCCCGTTATGTAACATCCGCTACTCCCGCTTCCCGTTACACCCGTTACCATTACATTACGCTACCCGCTACCACGATTTAAAACCATGTGCTCAAGACTACGAATTAACCCGATATTTGCAGAGACTTTGGATTTGGGTTTGTCCTGGATTTAGATAAGATCTAACAAAAAAATTGTATTGAAATTTGTCCAAATCTCCCAAAATGCAAAAAATAAGATCTAAAATTTAAGCTCCCAAAGGCAGCGTAAGAGTTCGTAATCAACACTCCATTTTCCAACACCGGATTTTTTTTATTTATTCAATTAATGGAAGATTACGAAGTCTCCTAGTGAGAGCAAGCAATACCAACATCCTAGGCTGTATATCAAAGGATTATACGTAAAAATATGCAGAATAGGATACAATTTAGACAAGCTAATGCTCCACAGAGTCTCCAAACTTGTGCTATACTAAAAAGGCTACTTTGACCCCAGAGAAACACAATTGTGGCTTCAAATTCTTGAACTAAATTCTTTTAGCGTAACACTAGAAACATATCACACACATAACATCTCGAGACAAAAAACTCCCACTGCATGATACAATTAGGTCATACATCATACCTCGATATTCATGAGTGCTTTAGAAAGTTTTAGCCTACTAAACTTTCATACGAAGCAGCCTAACTTCCACACACACATAGGTAAATCCATCAAGTTTGTAACTGTAACTAAACACACCATCTAACAAAGAATATGGATTTCTTAAGAGATAAATTCAACCTCACAACACTTACAGCTGCACCAATCAAACACTATAGGGATAAGCAAAACAAAACTCACCAAATTACTCAATGACTTATTATTACCCATTGAACCTAATTCATGGAATCTACAATCACATGAGTTGGGTCATCATTAGTAGTAGTTTATGTTAAGGGCCTAAGGCACATCCTCGGCCCCCTCGATTTTTTTTTTTTTTTTTTTTTTCTCCCATTAACTTTGTAGCTATCCCTTTAGATAAGGAGTTCATTAATCAACAGTTGCTTCTCAATTCTCATATTTTGATCATATTGATATTAGGTACCCCCACATTTTGTAATCACACTAATAGTAACCCAATTGACTATTTAGTTAGTTCAAGCTAGTCCATAGATACACTAACCAATGTCAATACTATGACTGTGTCTATTATCCGCTTAAATAATACACCACAAAATTACACATCTATGTCTTCTAGCTATCATGTTTCAATTTATTTCCTTGTGCTATTTCTTGCACGTTTTAATTAGGTGAATCCTCACCACACTATTACTCCCATGCAAATACTGTGTCTTATATGCATCGGTTAAAGTGGGTTGGATTCAGTTTGAATTAACAAATTTTTATCCATTTTGTCAAGTCTAACATGAAAATGGTAACAAACTCAATTCTATCTTGAATAACTAAAACTTTATGTCATATATATATTTTTTTCGAAAATAGATAATTGCAATCGGCTTTAAGATTGTTGAAAATAGAATAGAAGGAAAAACATTTGCTAATAATATTATTATTCAATAAAACATAAATACTTATTAGAAGTTGAGGTGGGGTAAGATTACTATCCTTAAAATCAATTTCACGCCTACAGAGAAGATATCTCAGTGCATATAGTCACTGCGCATACGACTTTCAGGATTATTTAACTGATTCGGTTTTGTGCGCACTTACATACACCAGATCTAAAACAAAGTTATAAGAGATATAGTGTCATTTAATTACCCCAACAAAATATAAATTTAAAGAATGAGTAGAACATAGAGTTATTCTGAAGAAGAAAAACCATATCCTAAAATGAAACTAGATCGTTGTTTATACAAACAAATTTAAGCATAACTTCTAATATCATAAATATGAAACTATTAAAATAGTAGTTCATATTTTAAAAATGTTAAAACTAAAATAAAATCGAAGACAGTTATATAATATTTATTAAACAATTTTTTAAAAATTTGAAACATATAACATTAATATATACTAAAGAAAGTCAATCTTTCTTGATATTTTTTAATACCAGCCTTGCCGCCTTGCTACTGTAAAAATCCTGTTCAATACTATGGATAGGAAAAGAGACCAAATTAAACACGACGGCTATATCCAATTAAAATGCAACATTCAAATGCATGCCAGACGTAGGATTACTTCTGTATTTTGTTGCCCAAGGTTTTGACCCTTGGAGCTCTGCCAAACCCCACTCAGTAAACTTGGACTAATACAACGACCGCTTGGCCACGGGGATTGGAACTGGCTACTTGAGCAATTATACAACTTTCCCATTCCCTCCCAAGCGGAAATTTTTTATCATAAAACCACAAGCTTTAAATACCCACCATCTCCTTCTGCTTATACCCACCAACTGCACGTTCAAAACCATTCCATCTCCTGCATCCTTACAGGCAAATATGGCTGCCACTCTCTTCCAACTCACAGCCATCCTTCTCACCCTTACCCTCCCAATAACATTACTAGCCTCCCCCTCTCCAGTGGCCTCTCTAATTGCTGCCGATGCTGAAGACTATGAGGAGTACTTAATTGACACTCCATTAGTCAACACCGGATCCTTAAGAGGTCGATTTATGGCGAGTATCATAAAGAAAGGTACACACTGTGAAGTTAGTAGCAACATATGCAATGGGATTTTGGCAAACAATGGTGTTAGCCTCCTTTTTTGCTGTAAGAACCATTGTCGAAATGTCCTTCAAGATAGGAACAACTGCGGGAGGTGCGGCCACAAATGTGGTTTTGGCCAACTTTGTTGTGGGGGTAAATGCACCAACGTTGGTTTTAATGCACTTCATTGTGGCAAGTGCAATAAAGCATGCAATTCAGGAGTTAAATGCGAGAAAGGTTCTTGCGGATATGCTTCATGAATACGCCAAAAGCATTTCAATGTACAAACTTTGAGTCCATGCATGGGGATTTCATTTATTTTCTTTTTTAAATTAATTTTTTTGTAATTTTAGTATGTTTGAATTTATTACACCTTAATTAGTTACATGAATACATTGATTAGTTTAATTATTGTATTGATAATAAATAAAATAAGACTAATTATATAAATTTTTTCACATGAAGTTTCATTTTTCTAAATACTAAAATAATGACAAGCATTTACAAATTTATGATTTTTCCTTTCCCCGCTTTTTTTTTTTTTTTCTACCTTTAATAGAATTATTCCCAAATTTAGATTGGTGGTGGACATTCTTGTATGATTTATGTGCTTTATATTAGGATAATACAATTACAAAGAAATCCATGCATAGATTACACATTAATTACTTTGAAAAAGTTATTAGTTAGTGTTTTTTTTTTTTTTTTTTTTTTTTGACTTGTTTCAAAGTAAGAGGAAATTTCTGTGGTTGTAGACATTTTTGGGAATTGAAGTTGTTTATAATTGATGAGTATATTTTTATATAACATCCAAATAATGTTTCAAACCTGATTGTTTAATCAAGAAGATATGGTTCATAAATTCTTCGTTGTGCTTGTGCAAATAACAATAATATCCGCCCTTTCTTTCGAAGAATTTAGAGAACTAAAAGCTTGTCCTGGAAACTTAACCAAAATAGAATGGAGCAATCAAGAGTAATGGCAGCAAGCCTAAGATAGAGACTGAAATTTGAAGATATTTCTCACAAAAATACCATGATTGCTTAAATAGAATCTTAATGATTAGATTTATATATTCTCGAAGTGTAGAAAAAGGAGCTTGAGATAGCAGAAGAACTGTTCCCTTTATCCAGCCTCAGCCTAATGGGCATCCCAATTTATCCAAGAAGAGAAAAAAAAAAATGTTATGGATAACTATTAATTACAACTAGCACTGATCTCTCTCTCTCTCTCTCTCTCTCTCTCTCTCTCTCTAACTGGATGGTTAAACTAGCCTAAAACCAAAAAAAACAAAAAACAAACATCGAATTCAAACATAAGATGAGATTGTTGAGAACACCCTCTACATCATCAAGTAAGAGTTGAAGGATGCTCGAGAAGAGGAGGTTCACCAATTGAATAGCTCTAATATTTTCCGTTTTTTATCATTTGATAAGTGCTCTTTATTAAACATTTTAAGTGCAAATATCAAAGAATATTACAAGTTGATTTTAAGGAAAAAAATTTCAAGTATAAATATTTTGGATAGTTGGTCAAAATGTTCTATTACCTATAATGGTATTTGCACAATATCTTCCTTAGTTGTACTCGTGCAAGTGGCAATTAATTCTATTTATTATGTGAAAATAAAAAACTGAGATGCAATTGTGAAACTTGCAATAACATATTTTGTAAATTTATACAAGTGTCATACTTTTTGTCCTCTTTTTTATGATTGGCACGTCAAATTAATCCATTAAGTAACGCAATTATCATTTTTGGATATGTAAGGCAATAATAAATAAGAAAATTGGAGTTGTAAGGGGTAATGATGCTTATTCAAGTTTTAATATTATATATATGCTAAACCCTTAATTGAATATGTAGAGTATAGACCAATTAATGCGACTACATGATGTATGGAAATATATTCTAATAATAATGAATAATGCTTCCCTATCTTTGAAGAGGCTCAAGTAGACTAGATTATCATTACAATAGGGGCATAAAACATACAAAATTTGAAAAATTGATCAAATGGAATTATGCCAAATCTATTGTTCGGTAATTGATTTGGTTCAATTTAGTTTTTGATTTAAAAATTAAAAATATTAAAAAATATCTTACAAACTTTGATTACTAATGATATTGAAGACTGAATTTACATTATGTTTGGAGAGGCTTTATATTTAGATTTGCATTAGATTTGGATAAGATGTAATATAAAATTGTATTAAAATTTATCTTAATCCACACATGCAAATTTAAGGTACGAAATTTGTGCTCACAAACATAGTGTAAGTAATCAACACCGGATATTTTTTTTAAAGAAAGATTAAAAAGCATTTTGCTGAGAGAATTTATTCAATTAATGGAAGATTGTGTAGAGATACAGGAAAAAAGACGAATTCTCCTAGTGAGAGCAAGCAATACCAACATCCTAGGCTGTATATGAAAGGATTATACATAAAAATATGCAGAATAGAAAACAATTTAGACAAGCTCATGCTCTACAGAGCCTACAAACTTGTGCTATACTAAAAAAGGCTACTTTGAGCACAGAGAGACACCATTGTTGCCTCAAATTCTCTGTTTTTCAAAGAATATATTTTTATTTCTTCCAACATTTCCCGACCAAGAACAATGAAGCTGCGATTTATACTTTTTAAGATTTTCATGTATCCCTTGATTTGGATGATGCCCAAATAGAGAATATCGGATTCGCAGAGAAGCATTACCCAGTCTAGTTAGAGGACTGTTAAACAAGTGTTCCAAACCCAACTGATCAATGTTCGTAGACTCTTCACTGCACTTGCACAAATAGCAATAATTAGCTAGTGTCCACAATTTCTTTTGGAGATTTTCAAGTCAAATTTTTTTCCACATAACATAACCGGAGACCTATGAGGCGATCATAGGCTTCCAAATCAGTCTAAAGTAAAGGCAGCAAGCCTGAGATAGAGACTGCAACTTGGGGAGGAAAGGAGAGAAGAGACTTAATTCAGGAGGAGCCAATCATGAAAGGAGACCAACATATGGAGTCTTCACTTTCAGAAATGATGCAAGTGGAGTACAGCAGCTTGAGAAGCTAAGGACACATTCTTGCTCCAAGCCCCTGGGGTTCCTTCTAGATGAAACATCCCAAAACATTCTGCTTCGCTCAGAGTGACCAAATCTAAGACAGAGCTTCCTTGCTGCCTGCAATGTTGTGAGTTGGGGAAAAATGTGTTTTAATGGACGATGAACTGCCAGTCTTATCTTCCCAAAATCTGGTGTTTTATGCCTCAGCAAACGTTGATTCTAGCCACTTCGCAAAAATTACTCGTACGCTAAGATCTCGACAAGGGTAGATGGAGAACATTCATCCAAGGAGTACCCACTGATACTTGGGATGAGTTTCTTCCAAAGGTTATTTTTCATTTCTCTTCATAGATCTCTTTCCAATGAGTTCACCTTATAACTCAAAAGATAAAAAAGGTTAACCCATGTTGGCTCAAACCGAGCCGATTGAAGCTTCTAATCCAAATCTTACCCAACTAATCACCATGATCTACCTAATGCTCAAGTCTTTATAAATTTTTGACAAATGAATACCGAGTTGTTAAGTCAAATAAAATGCTAGCAGAAGTCACCCTCCTAATGATTGTTGAATACCAGCCTTGGTACTGTAAAAAATCAATGCTGTTAAATTTTATGGATAGAAAAAGAGACTAAATTAAACACGATGGCTATATCCAAGCCTACATCCACTTAAAATGAACCATTCAAATGCATGCCGGCCGTAGGATTACTGCTATATCTTGTTGCCCAAGGTTTTGACCATTGGAGCTACTAATCACCATGATCTACCTGATGCTCAAGTCTTTATAAATTTTTGACCAATGAATACTTCACTCAAATAAAATACTAGCAGAAGTCACCCTCATTGTGATTGTTGAATGCCAGTCTTGGTACTGTAAAAAATCAATGTTGTTCAATTTTATGGATAGAAAAAGAGACTACATTAAACACAATGGCTATATCCAAGCCTACATCCACTCAAAATGCAACATTCAAACACATGCCGGACGTAGGATTACTGCTATATCTTGTTGCCCAAGGTTTTGACCCTTGGAGCTCTGCCAAACCCCACTCAGTAAACTTGGACTAATACAACCACCACTTGGCCTCAGGGATTGGAACTTGTTACTTGTGGGATTACAACTTTCCCATTCCCTCCCAAGAGGAAATTTTTTATCATAAGACCACAAGCTTTAAATACCCACCATCTCCATCGGCTTATACCCACCAACTGCACGTTCAAAACCATTCCATCTCCTCAGCTTTACAGGCAAGTGAAGACTTGCAGCAGTAAATATGGCTGCCACTCTCTTCCAACTCACAGTATAGAAATTTCATTTATTGTCATTTTTAAATTAATTTTTTTGTAATTTTACTAGGTTAGAATTTATTACATCTTTATTGGTTACATGAATACATTCATTGTTGTATTGATGATGAGGAAAATAAGACTAACTATATAAGTGTTTGTGCATGAAGTATCATTGTTCCAAATACTAAAATAATCCTAAGCAATTACAAATTCATGAGTTTCTTTCCTTCCTTTTTTTTTTTTATTTTTTTTTTTTACGTTGAATAGAATTATTCCTAAATTTATATTGGCGGTGAACTTCTTTATGATATTAGGATAACATAATTAAAAAGAAAACCATGCATATATGCCTCATTAATTACTTTTAAAAAAAAAATTATTACGTACAATGTTTCTTTCAACTTCTTTAAAAATAAAAGGAAATTACTATGCACTCGTTGACATTATAGGCAATTGAAGTTGTTTATAATTGACAAGTATATTTTTATATACTAGATTCATCACCCAAATATGTTTCATGCCTTCATAGACTTCGCTGTGCTTGCACAAATAGCAATAATTAGCTAGTGTCCGCCCTTTCTTTTGGAGAATTTTGAGAAATTTTTTCCTAGGAATTAAACAAAGCAAAATGGAGACCTTCATGGGGTCATCGAGTTCCAAATCAATCTAAAGTAAGAGCAGCAAGCCTGAAATAGAGACTACAATTTGGAGGGAGGAGGAAGTAAAGAGATTTAGTTTAGGAGTACGCTCTTGGGAGGAGGCCAAGATATGGACTATTCACATTAAGAACTGATGCAAGTGTAGAGTATATGAGGTTGACAAGCTAAAGGACACATTATTGCACCCCCCTTGGATTCCTTGTAAATGAAACATTCTATGCACAACATTTTGCTTTGCTCAGCAATGACCAGATTTGATACTTTAGCTACCTTGTAGGGTTGTAATATTGTGATGCAAGGGAAAATGTATTTTCGGGGATGCCGAGAGGCCTATCTATCTTCCCAAAACCTATTGCTTATGCCTCAGCCAATTTTGAATCTAGCCACTTCCCAAAGATCATCCATAGCACTAAGAATGATAACTTTCCATAACCCTTTGCTAGGAAATCCTTGGGTAAGATGGAGACTATTCCTTCACTGAGTATCCATATTTGATACTTATGATAAGATTCCTCAAGAAGCTGCCTTTTTTAGAGCTGAATCTCCATGATCATTTCACTAACAGGGCTTTATTCATCAGTTTAATACTTTAGATCCCCCGAGCACCACTATGTTTTGAAAGAAGAAGCCTTTCCCAATGCACAAGGGGGTACATAATTTAGTTGAGTTGCCTCTCCAAAAAACAAAGCTATGTTTTAGGCCTTCTAACTTGGCTGCAACTGCAGTGATATTGGGAGGACGGAGATACAGCATGTGGGGATGTTTGGCAACAAACTTTTAGTTAGAGTTACCATTCCCGTAATTTATAAATAGATCACTTTCCATGAAGCTAGCCTATTTTTAACGTTCTCAGTTATTGGCCTCAAGTACTCCTAGCTTAGTATTTTTCTCCCAAAAGGAGCCCTAGGTATGTGGATTGAAAATTTCCCAATCGGGAATTGAAGAATTCGACTAACTTCGCAGCTTGCTCCTAAACTCCAAATGGGATGAACTTGCTTTCATTAAGTCTTAAGCGACTACTATGAAACACAATAGTATACATTTGAGCGCTCTAAGCTCCTAAAAATAAATTCAATTAGACCGCCTTATTAAACTCAGTCCTTCCACTAACAGCGTGAACGTGAATGGAAATAGGTGGTCTCCTACACAAAAGCCTCTAGTGCCTAGGCAATTTGGGTTATGTGAGGGCATGATTTTTAGGTCTTAGGAAAGAATTTTTGTGAGATTTCATGAAACTCAATACCCCTTTGTATCGTACTTTGTTCAAATCTACACATGTAAATTTAATGTCTGAACTCTGAAATCTTAAACACTAGGTTAGCATTCATGAGTGATGTTCATCACTATTCTCAAGTTACATGATTGCATACTCATTTTAGTGTGCTCTCGGCACCACATATATGCAACACCATTGTCACTTATTGCACAACAAGATTTTCTTTATTGAATTCATCTGCACATTTGCCAACAAATGCACCAAACATCTTGAATGTTGGAAGAAGGTTATCCCAACTGCTCAAGTCTATTTCTTACTAATTGGTGACATCAATTTTGCAACAAATAAGTACAGAATTGAACACAAATTAAGTCATCTTAATAAAATTCAAATACTAGTAAGGGATATGAGCACAAAAGCTGAAGAACCTCACAGAATATAATTCATTTTTAAAACTTTGAATGAGGTAAATAACCAACTAAAGAAGCCTTCAGCTAGGGAAGATTATATAATTTACACAATTAAGTTTGCTGGATTTAATCCATTGACCCTGTAATTGATGTTTTGATGATACCGAAATTAATATTGTGTGGACTAGGCAGAATTGTTGAGTATGCTCATCTTAGTTGAAAAAATCTTAATTAAGTTTCACAAGAAATTAAAATTATAATTATAGTTTGACAACATGAACATCTTACAGGTCGCCTCATTAGCTCTTGGCTTTTGCTATCTATCCTCAAGATATTTTTCTAAAAGAAATACTCTAATTTCCCTAGATGGAATCTTAATGGTTAAAGTTTGAAACATCAATATATATTGGTGGTCTCAAGTTATATTCTTAATTAAAACGATAGAAAGGGGGGCTGAGACGGGGGATAAACTCTCCCCTTTATCAAGCCTCAGCCTAGTGGCCCTTGTCAAAAATAGGAAAGGATAAAAAAAAATTGCAAATTTGATCCAAAGAGAAAACTTGAATTCTCTCTCTCTCTCTCTCTCTCACACACACACACACACACAACCAGAAGGTTAAACAAGCCTAAAACCCAAAAAAAAAAAAAATTTGCATCAAACATATTATGAGAATGTTGAAAACATCATCTACATCATCAAGTAAGAGTCAAAGGATGCCTCGAAAATAAAATGAGGTTCACCAGTTGAGTAGTTTTAATATTCTCAATTTTTCTTCATTTTAAGTGCAAGTATCAAAGAATATTACAATTTGATTCCAAGGAAAGATTTTTCCATGAAGATATTTTAGAATAGTTCATTAGAATGTTCTATGGCCTATATAAGTAAAGAATATTAATATTGGCACAATATCTATCTTAATTGTACACATGCAAGTGGCAATTAGATCTATTCATTTTGGGGAAAAGAAATTCAAAATGTGATTGTGACACTCACAATGACATATTTTGTAAATTTATACAAGTGTTATGGTTTTAGTTCTCTTTTTGTGATCGGCACATCAAATTGGACCATTAAGTCACACAATTATCACTTTCAAAATACAAAGCTATAATGAATAAAATATGTGAGTTGTAAGAGGTAGTGATGTTTATTCAAATATTAATATATTTTATATGCTAAACCCTTAATTGATTGTGTAGAGTATAGACCAATTTATGCCAATACATGATGTACGGATGTAGTTATGAATAATGTTGTCAAATCTTTGAAGAGGCACAAGTTGACAAGATTGTTGCTACAATAAGGGGCATGAAACATATCAAATTTGAAGAAGTGATCAAATGGAATCAAACTATACCAAATCTATTGGTTTGGTACAATTTAGTTTAAGATTTTAAAAATAAAAAATAAAATAAAACAAACATTTAGTATGCATTAATTTCATATATATATTTTTCTACAATTTTCCTCTTTATCGATCATAGATGTGTCCACAGCTTCTTAAAATGTCGACTTTCATCTCAATTCCTCAGAGATAGTAAAATGCCATTTGATTCAACTTCAACCTCAAAAATTATTTTTCTTATTGTCTATTTTAAAAAAGACAAAAGTAGCAAAGGGCAATTTCTTTAAATGCCATTCCCCCCCCCCCCTTAAATATAATCCATTGTGATGTTCTATTATTAATTAAAATACTACAAATATAAAAGATACAATTTTTATTTTTTTTAGGTTGTGTTTAAGAGCATGGATTTCAAACCTTAGATTTGAATTTGAATTTGGATAGATTAGGTAAATTACAATAATATTTTTCATGACATCTTATTTAAATCTAATATAAACTCAATTCCAAACAACAAAGGTTTAGGGTACATAAATAAAGAGAGACTTATATAGATGGAGAACATTCATCCAAGGAGTACCCACTGATAGTTACGATGAGTTTCATCCAAAGGTTATTTTTCAAAACTTCATAGGTAACATTCTAATGAGTTCACCTTATAACTCATAAGAGAAAGATGGTTAACTCATGTTGGCTCAAACCAAGCCGATTGAAGCTTCTAATTCAAATCTTACCGAACTAATCACCTTGATCTACCTAATGCTCAAGTCTTTATAAATTTTGGACAAATGAATACCAAGTTGTTAACTCAAATAAAATGCTAGCAGAAGTCACCTTCCTTGTGATTGTTGAAAACCAGCCTTGCTACTACAAAAAATCAATGCTGTTCAATTTTATGGATAGAAAAAGAGACTAAATTAAACATGATGGCTATATCCAAGCTTACATCCACATAAAATGCAACATTCAAATGCATGCCAGACGTAGGATTACTGAATATCTTGTGGCCCAAGGTTTTGACCCATGGAGCTCTGCCAAACCCCACTCAGTAAACTTGGACTAATACAACGACCACTTGGCCTCAGGGATTGGAACTTTTTACTTGTGGGATTACAACTTTCCCATTCCCTCCCAAGAGGAAATTTATCATAAAACCACAAGTTTTAAATACCCACCATCTCCTTCGGCTTATACCAACCAACTGCACGCTCAAAACCATTCCATCTCCTGCATCTCCTCAGCCTTACAGACAAGTGAAGGCTTTCAGCAGTAAATATGGCTGCCACTCTTTTCCAACTCACAGCCATCCTTCTCACCCTTACCCTCCCTCTAACATTACTAGCCTTCCCCTCTCCAGTGGCCTCTATAATTGCTGCCAATGCTGAAGACTATGAGGAGTATGTAATTGACACTCCATTAGTCAACACCAGATCCTTAAGAGGTCGATTTATGACGAGTAGCATAAAGAAAGGTACACACTGTGAAGTTAGTAGCAACATATGCAATGGGATTTCAGCAAACAATGGTGCTAGCCTCCTTTCTTGCTGTAAAAAGCATTGTCGGAATGTCCTTCGAGATAGGAACAACTGCGGGAGGTGCGGCAATAAATGTGGTTTTGGCCAAATTTGCTGTGGGGGTAAATGCACCAACGTTGGTTTTGATGCACTTCATTGTGGCAAGTGCAACAAAGCATGCGATTCGAGAGTTAAATGCGAGAAAGGTTCTTGCGGATATGCTTCATGAATACACCAAAAGCATTATAATGTACAAACTTCGAGTCCATGCATAGAGATTTCATTTATTGTCATTTTTGAATTAATTTTTTTTGTAATTTTACTAGGTTAGAATTTATCACATCTTAATTAGTTACATGAATACATTCATTGTTGTATTGATGATGACAAAAATAAGACTAACTATATAAGTGTTTTGGCATGAAGTTTCATTATTCTAAATACTAAAATAATCCTAAGCATTAAAAAATTCATGAGTTTTCTTTCCTTCCTTAAATTTTTTTTCCCTTGAATAGAACTATTCCTAAATTTATATTGGCGGCGAACTTCTTTATGATATTTGGATAACATAATTAAAACAAAAAAATCCATGCATAGATGCTTCATTAATTACTTTTAAAAGAAAATTATTAGGTACAATGTTTCTTTCAACTTCTTTCAAAATAAGAGGAAATTACTATGCACCCGTTGACATTATAGGCAATTGAAGTTGTTTATAATTGACAAGTATATTTTTATATACTAGATTCAACACCCTAATATGTTTCATGCCTACATAGACTTCGCTGCGCTTGCACAAATAGCAATAATTAGCTAGTTCCGCCCTTTCTTTTGGAGAATTTTGAGAGTTAGAATTTTGTCCTTGGAATTAAGCAAAGCAAAATGGAGACCTTCATGGGGTCATCGGGTTCCAAATCAATCTAAAGTAAGGGCAGCAAGCCTGAAATAGAGACTACAATTTGGAGGGAGGAGGAAGTAAGGAGATTTAATATAGAAGTACGCTCTTGGGAGGAGGCCTAGAGATGGACTCTTCACATTCAGAACTGATGCAAGTGTAAAGTATATGAGGTTGAGAAGCTAAAGGACACATTCTTGCACACCCCTTGGATTCCTTGTAAATGAAACATTCTATGCACAACATTTTGCTTTGCTCAGCAATGACCAGATTTGATACTTTAGCTACCCTGTAGGGTTGTAATATTGTGATGCGAGGGAAAATTTATTTTTGGGAATGCCGAGTGCGCTAACTATCTTCCCAAAATCTAGTGCTTATGCCTCAGCCAATTTTGATTCTAGCCACTTCCTAAAGATCATCCATAGCACTAAGAATGATACCTTTCCATAACCCTTTGCTAGGAAAGCCGTGGGTAAGATGGAGTTTATTCCTTCACTGAGTATCCATATTTGATACTTATAATAAGATTCCTGCAGAAGCTGCCTTTTTTAGAGCTGAATCTCCACGATCGTCTCACTAACAGGGCCTTATTCATCAGTTTAATACTTTAGATCCCCCGAGCACCACTATGTTTTGTTAGAGGAAGCCTTTCCCAATGCACAAGGGGGTACATGATTTAGTTGAGTTGCCCCTCCAAAAAAAAATGCTATGTTTTAGGCCGTCTAACTTGGCTGCAACTGCGGTGGGATTGGAAGGACGGAAATGCAGCATGTGGGGATGTCTGGAAACAAGCTTTTAGTTAGAGATACCATTCCCATAATTGTTAAATAGATCAGTTTCCATGAGGCTAGCCTATTTTTGACATTCTCACTTATTGGCCTCAAGTACTCCTAGCTTATTTGAAAAAATCTTAATTAAGTTTCGCAAGAAATTAAAATTTTAATTAAAGTTTGACAACATGAACATCTTACAGATCTCATTAGCCCTTTGCTTTTGCTATGTATGCTCAAAATATTTTTCTAAAAATAAAATACTCAAATTTTCCTTGATCGAATCTTAAAGGTTAAAGTTTGAGACATCAATATATATTGGTGGTCACAAGTTATATTCTTAATTAAAACGATAGAAAGGGGGGTTGAGACGGGAGATAAACTATCCCCTTTATCAAGCCTCAGCCTAGTGGCCCATACCAAAAATAGGAAAGGATAAAAAAATTGCAAATTTGATGCAAACAGAAAACTTGAATTCTCTCTCTCCCATCAATATATATTGGTGGTCACAAGTTATATTCTTAATTAAAACGATAGAAAGGGGGGTTGAGACGGGAGATAAACTATCCCCTTTATCAAGCCTCAGCCTAGTGGCCCATACCAAAAATAGGAAAGGATAAAAAAATTGCAAATTTGATGCAAACAGAAAACTTGAATTCTCTCTCTCCCCCCCCCCCCCCCCCACACACACACACACACACACACACACACAACTAGAAGGTTAAACTAACCTAAAACCCAAAAAAAATATGCATTAAACATAATGTGAGAATGCTGAAAACACCATCTACTTCATCAAGTAAGAGTTAAAGGATGCCTCGAAAATAAAAGGAGGTTCACCAGTTGAGTAGTTCTAATATTCTCCACTTTTCATCGGTTTAAGAGCAAGTATCAAAGAATATTACAATTTGATTCCAAGGAAAGATTTTTCAATGAAGATATTTTGGAATAGTTAATTAGAATTTTCTATGGCCTATATAAGTAAAGCATATTAATATTGGCACAATATCTTCCTTAATTGTAAACATGCAAGTGGCAATTAGATTTATTCATTTTTGGGAAAAGAAATTCAAAATGTGATTGTGACACTCACAATGACATATTTTGTAAATTTATACAAGTGTTATGGTTTTAGTTCTTTTTTGTGATTGGCACATCAAATCAGACCATTAAGTCACACAATTATCACTTTCAAAATACAAGGCTATAATGAATAAAATATGTGAGTTGTAAGAGGAAGTGATGTTTATTCAAATATTAATATATTTTATATGCTAAACCCTTAATTGAATGTGTAGAGTATAGACCAATTTATGCCAATACATGATGTGTGGATACAATTATGAATAATGTTGTCATATCTTTGAAGAGGCACAAGCTGACAAGATTGTTGCTACAATAAGGGGCATGAAACATATCAAATTTGAAGAAGTGATCAAATGGAATCAAACTATATCAAATCTATTGGTTCAGTTTAATGTAGTTTAAGATTGTTTTTCAAAAAAGTTAAACATTTGTATGCATTTTGGTTTCATATTTTTTTTTTCTACCATTTTCTTCTTTATCGATTCTAGATGTGTCCAAAGCTTTTTCAAATGTAAACTTTCATCTCAATTCCTCAGCAACAGTAAAATGTCATTTGATTCAACTTCAACCTCAAAAATTATTTTTCTTATTGTCTAATTTAAAAAATACAAAAATAGTTAAGGGCAATTCCTTTAAATGCCATTTTTCCCCCTAATATAATACATTGTGATGTTCTATTTTCCAATTAAAATACTACAAATATAAAACATACGATTTTTTTTTTTTTATGTTCAGTTTGAGAGCATGGATTTCACACCTCAGACTTGGATTTGAATTTGGATAGATTAGGCAAATTACAATACAACTTTCCATGACATCTTATTTAAATTAATCTAACATAAATTCAATTCCAAGCAACATAGGTTTAGGGGGTACATAAATATAGAGACTTATATGGATGGAGAACATTCATCCAAGGACTACCCACTGATACTTAGGATGAGTTTCTTCCAAAGGTTAATTTTCTAAACATCATAGAAAACTTTCTAATGAGTTCACCTTATAACTCAGACGAGGAAAAAGGTTAACCCATGTTCGCTCAAACCGAGCCGATTGAAGCTTCTTATTCAAATCTTACCCAACTAATCACCTTGATATACCTAATGCTCAAGTCTTTATAAAGTTTTCACAAATGAATACCGAGTAGTCAAGTCAAACAAACTGCTAGCAGAAGTCACCCTCCTTGTGATTGTTGAATGCCAGCCTTTGTACTGTCAAAAATCAATGCTGTTCAATTTTATGGATAGAAAAAGAGACTAAATTAAACACGATGGCTATATCCAAGCCTACATCCACTTAAAATACAACATTCAAACGCATGCCGGATGTAGGATTACTGCTATATCTTGTTGCCCAAGGTTTTGACCTCAACATGGACTAATACAATGACAACTTGGCCTCAGGGATTGGAACTTGTTACTTGGGGGATTACAACATTCTCATTCCCTCCCAAGAGGAAATTTTTTATCATAAAACCAAACGCTTTAAATACCCACCACCTCCTTCAGCTTATACCCACCAACTGCACGTTCAAAACCATTCCATCTCCTGCATCTCCTCAACCTTACAGGCAAGTAAATATGGCTGCCACTCTCTTCAACCTCACAGCCATCCTTCTCACCCTTACCCTCCCTCTAACATTACTAGCCTCCCCCTCTCCAATGGCCTCTCTAATTGCAGCCGATGCTGAAGACTATGAGGAGTACATAATCGACACACCATTAGTCAACACCGGATCCTTAAGAGGTCAATTTATGGCGAGTATCATAAAGAAAGGTACACACTGTGATGTTACTAGCAACATATGCAATGGGATTTCGGCAAACAATGGTGCTAGCCACCTTTTTTGCTGTAAGAAGCATTGTCGGAATGTCCTTTGAGATAGGAACAACTGCGGGAGGTGCGGCCATAAATGTGGTTTTAGCCAACTTTGTTGCGGGGGTAAATGCACCAATGTTCGTTTTGATGCACTTCATTGCGGCAAGTGCAACAAAGCATGCGATTTGGGAGTTAAATGCGAGAAAGGTTTTTGCGGATATGCTTCATGAATGCACCAAAAGCATTTCAATGTACAAACTTCGAGTCCATGCAAAGAGATTTCATTTTTTGTCATTTTTAAATTAATTTTTATGTAATTTTACTAGGTTAGAATTTACTACATCTTAATTAGTTGCATGAATACATTCATTGTTGTATTGATGACAAGGAAAATAAGACTAACTATATAAGTGTTTTTGCATGAAGTTTCATTATTCTAAATACTAAAATAATCCTAAGCATTTACAAATTCACGAGTTTTCTTTCCTCGCTTAATCTTTTTTTTTTTTTTTTTTACCTTGAATAGATTTATTCCTAAATTTCTATTCACTGCGAACTTCTTTATGATATTAGGATAACATAATTAAAAAGAAATCCATGCATAGATGCCTCATTAATTACTTTTAAAAGAAAATTATTAGGTACAATGTTTCTTTCAACTTCTTTCAAAATAAGAGGAAATTACTATGCACTCGTTGACATTTTAGGCAATTGAAGTTGTCTATAATAGAAGAGTACATTTTTATATAAAAGATTCAACACCCAAATATGTTTCAGGCCTTCATAGACTTCGCTGCACTTGCACAAATGGCAATAACTAGCTAGTGTCCGCGCTTTCTTTTGGAGAATTTTGAGAGCCATAATTTTTTCCTAGGAATTAAACAAAGCAAAATGGAGACCATCATGGGGTCATCTGGTACCAAATCATCTAAAGTAAGGGCAGCAAGCCTGAAATAGAGACTACAATTTGGAGGGAGGAGGAAGTAAGGAGATTTAACTTAGGAGTACGCTCTTGGGAGGAGGCCAAGATATGGACTCTTCACATTCAGAACTGATGCAAGTGTAGAGTATATGAGGTTGAGAAGCTAAAGGACACATTCTTGCACGCCCCTTGGATTCCTTGTAAATGAAACATTCTATGCACAACATTTTGCTTTGCTCAGCAATGACCAGATTTGATACTTTAGCTACCTTGTAGGGATGTAATATTGTGATGCGAGAGAAAATGTATTTTCGAGGATGCCGAGAGGCCTATCTATCTTCCCAAAATCTAGTGCTTATGCCTCAGCCAATTTTGATTCTAGCCACTTCCCAAAGATCATCCATAGCACTAAGAATGATACCTTTCCATAACCCTTTGCTAGGAAAGCCTTGGGTAAGATGGAGACTATTCCTTCATTGAGTATCCATATTTGATGCTTATGATAAGATTCCTGTAGAAGCTGCCTTTTTTAGAGCTGAATCTCCATGAACGTTTCACTAACAGGGCCTTATTCATCAGTTTAATACTTTAGATCCCCCGAGCACCAGAATGTTTTGTTAGAGGAAGCCTTTCCCAATGCACAAGGGGGTACATGATTTAGTTGAGTTGCCCCTCCAATAAAAAAAGGCTATGTTTTAGGCCGTCTAACTTGGCCACAACTGCGGTGGGATTGGGAGGACGGAGATGCAGCATGTGGGGATGTCTGGCAACAAGCTTTTAGTTAGAGATACCATTCCCATAATTGTTAAATAGATCAGTTTCCATGAGGGCTAGCCTATTTTTGACGTTCTCACTTATTGGCCTCAAGTACTCCTAGCTTAGTATTTTTCTCCCAAAAGGAGCCCTACGTATGTGGATTGAAAATTTCCCAATGGGGAATTGAAGATTTCGACTAACTTTGCAGCTTGCTCCGCAACTCCAAAGTGGATGAACTTGTTTTCATTAAGTCTTAAGCGGCTACTATGAAACAATAGTATACATTTGAGCACTCTAAGCTCCTAAAAATAAATTCAATTAGACCGCCTTATTAAGCTGAGTCCTTCCACTAACAGCGTGAACGTGATGTGTGGATACAATTATGAATATTGCCGTCATATCTTTGAAGAGGCACAAGTTGACATGATTGTTGCTACAATAAGGGACATGAAACATATCAAATTTGAAGAAGTGGTCAAATGAAATCAAACTATACCAAATCTATTAGTTCGGTTTCATTTAGTTTAAGATTTTTTTAAAAAAAATTAAACATTTTGTATGCATTTTAGTTTCATATACTTTTTTTTTTCTACCATTTTCTTCTTTATAGATTCTAGATGTGTCCAAAGCTTTCTAAAATGTCTACTTTCATCTCAATTCCTCAGCGATAGTAAAATGTCATTTGATTCCACTTCAACCTCAAAAATTATTTTTCTTATTGTCTAATTTAAAAAATACAAAAATAGCAAAGAGCAATTTCTTTAAATGCCATTTCTCCCCCTAATATAATACATTGGGATGTTCTATTTTCCAATTAAAATACTACAAATATAAATCATACGATTTTTAATTTTTTTTTTTTATGTTCTGTTTGACAGCATGGATTTCACACCTCAGATTTGGATTTGGATTTGAATTTGGATGGATTAGGCAAATTACAATACAATTTTGCATGACATCTTATTTAAATCTAATATAAATTCAATTCCAAACAACATAGGTTTAGGGTACATAAATATAAAGACTTATATGGATGGAGAACATTCATCCAAGGACTACCCACTGATACTTAGGATGAGTTTCTTCCAAAGGTTAATTTTTTAAACTTCATAGAAAACTTTCTAATGAGTTCACCTTATAACTCAGACGAGGAAAAAGGTTAACCCATGTTCGCTCAAACCGAGCCGATTGAAGCTTCTTATTCAAATCTTACCCAACTAATCACCTTGATATACCTAATGCTCAAGTCTTTATAAAGTTTTCACAAATGAATACCGAGTAGTTAACTCAAAAAAAATGCTAGCAGACGTCAACCTTCTTGTGATTGTTGAATGCCAGCCTTTGTACTGTAAAAAATCAATGCTGTTCAATTTTATGGATAGAAAAAGTGACTAAATTAAACACGATGGCTATATCCAAGCCTACATCCACTTAAAATACAACATTCAAACGCATGCCGGATATAGGATTACTGCTATATCTTGTTGCCCAAGGTTTTGACCTTTGGAGCTCTGCCAAACCCCACTCAGTCAACATGGACTAATACAATGACCACTTGGCCTCAGGGATTGGAACTTGTTACTTGTGGGATTACAACTATCCCATTCCCTCCCAAGAGGAAATTTTTTATCACAAAACCAAACGCTTTAAATACCCACCACCTCCTTCAGCTTATACCCACCAACTGCACGTTCAAAACCATTCCATCTCCTGCATCTCCTCAGCCTTACAGGCAAGTGAAGGCTTTCAGCAGTAAATATGGCTGCCACTCTCTTCAACCTCACAGCCATCCTTCTCACCCTTACCCTCCCTCTAACATTACTAGCCTCCCCCTCTCCAATGGCCTCTCTAATTGCTGCCGATGCTGAAGATTATGAGGAGTACATAATTGACACTCCATTAGTCAACACCGGATCCTTAAGAGGTCGATTTATGGCGAGTATCATAAAGAAAGGTACACACTGTCATGTTACTAGCAACATATGCAATGGGATTTCGGCAAACAATGGTGCCAGCCACCTTTTTTGCTGTAAGAAGCATTGTCGGAATGTCCTTCGAGATAGGAACAACTGCGGGAGGTGTGGCCATAAATGTGGTTTTAGCCAACTTTGTTGCAGGGGTAAATGCACCAATGTTGGTTTTGATGCACTTCATTGCGGCAAGTGCAACAAAGCATGCGATTTGGGAGTTAAATGCGAGAAAGGTTCTTGCGGATATGCTTCATGAATGCACCAAAAGCATTTCAATGTACAAACTTCGAATCCATTGAAAGAGATTTTATTTATTGTCACTCTTAAATTAATTTTTATGTAATTTTACTAGGTTAGAATTTACTACATCTTAATTAGTTACATGAATACATTCATTGTTGTATTGATGATGAGGAAAATAAGACTAACTATATAAGTGCTTTTGCATGAAGTTTCATTATTCTAAATACTAAAATAATCCTAAGCATTTACAAATTCATGAGTTTTCTTTCCTTGCTTAATTTTTTTTTTCTTTTACCTTGAATGGAATTATTCCTAAATTTATATTCACGGCGAACCTGTTTATGATATTAGGATAACATAATTAAAAAGAAATCCAAGCATAGATGCCTCATTAATTACTTTTAAAAGAAAATTATTAGGTACAATGTTTCTTTCAACTTCTTTCAAAATAAGAGGAAATTACTATGCACTCGTTAAAATTTTAGGCAATTTAAGTTTTTTATAATTTACAAGTATATTTTTATATACTAGATTCAACACCCAAATATGTTTCATGCCTTCATAGACTTCGCTGCGCTTGCACAAATAGCAATAACTAGCTAGTGTCCGTGCTTTCTTTTGGAGAATTTTGAGAGTTAGAATTTTGCCCTAGGAATTAAACAAAGCAAAATGGAGACCTTCATGGGGTCATCGGGTTCCAAATCAATCTAAAGTAAGGGCAGCAGGCCTGAAATAGAGTCTACAATTTGGAGGGAGGAGGAAGTAACGGGATTTAATTTAGGAGTACGCTCTTGGGAGGAAGCCAAGATATGGACTCGTCAAATTCAGAACTGATGCAAGTGTAGAGTATATGCGGTTGAGAAGCTAAAGGACACATTCTTGCACGCCCCTTTGATTCCTTGTAAATGAACATTCTATGCACAACATTTTGCTATGCTCAGCAATGACCAGATTTGATACTTTAGCTACCTTGTAGGGTTGTAATATTGTGATGCGAGAGAAAATGTATTTTCGAGGATCCCGAGAGGCCCATCTATCTTCCCAAAATCTAGTGCTTATGAACCAGCCAATTTTGATTCTAGCCACTTCCCAAAGATCATCCATAGCACTAAGAATGATACCTTTTCTAGGAAAGCCTTGGGTAAGATGGAGACTATTCCTTCATTGAGTATCCATATTTGATACTTATGATAAGATTCCTGCAGAAGCTGCCTTTTTTAGAGCTGAATCTCCATGAACGTTTCACTAACAGGGCCTTCTTCATCAGTTTAATACTTTAGATCCCCCGAGCACCAGGATGTTTTGTTAGAGGAAGCCTTTCCCAATGCACAAGGGGGTACATGATTTAGTTGAGTTGCACCTCCAATAAAAAAAGGTTACGTTTCAAGCCGTCTAACTTGGCCGCAACTGCGGTGGGATTGGGAGGACGGAGATGCAGCATGTGGGGATGTCTGGCAACAAGCTTTTAGTTAGAGATACCATTCCCATAATTGTTAAATAGATCAGTTTCCATGAGGCTAGCCTATTTTTGACGTTCTCACTTATTGGCCTCAAGTACTCCTAGCTTAGTATTTTTCTCCCAAAGGAGCCCTACGTATGTGGATTGAAAATTTCCCAATGGGGAATTGAAGATTTCGACTAACTTTGCAGCTTGCTCCGCAACTCCAAAGTGGATGAACTTGTTTTCATTAAGTCTTAAGCGGCTACTATGAAACAATAGTATACATTTGAGCACTCTAAGCTCCTAAAAATAAATTCAATTAGACCGCCTTATTAAGCTGAGTCCTTCCACTAACAGCGTGAACGTGATGTGTGGATACAATTATGAATATTGCCGTCATATCTTTGAAGAGGCACAAGTTGACATGATTGTTGCTACAATAAGGGACATGAAACATATCAAATTTGAAGAAGTGGTCAAATGAAATCAAACTATACCAAATCTATTAGTTCGGTTTCATTTAGTTTAAGATTTTGTTAAAAAAAATTAAACATTTTGTATGCATTTTAGTTTCATATACTTTGTTTTTTCTACCATTTTCTTCTTTATAGATTCTAGATGTGTCCAAAGCTTTCTAAAATGTCAACTTTCATCTCAATTCCTCAGCGATGGTAAAATGTTATTTGATTCCACTTCAACCTCAAAAATTATTTTTCTTATTGTCTAATTTAAAAAATACAAAAATAGCAAAGAGCAATTTCTTTAAATGCCATTTCTCCCCCTAATATAATACATTGGGATGTTCTATTTTCCAATTAAAATACTACAAATATAAATCATACGATTTTTAATTTTTTTTTTTTTATGTTCTGTTTGACAGCATGGATTTCACACCTCAGATTTGGATTTGGATTTGAATTTGGATGGATTAGGCAAATTACAATACAATTTTGCATGACATCTTATTTAAATCTAGTATAAATTCAATTCCAAACAACATAGGTTTAGGGTACATAAATATAAAGACTTATATGGATGGAGAACATTCATCCAAGGACTAACCACGATACTTAGGATGAGTTTCTTCGAAAGGTTAATTTTTTAAACTTCATAGAAAACTTTCTAATGAGTTCACCTTATAACTCAGATGAGGAAAAAGGTTAACCCATGTTCGCTCAAACCGAGCCAATTGAAGCTTCTTATTCAAATCTTACCCAACTAATCACCTTGATATACCTAATGCTCAAGTCTTTATAAAGTTTTCACAAATGAATACCGAGTAGTTAAGTCAAACAAAATGCTAGCAGAAGTCACCCTCCTTGTGATTGTTGAATGCCCAGCCTTTGTACTGTAAAAAATCAATGCTGTTCAATTTTATGGATAGAAAAAGTGACTAAATTAAACACGATGGCTATATCCAAGCCTACATCCACTTAAAATACAACATTCAAATGCATGCGGGACGTAGGATTACTGCTATATCTTGCTGCCCAAGGTTTTGACCTTTGGAGCTCTGCCAAACCCCACTCAGTCAACATGGACTAATACAACGAACACTTGCCCTCAGGATTGGAACTTGTTACTTGTGGGATTACAACTTTCCCATTCCCTCCCAAGAGGAAATTTTTTATCAAAAAACAACAAGCTTTAAATACCCACCATCTCCTTCGGCTTATACCCACGAACTTCACGTTCAAAACCATTCCATCTCCTGCATCTCCACAGCCTTCCAGGCAAGTGACGGCTTTTAGCAGTAAATATGGCTGCCACTCTCTTCCAACTGACAGCCATCCTTCTCACCTTTACCCTCCCTCTAACATTACTAGCCTCCCCCTTTCCAATGGCCTCTCTAATTGCTGCCGATGCTGAAGACTATGAGGAGTACGTAATTGACACTCCATTAGTCAACACCGGATCCTTAAGAGGTCGATATATGGCAAGTATCATGAAGAAAGGTACACACTGTGAAGTTAGTAGCAACAAATGCAATGGGATTTTGGCAAACAACGGTGCTAGCCTCCTTTTCTGCTGTAAGAAGCATTGTCGGAATGTCCTTCGAGATAGGAACAACTGCGGGAGGTGCGGCCATAAATGTGGTTTTGGCCAACTTTGTTGTGGGGGTAAATGCACCAACGTTGGTTTTGATGCACTTCATTGTGGCAAGTGTAACAAAAAATGCGATTCGGGAGTTAAATGCGAGAAAGGTTCTTGCGGATATGCTTCATGAATGCACCAAAAGCATTTCAATGTATAAATTTCGAGTCCATGCATAGAGATTTCATTTATTGTTATTTTTAAATTAATTTTTACGTAATTTTACTAGGTTAGAATTTACTACATCTTTATTAGTTACATGAAGACATTCATTGTTGTATTGATGATGAGGAAAATAAGACTAACTATATAAGTGTTTTTGCATGAAGTTTCATTATTCTAAATACTAAAATAATCCTAAGCATTTGAAAATGCATAAGTTTTCTTTCCTTGCTTAATTTTTTTTTTTTTTACCTTGAATAGAATTATTCCTAAATTTATATTGGCGGTGAACTTCTTTATGATATTAGGATAACATAATGCAAAAGAAATCCATGCATGGATGCCTCATTAATTACTTTTTAAAGAAAATTATTAGGTACAATGTTTCTTTCAACTTCTTTCAAAATAAGAGGAAATTACTATGCACTCGTTGACATTTTAGGCAATTGAAGTTGTTTATAATAGACAAGTATATTTTTATATACTAGATTCAACGCCCAAATATATTTCATGCCTTCATAGACTTCGCTGCGCTTGCACAAATAGCAATAAGTAGCTAGTGTCCGCGCTTTCTTTTGGAGAAATTTGAGAGCTAGAATTTTGCCCTAGGAATTAAACAAAGCAAAATGGAGACCTTCATGGGGTCATCGGGTTCCAAATCAATCTAAAATAAGGGCAGCAAGCCTGAAATAGAGACTACAATTTGGAGGGAGGAGGAAGTAATGGGATTTAATTTAGGACTACGCTCTTGGGAGGAGGCTAAGATATGGACTCTTCACATTCAGAACTGATGCAAGTGTAGAGTATATGAGGTTGAGAAGCTAAAGGACACATTCTTGCATGCCCCTTGGATTCCTTGTAAATTAAACATTCTATGCCCACAACAGTTTGCTTTGCTCAGCAATGACCAGATTTGACACTTTAGCTACCTTGTAGGGTTGTAATATTGTGATGCGAGAGAAAATGTATTTTCGAGGATGCCGAGAGGCCTATCTATCTTCCCAAAATC
Organism: Malania oleifera; assembly: GCF_029873635.1. NCBI lineage: Eukaryota > Viridiplantae > Streptophyta > Magnoliopsida > Santalales > Ximeniaceae > Malania > Malania oleifera. Next base: position 134,602,502 of record NC_080417.1, read on the forward strand.
TAGTGCTTAAGCCTCAGCCAATTTTGGTTCTAGCCACTTCCCAAAGATCATCCATAGCACCAAGAATGATACCTTTCCATAACCCTTTGCTAGGAAATCCTTGGGTAAGATGGAGACTATTCCTTCACTGAGTATCCATATTTGATACTTCTGATTTCCTCGAGAAGCTGCCTTTTTCAGAGCTGAATCTGCATGATCGTTTCACTAACAGGGCTTTATTCATCAGTTTAATACTTTAGATCCCCCGAGCACCACTATGTTTTGATAGAGGAAGCCTCTCCCGATGCACAAGGGGGTATATAATTTAGTTGAGTCGCCTCTCCAAAAAAAAAAAAGCTATGTTTCAGGCCTTCTAACTTTGCTGCAACTGCAGTGGGATTGGGAGGACAGAGATACAGCATGTGGGGATGTTTGGCAACAAGCTTTTAGTTAGAGTTACCATTCCCATAATTGATAAATAGATCACTTTCCATGAGGCTAGCCTATTTTTAATGTTATCAGTTATTGGCCTCAAGTACTCCCAACTTAGTATTTTTCTCCCAAAAGGAGCCCTAGGTATGTGGATTGGAAATTTCCCAATGGGGTATTGAAGATTTCAGCTAACTTCGCAGCTTGCTCCTATACTCCAAATGGGATGAACTTGCTTTCATTAAGTCTTAAGCGACTACTATGAAACACAATAGTATACATTTGAGCACTCTAAGCTCCTAAAAATAAATTCAATTAGACTGCCTTATTAAACTCAGCCCTTCCACTGACAGAGTGAACCTGAATGGAAATAGGTGGTCTCCTAGATAAAAGCCTCTAGTGCCTAGGCAATTTGGGTTACGTGAAGGCATGATTTTTAGGTCTTAGAAACCAATTTTTGTGTGATTGCATGAAACTCAATACCCCTTTGTATTATACTTTGTTCAAATCTACACAAATCTAAATTTAATGTCTGAACTCTTAAATCTTAAACACTAGGTCAGTATGCACGAGTGATGTTCATCACTATTCTCAAGTTACATGATTCCATACTCATTTTAGTGTGCTCTCGGCACCACATATATGCAACACCATTGTCGCTTATTGCACAACAAGATTTTCTTTCCTGAACTCATATGCACATTTGCCAGCAAATGCACCAACATCTTGAATGTTGGAAGAAGGTTATCCCAACTGCAATCTTATAGGAAATTTTGAAGAAATACGGAAATTTTGAAGAAATAGAAGGGCATAAGTTTTTAAAATTTGCACAAAGAACTACCACAATATATTTTTTTTCATTTCTACGCATTATTTTCACTTGTATTAAACGCGCAAGGATCCCCAATTCTACATGTTGGTCAAATTTTCTTATCACCCTTGCCAGGGAAAGGAGCTCCTCTTTTCGTTTTTTTTTTTTCGAGTTATTTTTTTCAACCGGTTGTTCTGGTCTTTGCTCAAGGCTCGCCAATAGCTATTCTCTAGCACTCTTCTTTTATTTTTTTTCATTTCTATGTACAGTTCTATTTTTTAACAAATTACACCTTGCAACTCAACCCAAAAAAAAAAGGGTAATCCATGTCAGCTGAGGCTAAATTGGTTGAGGCTTCTAATTCAAATTGTGCCTAACTCATCACCTTGATCTATCCACTGCTAAAGTCTATTTCTTACTAATTGGTGACATCAGTTTTCAACAAATAAGTACAGAATTGAACACAAATTAAGTCATCCTAAAAAAATTCAAATACTAGTAAGGGATATGAAGACAAAAGCTAAAGAACCTCACAGAATATAATTCATTTTTAAAACCATGAATGAGGTAAATAACCAACTAAAGAAGCCTTGAGCTAGGGAAGATTATATAATTTACACAATTAATTTTCTGGATTAATTCCATTGACCCTCTAATTGATGTTTGATGATACTGACATTAATATTGTGTGGACTAGGCTGAATTGTTGAGTATGCTTATCTTATTTGAAAAAATCTTAATTAAGTTTCACAAGAAATTAAAATTTTAATTATAGTTTGACAACATGAACATCTTACAGATCGTCTCATTAGCTCTTGGTTTTTGCTATCTATGCTTAAGATATTTTTCTGAAAAAAAAAAATACTCTGATTTTCCTAGTAGGAATCTTAATGGTTAGAGTTTGAAACATCAATATATATTGGTGGTCTCAAGTTATATTCTTAATTAAAACAATAGAAAGGGGGCTTGAGATAGTGAATAAACAATGGTGTCAGCCGTTTTTTTGTTGTAAGAACCATTGCCGTAATGTCCTTGGAGATATGAACAACTGCGGAAGATGCGGGCACAAGTGTGGTTTTGGACAAATGTGTTGTGCAGGTAAATGCACCAATGTTGGTTTCAATAATCTTCATTGTGGCAAGTGCAACAAAGCATGTGATTCCGAAGTTAAATGTGAGAATGGTTCATGTGGATATGCTTCTTCAATAAATCAAATGGATTTCTACCCACAAGCTAGCTAGGAGTTCATGCATATAGAGATTCAATTTCAGTCTTTTTTCGGGTTATTTTTTTGTAATTTTAGTGGGTACATGATTTGTTACACCTTAATTACTTACATGAATATATAGCTTAGTTGAATATTTGTTGTACTAATTAGGGAAATAAGTTCATTATTCTAAAAAATAAAATAATAATAAGCATTTATATTCATAAATTTATGAGCTGTTCTTTCCTCCTTATATATATATTAATTTTAAAATAAAATAATAATAAAAAATAAAGCTCGGCTACTGGGTTCAACACACAAATAGTGAGAGAAAAAAAAGGCCACTATTCAATGAATAACCTTAACCAAAAGATGTCTTCATCCTGCAATACATTTAAGGAATAAAGGTAACAAGAGCATGCACAATTGCAAATCAAATAGCTGAAGTTTAATGTAATTCATGCAATTCCTAATTCAACTAAACATCTATTGATCCAGGTCTAAAATAAACAAGTGGCTTAAAAGTTACTCCCTCTCTCTCTCTCTCTCTCTCTCTCTCTCTAAAACCACATGACACATTTAATATTCATTCATTCATTGCTCAAGTTTACATGCAATAACATTTCTCCACATCAAACATGTTTATTTATTCGATCGAGTCAATTCTTTTTCCTCAGCAAATATTTGCCCTCTAAACATTATTCAAAAAATATAAGATGATAGAAATTGAAAAATATGAGATGTTTCTTAATTATGTCAACATTACTGAAATTGAAAAATATTTATTCTGTGAATTTTTCTTAAATTTTCTCGTTTAAAAAAAAAAATTTGTTAACTTTTACATGTGACTCTAGAAATTACATTGTAACATGGTTTGTTTTGAAATAAATTAAAATTTAGCTTCTTTCTCATGAATTTTGCTTCTTTCTCACATTTCTAACTGCTCATTTTTTTTCACTTCAATCATATTTGATATATACTTCTCACAACTCATTTATTCCACTTCAGTCACATTTGAGGTATACTTCTTACAATCTATAAATATGTTTCACTCTACATGCATCTTTTTAATATTTTTTTCTTATTAATTGCTTTCTTTCACATTCTCTCAAATTTACTTTTATTCAGAATTATATATAAGAAGGAATTTGACTATATTAATATTGTTTGATTGCAGAACTCTTAACACTTCTATTTTAGCAACCAATTAGCATTTTGTATACCAAGTGTGTTATATCTAATATTGAAGTCGTATCCTTTCTTACTCTCCTTATAAACATAATATTTTTTTGTAAATTTTTTACTTTTCTTTAATTTTTCATTATTTTTTTAACAATGGATGGATGTGTTAATTTGATATAATTTAAAATTTTCTTGATTATATGAGATTTCTCTAATTTTATAATATTATAATAAAATTGAGAGCCTATATTTATTCCATCAAAATACTTCAATATCGTAAGTTTATATAAATATAATAGAATAATTAATAGTGAATATGTTGGCATAAGTTATGTGATATAAGGAATACTATTTGCCATGTTTAAAATATAAGAATTTATTAATCTTTTTATACCAAAAAAAAATTTCATTAATAGGGAAATAATTTACAGGAGGGAGAATAAGACATCTTCAGATAGAAATATGGGACTGGGAAAAACAAAGAACTAAGAACAACGAAAAAAGAAAATCATCAAGCCAGAAAGTTCCTCCAATATCTTCATAATTCCAGAAAACTAACACCGCTAATAATTCCGAACTCAACACACCACAAAGAAGCCTTATATTGAATCTATTCCTGCACTAGTACCCATTATAACTTCTTCCCAAAAAATATCTGTGCATTATGCTCCAACCATAAACTCCAAAAGACTACAAATATGCAGAACTTCCACAATGTTGTCATATCCTTCTTCCAAAACCTGCAAAGGAAGTGGCTAAAAAATCTTCCATTGACAAAGGACAGGCCCAATTCTCATCCATGAGACCAAATAATTTGTAACAAATCCTGCAAGCAAATTCAGAGTGCAAAAGAATATGAGATGATGTCTCAGAATTCCTATAACAGATCACGCAAACATTTGCACACAGAACCTCCAAAGGTCTCCTAATCTGCAGCAAGTTATTGGTATTAATTTTGTTAAGCACAACCAACCATGTAAAAGCCTTGATTTGTTTGTGGAACCTTGACCTTCCAAATAAAAAAATAAAAGGCAACAAAGAGTTAGAACAAGTCAAAAATTCAAAAAATGATTTGCAAGAGAACACCCTCAACTGATCCAAAGACCATGAACAAACATCCCTCCCCAAGAACAAGTTATAGTTATCAATAAGGACAACAAGGATGAAAACTCCACCATCTTCCTCAGATGTCCCCAGAAGTGAAGATTCCAAGAAACCAAAGGATTGTCAAATCACCAACAAAGAAAGAAATGACTCTACTCGACTCAAAGCTCAATCTAAAAAGACGAGGGAAAGATGTGGAAAAGAGCATTCCCAAGCCAACAGTCTTTTCAAAAACGAACAAGAACCCGTTGCCACCTCAAATTTTAGTGTGAGGAACAAATAGAGAATAAATATGAGAAATAGACCTCCATGGACTCCCCCAAGAACATATCAAACTAATATTGGTATAATGGTATCCCAACCACTCTCATCCAGCAAGCTAACTTCTTATAACTCTATGCCAAATCACCAAGACCAAGCCCTCCCCCCCCCCCCCCTCTCCTTTCTCCTCCTCCTCTTTAAACCTACAAATCTTTACCCGACTCACTAAATGGTCTCTACAACTCCCTACACCAAGCCATAAGAAAACTCTCATAATTCTCTCAAGCTTACAAGCAATCCTCAGAGTCACAAGAATCTTAAAAACAGGCAAGAAATACAATGAAATGCTTTAAGACAAGATTGAATAAGAGTTATTTTACACCAAAGAGAGAAAAGAGCCCCCCTTCCAACCATCTAATCTCTTCATCACCCTTTCCACTACCGGATTCCAAAAATCCACAGCTCTAGAATTCCCTACCAAAAGAGCCCAAATCAAAGACCAATCCAATAAGCCACCATTCCCTGTATTTATTTTGAGCCCAGACAACCTCTCGAAGACTTAGAAAATAGCCAAGATTCTCCTAAAAGAAGGGCTATGATCATCTAGGAAGAAAATGGTATAATCAGAGAATTGAAGACGATAAACCACCACTCATTCTTTCTTCAATTCCAACCCTTTCACTCTCCACTGCCTATCCACCATCCTGCTCAAAAGTCTAAACATCAGCTGCACGGACTAACAAAAAGGAATATAAAGGGTTTCCTTGTCTGATGCCCCTCAAAACAGTAAACCAAGATTTCAGTTCACCATTCACAATCACTGAAAACTACACATTAGTCAAACAACCCTTAATCCATCTGTGTCAACGCTCACCAAAACCCTTTCTCATAAAAACTTTATCTTAAGAAGCTTCAGCTCACTCCACCATAAGCTTTCTTGAAGTCTACTTTGAAAACAAACCCCCAATTATTATTCCTACAAATATCCTCCACCAGCTTATTAGCCACCAAAATAGCATCCACTATTTGCCTACGATCCCGCCACTCCCAACAAACGCACTCTGAACACAAGATAATATCCTCTACCTTGAAAGATGTAAATTTCTTAGGCACCAAGGCTATAAAAGAGGAGATAATGCTTACTCAAAATCTCGTTCCCATAAAAATCAACAATCACTTCAACAAATTACCCTTAATAATCTCTAAACAATCTTGGAAGCAAGACAAGTTAAAACCATCTTAATATTCCTACTTTCGATTTTAACTGATGAAATTTATATTGATAAAATGGTTGAAAGGATTCTTTATTAATTTAATATTCTAATATCATAGCTTCTATAAAGATTTACAGATCTGTTATAATATATACAAGAAAGAAAAACAATTTCAAAACTAGCAGTCACAAACCCTACCAAATTTTCTAATACCTTGTATAACATCTCCTTCTTACATTAAAGGCAAGGTTATGAACAATTGAATTAACTATGAAGAGGAATTCTCATCAAGAAATGTTTCCTTGCTTCCCACACATAATAGATTGTAGAGTTCTAAACTAATTTTTGGGTGTTTAATGTGTGTGGGAATTGCTTAAAGAGGACAACAAACAAATTTCTCAGTCCAAATTGAAAAAATAAATAAATAAATAAAAACAAATAACAAATGAATCATAATGGGAGGTTGAAATTGAGCCACAAAACCAAATGCTGCCCATAACTTTAGGAAACTTAATCCTTAAGAAGTTTCGGGAAGATTCAGAGAAAAAAAGACCTTACGTGGATAATTCCAAGAGTTGATGGAATCATCCATACTAGGATTTGGGCAGAAATTCAGCAGCCCCTTCAAGTATGCAATTCTGCTTGAAGATATTCTTGGCCATTTTTAACAGCCTTTAGCTATGATGTCATACTGTTGCACTTAATGGATATCCAAAATCAAGGAGGATGGCTTGTCCGCTTTTTCCTGTAAATTTTTTCTTTTCTTGCCTTAATGAAATCTTTGTCATCTAAAAAAAATGGATAACCAAAGTCAATAGCTAGAGCTGAGTCATAGTAGAGTAATAGCAGACTCTTTGGATGTCAGTTATATATGTATACACATTTTTTTTGTTGATTGGAGGTTTTTTTGTTGATCACTAGGTCCAAGTTACACAACTCGAAATAGTCCATCTCTTATCCCATGCCTTTTTCAACATTCTTTTAAGAGCCTCCAACAAGCATGAAAGTCTGAAATTCTAGGTATTGGGATGTCCTTTAAGGGACTTCAGTCATCAAAATATAAAGAGGTGTTTTGTCATTTCCAATAGATTCTATTTCCTTTAACTATGTATCTAGCTACTAACGCTGAACATAAAATTAAATTTCCCTCATTTAAGCAAAGGTACTATAGACCCATCGTAGTCCGTCCCTTCCCCGGACCCTGCATATGTGGGAGCTTTGTGCACTGGGCAGCCTTTAAGCAAGGTATTGAAATATAACCAATGCACATACATACATACATGTCTGTGTGTATATCCATATATATTAAAAACAGTGACACTCCACGCATGTACTCCTTAATGTGTATTATCCTAAAATCTTAAGTCACGTCCATCTAATTATCAGAGACTCACCAATTTATAAATTCTAGTTAGGATAGGGGGGAGAGAGAGAGAGAGGAAACAAAGGAATGAAGAACACAATTTACACACCACTATGATCATTTCATTATTTAAGAATAATAAAAATATCTTCCATCAATGCATGCAATCAATACAATCCAATTCAATATATTCAAAGTAACCAATTAAGGAAAAACAAATACTGCACCCAATACAATTACCCAAAAAAGATTCATTTTTATGACTCTGCACAATCTTTTCGTACGTACGTAGAAATCCTTTTGGTTGATTCAGGAAGCATATCCACAAGAACCATTCTCGCATGTAACCCCCAAATCACATGCTTTGTTGCACTTGCCACAATGAGAGGCATCAAATCCAACATTGGTGCATTTCAGTTATCAAAATATAAAGAGGTGTTTTGTCATTTCCAATAGATTCTATTTCCTTTAACTATGTCTCTAGCTACTGGCACTCGTAACATAAAACTAAATTTCCCCCTATTTAAGCAAGGTACTATAGATCCATCGCAGTCCACCCCTTCCCTGGATCCTGCATATGCGGAAGCTTTGTACCCCAGGCTGCCTTTAAGCGAGGTAGCAAAATGTAACCAATACACACATACATACATACATGTCTGTGTGTATATACATATATATTAAAATAGTGACACTCCATGCATGTACTCCTCAATAGTATTATCCTAAAATATTAAGTCACGTCCACCTAATTATTAGAGACTCACCAATTTACACACCATGATGACTATTTCATTATTTAGAATAATTAAAATATCTTCCATCAATACATGCAACCAATACAATCCAATTCAATATATTCAAGTAACCAATTAACGAAAAACAAATACTGCACCCAATACAATTACCCAAAAAAGAATCATTTTTATAACTGTGCACTGTCTCTTTGTATGTGCGTAGAAATTCTTTTGGTTGATTCAGGAAGCATATCCACAAGAACCATTCTCGCATTTAACCCCCGAATCACATGCTTTGTTGCGCTTGCCACAATAAGAGGCATCAAATCCAACATTGGTGCATTTACTGGCACGACAAAGCTGTCCAAACCCACATTTATGCCCACATCTCCCACAGTTGTTCCTGTCTCAAAGGACATTCCGGCAGTGGTGCTTGCAGCAAAAAAGACAGCTCACGCCATTATTCACTGAAATCCCATTGCATATATTGCTACTAACATCACAGTGTGCATCCTTTTTTACGATACTCACTAGAAACCGACCCCATAATGACCCAGTGTTGAGAAATGGATTGTCAATGACATACTCCTCATATATTCTTCCATATCAGCAGTGATTAAAGAGGCCAGTGGAGAAGGGGAGGCTAGTAATGTTAAGAGGAGGGGTAAGGGTAGAAGGATGGTTGTGAGTTTGATGAGAGTGGCAGCCATATTCACTACTGAAAGTTCAAGTTCTGAGTTGTAGCGAGGCTGAGGAGATAGAGGTGAAATGGCAGTGTCCAGCTGGTGGGTGAAAGGCAATGGAAATGGTGCAGGGCATATAAAGCATCAGACTTTGTGATAAAAATTCAATACCACTTAAGAGGGAATATTGTGAACTTGTAATTCCACAAGTTCCAATCCCTGAGGCCAGGTGTTCGTTGGATTAGTCAAGAATACCGAGTCGGGGTTTGGCAAGGCTACAGTCTTGCTCAATTTGAAAGCAAAAAAAAAAAAATTCCTACACATTTTTTTGAAGGTGGGGATGTGGGGATTCAGCAGTACCGTGCACCTTACTAGCTTGCTGCTGCACATACAAAATTCTTTTTTTTTTTTTTTTTTTTTGGTGGTATTTTCAGTAGAAAAACATAAGAAAATCGAGGCAAATATTTCCACATTGCACAGAGTGACATGGATTTGTGTCACTTATATTCCTTTCTATGACCACCTACACACACACATACTAAAGAGGATATTGCAGCTGTATCTGGTATGCTTCCATTGTACAGAAATTCATTTGATTAAATATTCCACAATATCTTTAATTAAAAAATACATATTTCCTTGAAATGACCAACTTGTAGTATTCCTTTGATCCTTGCAATTTGGCCAAAAGCTGAAAGATCACACCAAACTCAGAATGTGGGAAATATGCTTCATATGAGAGTATCTCCAGCAGCTTCAATTCTTACCTCACAATCTTACATCACCATGTGTATAATGATATTGTTGAATGAATGTGTGAGTATTGGGCGGCCAAACATTTCAACCAATGTATTTTAAACTTGAATATTTTAAAGTCCAGTTTGCTTGCAAGGCCTACTTTTCTTTTCCAGGCTACTTGGTCTAGTGGTAGTGGTAGTTGTACTAGCTAGCTAGCCATGGAGCATGGCACATTCCTTTTACTCGATCTTATTATTTTAAAGAGGCTCGTGATTGAATCAGACCAAAGCCATCTAATTTCAAAGACCACCAAATTAAGATTTTAATTGAACTAGACCCAGCTGGTTCTACAGGCCAAGTTGTTTTATGAGACTCTGAATCTAGTCCTCCACTAAACCCCATTCTGATTTCTTTTCTAATCCCCAACAAAACAATTTGGCCATTGGCCCACATGCAATTGAAACCTGTGTTGGAAGAAACTATTTTACAACTTGGCCTATCCAAAATTAACTTGCAACTTGGGCTGCAGTTATTGACAAACTTAAAATTAACATGCCACTTGTCCTGCAGTTATTGGAAAACTTGTGGAAGTATAATTTGAACTCCCTGGCCCTTTCCAATTGTCCCCATAGTATTTCATTTATCACTAAACTTCAACTTATAAATACATACTCAATTCCCTTGGGTTCAACTCAAGCATTGGACAGCTCCTCCCTTCTGAACTGAGAGATCAATTATATATCATCAATGATGGCTACGATTCTCATCCAGCTCACAACAATCCTTCTCACCCTCGTCGTACCTCGAATAGTGCTAGCCTCCACCTCTCCCATGGCCTCTTTGATCACTGATGATGCAGAAGACCATCAAGAGTATGTAATTGATACTCCATTTGCCAAAACCAGATCCTTGAGGGGTCGGTTTCTGGAGAATATAATAAAGAAAGGAACACACTGTGATGTTAATAGCAACATATGCAATGGGATTTCAGCGAACAATGGTGCTACCATCTTTTTTGCTGTAAGAACCATTGCCGTAATGTCCTTAGAGACAAGAACAACTGCGGCAGATGCGGGCATAAGTGTGGTTTTGGACAACTTTGCTGTGGGGGTAAATGCACCAACATCAGTTTCGATGCTTTTCATTGTGGCAAGTGCAACAAAGCATGCGATGCAGGGGTTAGATGTGAGAATGGTTCATGCGGATATGCTTCATGAATAAACAAGAAGGATTTGTACATATAGCAGTCCATGCACAAGATTTCACTTTCTTGGTCGTCGTCGTATTCTTATTCTTTTTCTTTGGTTACATTATATGTTTCATTAATTACTTGGTGAATATGTTGATTGATTAGATTGTGTTGAAGAGGGAAATAAGACCAAATGTTTATGCATAATTATTAATTTTTAGATAAAAGAAAATTTCATCATTAGTTCTGAATCAAGAAATACTTATAATTGTTTATAAATTGAGTTCTTCCTTCCTTATTTTCTTCTTTTTTTGGATGGATAGATTTTCAAATTTTGTGATTGAGGCTTTCTTATTACAGATAGATCATATAATTTAACAAGTGCAGAGTCTTGTAGGGAACATTATCCCAATGATTAGAGCTTGGGCTTCCATGCTGATGGTCTCAAGTTTGGATCTTAGGAAGGGTAAGAAGGGATATGAGATGAGAGATGAGCTACCTTGTATTGTGTAACGTACATAAGCTAGTGAGCCTATAAGGACCTACATACCAAAAATAAACCCTTTTAAAACTAAGAAAAATGAAAATGAAAAGTTGTATGGGAACTATGAAGACATCCCCTTCAAAAGGGCGGGTGTTGTATCCAAAAAGGTAAACCTTACAAGGAAGGATGAAATAACCATAGGAATTGTAAAAATCTTAGAAAAAAGAAGCAAAAGAAGGTTAGAGAATTGAATGGGAAAGGTGCATGGTGAAAAGAGACAAATCAGAAAAAAAGAGAGAAGAAAAGAGATAAAAAGTAAAGATAGAGATAAATATAGATTGAGATAAAGAAAGAGATTAAAGGGGAAGAAAATGAGATAAAGGATGACTAACAATAAGCTAGAAAAATTACATTAAGTTTGATAACAGCATAGATGCCTCTTTCTCATTGTTACAAGGCTATTTATAAATAAGCATGCCTCTTTCTCATTGTCACAAGGCTATTTATAGACTTCCTAAACCCACTTCCACTTCTGAAAACATAGGGCCAAAGATTCTCTAAAAAATTCAACTCCCCTATTCTATAATTTATATTTCATGATTCTTTTGAAGTTAAAGGGGTGTTTGTTTTATTTGAATTTCCCTTGCATAAAGCTATATCTGAACTGATTTCACTGAATAAGTGAACCAGTAAAACATCAGAGTATTTGGTGACAGCTATGAATTTTCTTAAAGGTTTTCTAATAGAACCAGTCATGCAACAGCCAACATGTAAGATTCAGATTTAGAGGTCCCTTTTTTCAATTTTATCACTTATAAAAAACGAAATTGACAACAACAAAAAAAAACTCAATACCAAAGTGATTTTAAAATTAAAATAATAAATTTTATTTTTTGTACAACAATAAATTATACTATTTCTATTTATAATTATTAATTAAGTATCTGATAAGAAAATGCTATTTATATCCAATGAAAAACTTTAGTGTATGTAATTGCTTATTAATTTTACCAAATATTTATGCTCCTAAGTGTTAAGAAGGTTAAAATTGAAAACAACACATATTTAGATATTAGATACCAAACTATTAAAATAATTCATATTTTAGATTCAGTGATCGATTCAAGTTTAATTCAGAACTGATTCACAAAATCATATTTGAATTCAATGTTCAACACTTAACACTTAACTTTACCAAACGCCCCCTAAATATAAGTGCATAAGTATACTTACCTTCCAAAATTTAAACCTCATATAACTCATTTGAATTTAAATTTAAATATTTCACTACTCTCTATCACTCTTGGGAAACACTTGCATTTCTCAACTAAATTCACGAGTTTTGATGTTGTATCTGATAGGCAATACATAACTTTCACGCAAGGCTAGGTTCTAGTCCTTGATTATCTATTAATCAGGTGTCTAATAGTTGTGTTATTTGGCCATTGTGGTTGATCCCCTCACCATGTGGAAATCACTCCATCTTCCACATGGTTCTATTTTGAACACACAAATTATATAAACAAGTGCAAAAGGAAAAATGAAAAAATAAAAAAAATGACTAGAGAATCACTTGATAGAAATTTTATATCGCAACACTATTAAACTGTAGTCCATTAAGGGAAAAAAAACTTCAGCCCAAACAAAAAAAAAAAAACGAATTTCAATTTTTTGTAACACTACATTTCAAGCGTAGAGTTCGAATTTTAAATTTGGAATTATGTAGAATTCAAAAACATAAGCTAAGTTTGGGAGCATGGATTTTGAACCTTGGATTTGAATTTGGATTTGGACAAATTTCAATATCATTTTACATTAAATTTTATCAGTTTATCCAAATCCAAGGCTCTCCAAACATAGGGTAAATAAAACTTGTATTGCATACGTTCAAATCCACACAATTTTTTTATAGCAAAATAAATATATATACTAAGAAACAAATTAAATTTAGAAGCTAGGGGAGGACAGGAGATCCTCAAAACCAAAAAGAAAACAAATAGAAATAGAAGACCTAGAAAAAATTGAACTTCGTAATTAATAGAACCTCCAAAACAGAACCTAATTAAGAAAACTCTTTTAGAACGCTTCCCTTCATAATTAACAGAACTTCGAAGCCTTGCTAATTTCCACTGAACTTTAGTTGATCTACTTATTGCACCATTCAATCGAACTTCATTCCCTCCACGATCAGCCATCCACAATCACTAATCTTCTCCACAGGAGTAGGTAATATCCCGTCCTTGGACTGTTTACTCACAGCAACATTTTGCTCACTAATCTTCTCCACATGAATAGGTTAGTATGAAATCCTTATGCTGATTAGTTACAACCAAATTCCAGCCCAGCTCTCCCTCCTCATAGATTGGAACTCCTCTAAATCTTCAAGTGGAGAAGGGGGCACATAAGAAATATCCCCCAATACATCCGAAGAGTCAGACCCAAAATCCAGATTTTTACGCATCTTATCCAACGATAAACCACTAACTTAAGCAAAATCAATATCAACTTCACTATCTTCATCTGAAACATCCTCCCATTTTTTCTCACTTTGAATTTTATTCACGCTCTTCTCCATCTCAACCTAATTGCAACTTTGAGATTCCTCAACATGAAAATTTCCATCATCATCTATTTTAAACACCCCCCCCCCCCCGGCGCGGGGTTTGAATTCATAGAATGCAGGGAAAGAATCAAATACCTTCAACGATCTTTTGCAACTTTACTCCACGATCTTTGAACTCGCTCAAACCTTCAACCTTACCACCAACCTCCTGGTGGAGACCCTTAGTTGCCTCACAAAATTCATTTTCAAAACTTCGCCACCCTACATCTTTAAATCCACCAGGAATAAAAACCAAATACCTCTTCCCTTTCCACCCCAACCCTAACTCCAAAAATTTCCCCATTTTTGTTAGACAAATCGACAACCAATATTGTACACTACCTAAACACACCATACGAAATCCTCTTCCGAAACGACAAAGAATAGACAACCCATCGCCATCACAACAAAACCATTTCGCAGCATCCGAAAGAAACCTCACCCACATGTTCCTTTTATAGTTGTGCTCAAGAAAAAACAAATACAGCTTCTTCCCCACTTTGTCTAACCTCATATCAAAGGCCCTTCCTTTTATCTGCATCGAACGCTTGCGAAATCTACTAGCATTTTCTAACAATTCCATAGCACAATACAAAGAGAAAGAACAAAGATGGTTTCGCAAGAGAGTATTCCATTTTCACTAGAAAGTAGCATTCTCCAACAATTTTAAATTCAAGAGTTGAACTCAATGCTTCCAAACATAGCACAAATATTTGCATTGTTGTTGCTATTCATGTTTTATGTTATTGCAAACAATAGATGGAAACACTGAGCACAAAACAAAGGAGACCAACCACTCTCAAGTCATATTTTTGGTTTTAATATAACTTTAAGTGTAGTTGAAATTGGCTCCAACTATAGAGTTTTATGTTCTACTTTGTCCAGCATAGGGGAAACTAGAATGAGAAGTTTGTTTAATTTATATAGTAATACACTCCATATTTTCTATCTTTTATTAGTGAGTAGAGAGTAGACTTTGGCCAAGCACATGCACATATACCATCTTGCCTCACACACATGAAATCGTAAGGAAATTTTATTGTGTTTTATGTTTTGCTTTTTTTTTTCTTTTTTTTTTTTAACTCAAGTTAAAGTGACGGTCTAAGCTTAATGCCATTTGTGTCCACAGTAGTTTTATTTTTAAACTACTTAGTGCTAGTGAGCTCATGGATCTATTGTAGTATAATCGACGAAGAAATTCTTACTCCATATATTCTAAATTGCAAATCAATGTGGGATCAAAATCCATGTACTGGTCGAAAGTATTATGCTTAAGGGATTTGAGAATGGCTTGACGATGAGATATCCCTTTGGATGTACATTGTTACACATGTCAACAAAATTGGTCAAGTGCTACCTACAGGATTTCCCTTTCTATTGAATTGTTGGAAATCAGGTGATTGATATACAACGCCCATAGGCTGTTAGCTTTTGAGTACATAAAGCACCTTTGTGAAGGAATAGTACTCATCTCAATAAACAAAGCAAAATAGCTACCAATTATCACTAATCCATAAAGCCAACTGGTAGAAAAAACACATTTGTGTCAACATAAACCCTTGCCAACACAAAGTCATGTACCAACATAGAACACTTGCGAATAATTTAAGAAAAAAAAATCAAATAGGCCAAAAGACATGCAGCTACAATGTTGAAATTCATCACCTCAACTCCCAACACATTTTTTTGAACGTAGACCTTAATCTTACTCTTAAAATTAAGGATGAAGACTTGTGAAAATTTAATTTTGTTGGGGTAAAAATGCTAACCGGAGGTGAAGTGGTCGCAAGTGGTAGTTGAATGGGCAGCGATCGCAGGCAGCGCTTGCACGGACAGAGGTTTCCAGCGGTGTTACAGAAGGCTAAAGCACGAGCGGCGGCGGTAAGGGATTTCAAAAGCCACAGGCAATTGTCGAGAAGAGAATTGTGCAGAGTTTGGGAGGGGGAGGGGGAGGGGGAGGGGAGAGAAGACGAATGAGCAGTGCAGAGGGAACTGGTGGGACTGGGGTTTAACCTTTCAAGTAGACATATCGGCATCGTCTTGTCGTATGATTACTGAGAAGGAAACCAAAACGGCGTCTCTTTCGCGACAATATATTTCGTCGCTAAAACTGTTATAGCCCTCGCGAAACACGGCCTCTGAGGGTGCGAAAAATGAATTTGCTTTTTTTTTTTTCAATTACATAAGAATTTCAGCCACCAACGAGCCCTTAGGACCCCCTGGTGCGGTACCATATCTACGGATCAGCATCCTCCACCCTCAGGTCTCGTTGATCAAGGTAAAGTTCGGAATGCGGATACGACTTATGTGCATCAGTTGGATGTTCGGTCAACCCAATTCTCAGGACATATTTTCATTACCATTCACGGTCCCTGCTGGCTCACAAAGAACTCTCACATCTGCGATCCTCGCTGGCTCATAGAGCAAACTCTCACCATCTACGGTCACTGCTAGCTAACAGAGTAAACTCTCACCATCCACAGGTATCACTGGTTCCGTGAGTGTATTTACTTGAAATTGAACTCTCGATACTCCTTCTTACTTATTGATGTCTTTACACTATGGCATGCCCATGGGGATGAATTTGCTTTTTGGCCCAACTTTTAGTTGACAATAGTAAAATCATCGTCAAAGGTGTCAGTTCTCCAATTTTGCATAACTTTCGTTGCCAAAAGGCAGCTTCTATTAATAATATTCACACATTGGTCACTAAAAAATTTGTCCATAAATAGTATTTCTCGTAGTAAAATGGGGATTCTAGAAACTACAAACCGATTGAATCAACAAATAAAAAATTATGATTAGAACAAATGTTTTTAAGTACATTGCACAATTTCTTGGGCATACACTAGGTAGCCACCAAACACAAGTGTCTCAACTTAACAATTTAAAAACCTGCCAAACAAAAATATCAAATAGGATTTACTCAAATAGGCCTAACTAATGTTAGGATCAAGCCTAAATTGTCTATCCATATTCACTAATTTTTTTGCTAATGCCTTTTATGGGGCCTCATCAACTTTATCTTATCTAAACGGTGGAATTATCTAAAGGGTGAAGAACTACATTCCATACTCAATTTTCTTGTATGAGCACATGATTCATATTCACACACATACATATGCGCAACTAGGTAATTATGTAGAGCAGAAATTTGCAACCATTACTAGGGGTGCACCAATCAAAGAATTACTACATAGATAGGAGCCAATAGTTGTTAACATTCAATTTAAGGTGTTATTTGGTACTAGATGTGTGAGCCACTTCAATAAGAGTAAAACTTAGCATGTGAGATGAAACTCTTCAATAGTTTGAGCTTATATCTTATTCCTCTGGTTTGGATTTAAATATTTTTTCTTGAATTGTTTTAGTGAGTTTCACAACTGCTCAATCTATCTCTATAATCCTATTATCTCTGGTCATTGCATTAGTCATTAAAAAAAATCATAAATATAATAAGATAATACTCTTTAGAGAAATAAATGGTGTCTCTTTTCCTTTGTGATCAAGTAGAAGATTTTGTACTTGAATAAGCTTTACAAACATAAAATGAGTCATAGAATTTAAGTATATTAAAAGAGCGAGATGCTTTCAATAATATTCAGAAGTTTTATTCTTTGCCCCATATAGATTATACCAATTGTTATTTATGACTCTTATACTTCTATTTTTATAAGCAAAGAAGGAAGGAGGAAAAACATGAAGGGGGCAGCACAACAGGACTCATCGACGAGGGGCCTATGCTCGTCAACGAAGGAACTGTAGAGGTTCATCGACGAAGGCTTTGAAGATCATCGACGAATAATTACCGAGAGCAAGAATTTTTCAGATTTCTGGCATCGTCGATGAGAGCCCTATATTCGTCATCAAAGGGTCTTCTTGGTCTCATCGATGAGGACCTGTGTTCGTCGACGAGAGGCGCCTGGGCTACAGTAGTTTTTCTGAATTTTGAATTTTTGAACGTTGAGTGGTTGGGTAAACGGGGGAAAACCTCCGAGAAACTTCTATATATGTCATATGGGCATATTTTGAGAAAGAGATGATCATTAAAGAAGTGTATTGTGTACGTTTTGATTTCCTTAGTGAAATTTATGTGTCATTGCTTCCGTGGATGTAGGCTTTGTCGAACCACGTAAATCTTTGTGTTGATCTTATTCTGGTTGTGTGTGTGTTATTTACATATACTTGTTGTTGTTTATTCCACTATGCATCTTCATTATATGATCCATATCACAACAAATTGGTATCAGAGCGTAGTTGTTATGGCATCGGGATCGTTTTCTGCAAGATTTGACATTGTCAAATTTGATGGAACCAGAAATTTTGGTTTATAGCAGAGGAGAGTAAAAGATATTCTAGTGCAACAAGGAATGGCTAAAACATTGCTTGATACTCAACTGGAAGGAATGGATAAGACAACATAGGTAGATTTGAAAGCAAAGGCAGCGTCGACAATACGCTTGTGTTTGGCCGACGAAGTTCTCTAGCAGGTGATGGAGGAGGATTCTCCAGCTACTATCTAGCAAAAGTTAGAAAGTCGATACATGTCTAAATCCCTCAATAACAAACTTTTTCTTAAGCAGCGTTTATATTGGCTTAAGATGGTAGAAGGATCTAGTCTAGATCAACACATCAATGCGTTTAATCAAATCATAAGTGATCTTATGAGAGTTGATGTGAAGTTTGATGAGGATAATAAGGCTTTGATGTTGTTAAATTCTTTGCCCTCAACTCATACCTACGAAAATCTTGTGACCACTCTTATGTGGGAAAAAAAAAAAACTTGATTTGGAAGAAGTAACAAGTGCTTTGTTAAATTTTCATCAAAGGTTGAAAATATGTGATGAAGGAGAAGCACTTGTGGTAAAGGGCAGTAATGAGCAAGGCAAAGGAAAGTTTAAAATTGGATCTAATCAGAAATCCCGAAATCAATACAAGAAGAATGAAATCCGATGTTATAAATGCAGTAAAAAGGGGCATGTGAAACCGGAGTGTCCAAATTGGAAAAAAGGAAATGCTAATAAGCATGAGGGGATTTCTAAATCTGTGAATGTTGTTCAAAAAGAGGATTCAGTAGATGGTGATGTTCAATTAGTTTCAACGGAGTCGGATAATCTCACAGACTCTTAGATACTGACTCGACATGTTCTTATCACATGACTCCAAACAAGGAGTGGTTCAGCACTTACAGGTTAGTAAATTATGGATCAGTTCTTATGGGTAATGATGCTTCTTGCAAGATCATTGGTATAAGAAATGTAAAGATAAATTTGTTTGATGGTGCAGTAAGAGCATTATGTAATGTAAGATATATACCTGAGTTGAGAAAAAGTCTGATAACTCTTAGTACTTTGGATTGTAATGACTTTAATTACAAGTCCAAAGGTGGAGTCTTAACGGTACGGAAAGGTAATCTGACTGTGATGAAAGGGCAGAAACTAGATGGGAATATTTACACGTTGCTAGGAACTACCGTTGTAGGTAGAGTTGCAATCGTGGATGTTGAATTAGGTGAGACCATCTTGTGGTATATGCATCTTGGGCATATGAGAGAACATAGCATGAAAGAACTACACAAGAGAAAATTGTTGAAAGGTTTAAAATCATGTCAATTGGAATTCTGTAGATTTTGTGTTCTTGGAAAACAGAATAAGGCAAAATTTAGATCAACTACTCACAAGACGAAAGCAATTCTTGACTATATACATTCAGATGTTAGGGACCTAGTTAAAGTTGCATCAAAAGGTGGACATGTGTACTATGTGAGTTTCATTGATGATTACTCACATAAGGTTTAGGTTGACTCCATGCATCACAAATCTAGTACGTTTATCAAGTTTAAGATTTGGAAGGCTGAAGTGAAAAACCCGACAGGGAGGAGAATCAAATATTTAAGGTTGGATAATGGGACCGAGTACGTTGATTCTCTATTTATGGAGTTTTGTGCAGAGCAGGGCATCAAAAGACATTTTACAGTTTGCTGGACACCTCAGCAAAATGGTGTGGCAGAACGGATGAACCGTACTCTTGCTGATAAGGCTCGGTGTCTCAGATTGAATGCAGAGCTATCGAAGAACTTCTGGGCCGAGGCAGTTAGTATGACTTGTTTTCTAATTAACTGATCACCAAGGACATCACTAGCGGGTAAAATGGCGGAAGAGGTTTGAACAGAAAATGCAGTAGACTACTCTGAATTGAAGGTATTCGAGTGTCCAACCTATGTCCACGTGTCTAGTGAAGAGAGGTCTAAGCTTGACCCAAAGTCTCATTGTTGCATCTTCTTGGGATATCCAAAGGGTGTGCAGGGGTATAAGCTGTGGGACCCAATGGCAAACAAGGTGGTGATCAGTAGAGATGTAGTCTTTGATGAGAAGGTTATGGTGAAGCGTACTCAAGAGTTTGATGAATAGAAATAGGAGTCAGAACTGGGGCAGTGATGAACATGTTGTGCAGGTGGAGTTGGAAGCTCAAGGCAACGAAAATGATCATGGTCTCGTGGTTGCAGGGAGCTCTAGCTTGGAAAGCCAACAAGTCGACGATATTCCACTAAGAAGATCCAGACGCACCATTCGGCCTCTGCCAGGGTATGGTTTTGATGAGTTAGTATTACAACAATCCAACTTCTTTTCAAGAGGCAGTGCATGACCAGGAGAAAGATAGGTGGATGGGAGCGATGATTGAGGAGATGGAATCATTACATAAGAACCTAACATGGGATTTGGTGGAGCTTCTAGATGGGAAGAGACCGATAGGTTGCAAATGAGTGTATAGGAAGAAGGAGGCAATTTCAGAAAAGGAAGGAGAAAAATTCAAGGCATGATTGGTGGCAAAAGGATACTCACAAAAGAAAGGGATAGATTATGATGAGATCTTTTCTCCAGTGGTCTGACATACTTCTATTAGAGTTGTGTTGGGTTGGTAGCTTATTACGATCTTCATTAGGATCAAATGGATATGAAGACGGTGTTTCTTTACAGTGACTTGGAGGAACAAATCTACATGGTATAGCCGTAGGGATTCATTGAACCAAGAAAATAAAATTTTATTTGCAAGTTGAAGAAATCTCTTTATGGGCTAAAACTGTCTCCAAGGCAATGGTAAAAATGGTTTGATTCGTACATGATGAAGATTGGCTACAAATGGTGTGAGTATGATTGCTGCGTTTATGTGAATAAACTTGAGGATGGTTCTCTTGTTTTCTTGTCATTATACGTCGATGACATGTTGATAGCTGTAAGAGATTTAACTAAGGTAAATCAGTTAAAGGACCCGTTGCATGAGGAATTTGACATAAAGGATCTTGGTTCAGCCAAGAAAATACTTGGGAAGGAGATTCGCCGAGTGCAGGAAGATTATGATTATCTTAGGGTGGTTATGTGTAGAAGGTGTTAGAGAGATTTAGCATGGTTGATGCAAGACTGGTGTGTACACCTCTAACGAATCATTTCAAGTTGTCTACTGCAGATTGCCCAAGTTCGGATGAGGAAATCCAGGATATGTCAAAGGTCCCCTATGCTAGTACCATGGGGAGTTTAATGTATGTCATGGTATGTATGAGGCCAAATTTGGCTCATACGGTAAGCGTGGTAAGCAAGTTCCTCTCTAATCCAGGAAGGCGGCATTGGGAAGCCGTCAAATGGATACTTAGATACTTGCGGGGCACATCGGGATATGGCATTATGTTCAGCAAGCAACAAGGTTGTCCTTCAATTATGGGGTTTGTTGATGCAGATTATACTGAAGATATAGATGACAGAAGGTTTACAACGGGATATGTGTTTACACTTATAGGAGGACCAGTATGTTGGAGATTTATGGTATAGTCTTTGGTTGCATTGTCCACGATTGAGATAGAGTATATGGCAGTTACTGAAGTTGCAAAGGAAGCCTTATGGCTTACTAGTTTAGCCAGAGAGCTGGGGTTATAACAAGATGGTGTGGTGCTACATTGTGATAGTCAGAGTGCCATTTACTTGGCGAAGAATCAGGTATACCATGTTAGGACCAAGCCCATTGATGTGAGGTTCCACAAAGTTTGGGAATTGATTACTTCGGGTGAACTTGTGTTGGAGAAAGTTCACACATCTAATAATGCAACAGATATTATGACCAAATTAGTTACTACAGAGAAGTTCAAGCATTGTTTAGACCTACTCTATGTCTCCAAGTGATAAAAGGGAGACATACTCAACCAAGCGTTTTTAAGTTCAAAGAGAAATAGTTCATGTTTTTGGGATTCTCCTAAGGGGTGTATAATTGTCAAGGTGGAGATTGTTATTTATGGCTCTTATACTTCTATTTTTATAAGCAAAGAAGGAAGAAGGAAAAATATGAAGGGGGCAGCACAGCAGGACTCGTCGACGAGGGGCCTATGCTCGTCGACGAGGGAACAGCAGAGGTTCGTTGACGAAGGCTTTGAAGCTTGTCGACAAATAATTACCAAGAGAAAGAATTTTTCAGATTTCTGGCATCGTCGATGAGAGCCCTGTATTCGTCGACAAAGGGTCTTCTTGGTCTCATCGATGAGGACCTGTGTTCGTCAACGAGAGGCGCCTGGGCCACGGTAGTTTTCTGAATTTTGAATTTTTGAACGTTTAGTGGTTGGATAAACGGGGGGAAACCTCCGTGGAACTTCTATATATGTCATCTGGGGATATTTTGAGAAAGAGATGATCATTAAAGAAGTGTATTGTGTACATTTTGATTCTCTTAGTGAAATTTGTGTGTCATTGCTTCTGTTGATGTAAGCTTTGCCAAACCACATAAATCTTTGTGTTGATCTTGTTCTGGTTGTGTGTATGTTATTTACATTTACTTGTCGTTGTTTATTCCACTGTGCATCTTCATTATACGATCCATATCACAACACCAATTAATGACACTCCTTAGCTTAGACAATGCTACTGTAGCATTGGATGGTGGAGCATTTGCATGGATGAGCTGTTCGTGCAATATAGACTTTAATTCCATATTTATTCTACTTGTCACCATATGCCAAGGTTGATGTTTTTATTTGTTCAAAATAATAGTCTGCTTGCTTTCATTAGTTTCAAGAAAATCTCAATCTTCTTTGAAGCCATTGAATATTAGAGAGCTAAAATTTGAGATTTGGTGCTATGGGACAAATAAATGAGGTGAAGATATTCTACAAGTGCAGGAAAATTTTGATTCGTCAATGAGTATTTATAAAATTGTTTCAAATTATTTGTGATTAAATTTATCATAGATTGCAATACATTTTTTTTTTCATTCAATCCCCAAAATAGATGCCATCAAGATATGAAAGTTTGATCTTGAAATATTTTATATTCTTTAAACAAAAAGGTTGTAGCGCCCCGAACCCGATGGGGCGCAGAGTGCTATGATTCCATAAATAAACCCTATAATAATCTCGGATACCACAGCTGTAGTGTTAGTGACCCGAACCCGAAAAGGGGTCTTGGGTGCCCTTGTCCATACACTCGATATAAAACATGCAGCGAAAGACAATTAACCTCAAATACTTTACTAAAGTTCTAAACCATCTCAGTTACACATATGTGTCTCCATGTTATATATATTACATCCCAAAATAAACAAACATAATAACCTAGTGTCTCGCTTGCACTTACAATAACTACAAAAATCTAATCCCAGCCCCATAGCACGCTAGGCTCGATTCCCTTTAAGACTTGAAATATGAGATGGATATTGAAGTAAGACACTTCTCAGTAAGACTTATTAGATTATCATCAGTGTGTGGTTAGCATGTGTTAACATTGGTGTAATCTCAAGAGAGGGGTGAACTGGAATTTTAAAACTTTCCCTAGGTTATGTTCAAATCAACAAGCAGTATAGCTCAACCTAGAGTCTGTTTAAACAAATACCAATTACCCAACAAGAAATTAACTGAGCAAATAATCAAAACAAATATAGCAGACTCGGTTTATCTCAATCATTCATAATATTTAAATCATGCATACATTTACAATTAATTAAATATAAGCATGCATGTGCAGGAAATTAAAGTACAGGACTTTAAGAGCAGACACAAGATATGTTATCGGGGTTTGGCCAATCTTGCCTACATCCCCGCATGTAGCTCACAAACTCGAGGATTCCACTAAAGCTCACTTAACAGGTGGAGCGGCACCGTATACAATACTAGGTCAAATTCCTAAGGCTAACCTTAGCCTATACAACCAATCCTTACGGATTGAATTAACACCCCCTCAAGACGCGCCTGGAATACAACAGATAATCAACACAATTTCGTGTACAATTTCAATGCTTCTAGTACAAGCAGATTTGTACAATATTACAATCTAAAATATATGCACTCACAAATGATAATATCTAATGCTTAAGTGAGATTTGCTAAAACACTATTTCAGTTCTCAATAACAATATATGTAGGTGTGTATACGTGAGAGTGAATGTCTTTGATTCAAGACAAATAATGCAAGGACCCGAACCTAAATGGGTTCCTACGTATAAATTTTTCAGCGGACGTAAATAAATCTAAATTATTTTTATTACCAGAACACTAATTAGCTTTATTACAAATATATGTCTCAACTATTAAAATGCAAATTTCTAAAATTCTAAAATGCACAAACATATTCTAAATTGTATTTACTCTTCTCTTTATATTCTTGCTCATACACTTGTTACGCTAGATTTCTAGTACACTCTTCAAAATAATCCGAAATGTAAAATAATGATTGGGGTGAGACGATACTTAGTAAGTAAATAAGATTAGTGTATGGCCAAAATGAGCTTTCATAATATTTTAATTTTGTAAAATAATATTTAATACTATAACTTTAAAACTGCTTTCAAAATAAATGTAAATTTAAAAATTTTTGTATAAAACTTTTACTATCATCTATAGCAGTAAAATTTTATAATCATATACTATAACTCTTAAACTGAACTTTTTAACTTTTAAAACTATAACTATATATATATATATATATATATATATATATATATATACTTTTCCTTATTAAATCATTATTTAGGCACAAAAATGCCCCCATTCATATAAACATATATTTTTCCTTCAATTCATCAATAGCTCTGTATACGTAATTAAATATGTATATACACGCACTGTAAAAATCATCCTTAGGCATGTTAATCGTAAGTCATGTTTACCCTCATGACTGGGTTGTGCGATCCGAAAATTAGACTTAACTGGCTGGCCGACCAAACTAAATCAACGTACATCATCATTAAGTGAGATTTTCCCTAGTAAACTCTAGTCTGACCTATGTATGCACTCAGGAGAAATCAATTACCATATAAAACCACTATACAAACAGCGTGAATGCATTCTAATCCATTTAAACTTTAAGTTGCGATAGCGAACATTTGTAATTTTCTGTATCGTCTGTGCCATAAGGGGTTTTGAAAACATCTTATTATAGAATTTATAAAATTACAATAATATCATGAAAATATCATTTTTACTCATATTTTCGTGAAATACACAACGTAAAAATCAACTCATGTCATTTTTACCCATATTTTCGTGAAATATACAATGTAAAAATAAGCTCATGCCACACAATTTATGTGTTAAAAATAATTTCTTGAATAAAAATTAATGTTGTAAAATACCCGAGGGGTTTAAAACATTTTTTGACTAAAAAATAAACGCAAGTATATTAAAAATAAAATTGGTATAATTAAACATGCGTAAAAATAAATTTGGGAGAATTTTATAAAAATAACTAGCATAATCAAAACTTACTTACAAATAAACTTGAGTATAAATAAAAATCTAACATAAACAAATTTACTTACCAATAAATTCAAGCATAAATTTTTATAAAAATCTAACATAATCAAAATTTACTTACAAATAAATTCGGATAAAAATTTTAAATAAAAAGCTAACATAATCAAACTTACTTATCTCTTACTTAACCTTGTGCTACGATTACAACGAATATCTTTAAAAATATGAGATTAGAAAGAATGAGTTAGTGCAAATTTAAATTATAACAAAAATTCTCCCTCCACTACTAATTCTTTCACTCATTAATCATTTTCTTCCTTTGAAATTTCTTTTGTGAAAAATGAATGTTGAAAGCCTCCTATTTATAGGAAAGCTTTGGGGAAGAAAATTGAATTTGTAAAAGTGTGGGGAGAGGGGTGAAATTATACTTTTTTAAAATTAAAAAATGGGCATGGATGAGTTAGGTATTGGTTAGGTATGGGATGGGGATGGGGATCATATGGGAGAAATGGGAGTGCTTGCCAACACTCCCATTTAATTAATTTACTTAATTAATTGAATAATTAATTATTTATTTTTATTTTTTAAAATTATTATTATTATTATTATTATTGTTATTATTTTTAAGTTATGCTTTAGTTTTTTTTTTTTTGAAAAAGAATTAAGTTTGAATTTTAAAAATTCATGTGAGCCCCACATGGTCTTATAGGTCCTGCATAGGATACCTATATTATTATTATTATTATTATTATTATTATTATTATTATTATTATTATGTCAGTCAAAATATTATTTATGTATATGTACTTATTTACGTGTACAAACAGTATCTATCCTGTTTATCCTATGAAATTCCATTTTGACCAGTTCGACCTTCAGGGAGCGACTGAGCCACAATGATCTCTGAGCACTCACTAAGATAAAATCTTTCTTAGACATCAAACATGGAATCAAGAATCCTACAGAAAAGTACTTTTGTATTGATATTAACTTAATGACCATTATTATTATTATTATTATTATGTTTTAATCGTATATATATTTTTAGGTCATCACAAATAAAATCAGTATATTATCAAAGGAACTTTGAATCTCAAAGAGAAAATCTTAACACAATATTTTTCAAGTATAAATACAAACGAGATTAGGGTTCAAGCTTGCTCAAAAGTATTTTATCGAAAATGCAAGCAAGCTTTCGAATTTGGCAATGAAGATATCAAGACTCAGAAGCTAACAAAAGTTCTTCTCAAAAAGATATTTATCAATGAAATATATTGAGAAAAAAAATCGTAACTTTACTCTCCAAGAAAAATATCAATCAATACATGAAAATGAAAGTAATAAGCTTCAAGAACAAATCTGTGTATGCACACACCAAGTGCAAATCAAACTCCCTCTAACTTGCAATTAGTTTGCAAGAAAAGAGTAAGCAAAAATTACTCTCTAGTTTTGAAAATTTTTTTCAAGAAAAAATATATGAGAGTATGAAGTATATGCTTGAAGATATGAAAAATATGCAATGTAGGCTAAGAAAAAAATTAGAGAGAATTTTTGTCTACTTATGTGGCTAATCGTGTGCTAATCTGGACAAATGAGAGGTATATATAAAATTCCCTTAATTTTAGACCATTGGGGACACAGAGGGAATTTCTAAAAAATTTAATTAATAACTAATCCTTGTTTAAAGTCAATTACCGTGATTAAAAATATGGCAACCTGAGAGATTCGGTCGCCTGACCCTTCGGGTCGGTCGCCCGAACAGACACAGTAAGAAAAGTTTACTTTCTGACTTTGGGTACTCGAGTGAAGGTTCGAGTGGCTGGGCCAAGGAGATTTTCCAAACACTTGAGGTTCGATCGCCCGGTGGTCAGTTCGGTTTACCAAACTTCATACTTCGATCAACCGGTGTATATTTGAACTTGGAGTTTGGGCGCCCGTGGAAAGTAAAAAGTGACACCTACTTATATTCGTTCGACCATGAACAGTATGTTTATTCGAGTATAGTCGCTCGGGCCTCAGTCAAGTTCGTTGACTCTTACCTATTCAGTCAATTGAGACATTTTCAATGTCTAGAGTTTGGTCTCCCGAAGTCCTTTCAAGATTAAAGAAAGGTCCAATTTTTTGCTTAAATTTCACCCCTACTTGCATAGATATGACTTGTGAGTTAAAGGGGATTTTTCATGTGGTGCTTGAAGAACTAAGGTTAGTCGAAGGCCTAGGCTTTTAAATTGAGCCCAAAAATCTTGCGTCGATCGACAGACCCAAGAGAATAAATGCAAATACAACAAGTAAATGACCTTCATTCTTTTTGTTTCTCCATCTCTTTGCTCTTCAAATGCCATATGTAATGTGATCTTTGCGTTCCTTATGGCTTCCTTGTGTTCTTACCCTCAATGCATGCAAAAGATGATCTTGTTTCAAGAGCTTGGTGCACAGGTAAGAACCATTGGATTTGTCATAATCAAAACGAGAAGGACTCATAGAGTCAACATTCTCCTCCTTTTTAATGATGACAAATACAATAAGGAAAAGTGGGAAAAGCCAAACAAGCTTCCCCTGAGGATATGCATAATATTTAAATTTGACATTGAAGTTCAAGCATATAATGAGTGAAGACGAGAATTCAGAATTTATGCATTCAATTTTGGGTTTGTCAAATAAAGCACAAATACCATGTAGTTAACTTTTCCAATTTTGCAGATACTTCTTCCCCTTTTGACATTAGCAAGAAGGGGCTAATGTAGTAAAGTGAACACAAGGCATAGCTATTCAAGTGAATGATTTAATTTTGGGAAGAATTTTAGAAATTTCGGTAGCAAGCCGTTTGAAAATAGAGCATTTCCTTAAAAAGTCAAGGACCTGATAGATTTCACATTATTTGTGTATCATTTAAATCAAGCAAGCAACAACCTCAAGCATGCAAAGCAAACAATTCAGTATAGTTCAAGGCAGTTTATGCTGTGATTGTTAATATTTTCAATATCCATAAAATGTGATATAAACATGCAGTTCATTATGGAGCAGTTGCAGTTCTCGCAGAATATGAAGTGTATGAGTATAGATGTGAGAAAACTTAATTTTTTTTTCAGGTTTGTAGTATTCTAATTTAAGTTGCTCCCCCTCAGTTTATGCACTCTATCATATCTCAATAAACTCAATATAGGTCTAAGCTAAAATTTTGGGTGTGCCTGAAGAGGTAGAATTTTAAGAAAGAAGCTCCCCCTTTCAATTAGAAACCTAACTTAAATACAATAAACTGCTTATATTAGTTAAAGACTAATTTCACTATACTTAGTAGTGTAAGCAAACATTTTAAAATATTTTGATAACTATACTAGATATTGAATGATTCATTTTGAACATACAGTTAGTATATTCTTCCTATAGACCACAAATGCATAAAAGAATATAGATTAAGACATACATTAGTGCTTATAACCAAAAATAATTCATATTTGATTATAAATTCATGAAAGCTAGATGTGATGTTCAGGGATTTTCGAAGAGCATCAATATTCAAAAGCTAAGCATGATGCAAATGAGTCTCCTACAAATTTGACGATTATGCAAGGATGAAGTTTAATATTCAATTGATTTTCACTCATCCTTTCAAAAATGTTTTACATTTAATGTTATCATAATCATCTTTGTACACAATTTTATTTTGGGAAAATTCTAACGAAAATTCGGTAGCATGCTATCTGTAAATTTGACATTTTCCCACAAAACATGTACTTGAAATTTGTTTGTTTTCAGCATATAGTTCATAATGAGCATGCAACAACCTAGATCCACTGTAGTGTAATAACCTGAGAAAAAAAATTAAAAAATTAATTAATTAAAATTATTAATCAATTAATTAGTTAAACATTATTAAATTAATGTATTAAATAAACAAATAAAAGGAATAGTAAAAAAATTAAATTAAATTAAATTAAAATTATTTATTATTAATTAATTAATTAATTAAACATTATTAAACTAAAGTAAATAAATAAATGATATAATGGATATATGGGTATACATATATATGTATATTATAGTAGGATGTAGTGATTCCAAAAAAAATAAAAAAAAAATTAATTAAGAATTAAGTAATTAATTAATTAATTAATTATTAAATTGAATTAATTAAATTAAGTTATATGATGGTTAAATATAAATGCCTAAATGTATAAGGAAAAGTGATATATATATATATATATATATAGGTAAATAATATAATATCATTATAATATGTAATAAAGTAAAAAAAAAAAAAAAAAGGAAATGAAAGCATTAGGAAGCTTCAGCTTCTTGATTTCAATTAAACTGAACAACAGACGCTTCCTTCAGCGCCTCTCCAGTACTCTCTCCATTCGTCCGTTCTCACTCCTCTATCTCCGTTTCTCTTTTTCTTCAATTTTTTGATGGATATTCGGCCGATCGGAAAACGGAAAGTGTCATTGGATTCCTAACTCTACCATCGACATTTCTACTAGAGCGGATTTGTCATGAGAGCGGCATAGACACCATTCCTGAGGTAAGGTAATATTTCCCTATTTTCTCAATTTCTCCTTAAATCTGTCGCTAAATCGACAATCGGGCACCACCATGGGGTCTTAGTCACGATAGTCGACGTTTTGGTCAGAGTAAATTTTCAATTTGGGTTTCCTAGGTCCCACTCCAAAGTGAGACTGAGATTTGGAGAAGTAGGTAAATTGGTTATATGTGAGGGTATAATTATTTATTTGAAATTTATTGGCTTAGGAAATATTAAAATAGTATTTTATTTAGGATTAATTTAATGGAACTATGATTTTTTATTTAGGGTTCGAGTGAGCACCGCAGACATCTTTTCGGGGTCTTTGTTGGCGTAGTTCAAGAAACCAGGAAAGGGAAAATTTATATATTAAACCAGAATATTTATGAAATTAATGAAAAATGAATTTTGTTATATATGCGTGTATATGTTTCGGTATGATTTAAAATGCCAACCCTTTAAATTATACTTTATGAACTTAGGGCTGTTTTATTATATACGTATATGTGAAATTGAACTGATGAAAGTGAAATATTTTTTAGAATAATTATGTAAGAAATTAAAATTATTTTTCCAGTATGTGAATGTTAAGTGTGCGTTGGTTTATTTTATAGGAAATATATATGAATTTTACTGTTAAATAGTGTGGCATGAGTAAATAGGAATTTTGTGTGTAAATATGTTATATGTATGAGATGTAGGATATACAAGAAATGAACTAAGCATGAAAGTATTATATGAAATATGTTGCTTATGAGTGTTAATGCAACCATGTAAAACAACTGAAAGATGTTGCGTAAAACAGCTGAAAATGCTGGATAAAATAGCTGAAAGATGTTGGGTAAAACAGTTGAAAAAATGTTAGGTAAAATAGCTGAAAGATGTTAGGTAAAACAACTGAAAGATGTTAGATAAAACAATTGAAAGATGTTGGGTAAGACAACTGAAAGGTGTTGGGTAAAACAATTGAAAGATGTTGGATAAAACAGCTGAAAGATGTTGGGTATGAAATGAGAATGGAAATAAATGAAACGGAAATGAAATGTGAAATGTGAATAATGTAAAATGGGAAAGAGCCACGTAAAGCGAAATGAAATGAAAATTAAAAGATGAAAACATGAACAGTTGAGAAATGTAAAATAATGGCAAACAAAATAATGTATTATGGTATTATCAATATTTATGCTAGTAGAGCATGTTACATTTGGGTAAGGCAAACTTTTCGCCCGAGGGTTTGCTTAGAAAGGTGAGTGCCCTGGTTGTATCAGGTGCAGCAGTAGGCTGCATAACGTGTTAGGGTAGAGGGAAACTGCTTGTATGGATGGGTAGATATCCCTATTCTTGAGAGCCTTCACCGGTAAACTATTGTATGAACTGTGTGAGTACAAGATTAATCTATCACTTGAGGGCTTATTGAGTAAAGTGAGTGCCCTGGTATGCTTCAGTCATGCTGGGTTGCCTAATGTATTAGAGCAGAGGGGTGCTACTTGTATGGACAAGTAATCACCCCTATCCTTAAGTAATTTTGTGGGTAAAATGTCTTGCATGTGTTTGATCAAAATCAGAAAATGATTTCATAAATTATGTTAATGATTTGGAAATGATGAATAATATGTTATATACAAACCTCATGTTGGCCACACACTGTGTCGCGACCTCCCAGACCCTCCCAGAGAGAACCACTCTCTAGCAAAAACGTGGGTACGGCTGGGAACTGGGAAAATGAATGTGTATTTTGAAAATGTGATTCTTTCGTGGAAAACATGGTGTATGGAGTCGCCACTAACCTCTTGAAATATGGTTAGAACACTTGATTGCTACCCCGTTAGGGGTAGCGTCACCAGAGTCGGGTTTGGGAGTATGGTTACCCGAGGGGAAGGTATTAGCACCCCCTACGTGCCCGTTCTTACGAACAGTATCAGATTAATAAAAAATTATCCCAAAAATAAATCTAAGAAGCTTGTCAAAATTGCTCCCTTTCAAAAATCAAAAGAATGAAAATACTATATAGGTATTCCCTCAAAACCAAGACAATCCAATACTCGGAAGAGTCTATGCCCTTAGTTGCAATCATCGGGAAGGAAAATCAAAAATAGGATACAAAATACGCTCTTAGGGGTTTTGAAAGCTGTAGGTTTTTCTAAGTAGGGAAATACTATTCTGGGAGGTTTTTGAAGTTCGTTCGGGATGGAAAATATTTTTGTGATTTTTCTAAAGTGTGAAAACATGTTTTGTGAGTTTTTGTGATTTTTCAATATTTTTCTCGAATTTCAAAATAACGCAAATAAAATCAATGGAAATCCAAGTATGAAATTTTTTTTAGGATTTTTGAGATTTTTGTGATTTTTTTTGGTGAATTTTCTTTCTATCTAAATAATAAAATACAAGTGGAATTGAGAAAACCAGTGTGAACTGATTCTGGGAATGACAAACCAGTCAAGCATTTATCAGTATAAGGGAAAATCAGTTTAAGGTCTTGGTCGAGACCAATGGGTCAACACGCTTTGCCTGACGCATAGGCTGTGTGTGTTCGGGTGTATGCTAGCGTGTATGAATGATGCATAATGCATGTGTGGTCACGGACGCATGACCGTGTGTATGCATGGATAAACACATGCGTGCGAGTGCATGCATGAATGAGCACGTGCACGAATGTGTGTGCGTGCATGAGTGAGCACGTGCACGAATGTGTGTGCGTGCATGACATGCATGTGTATGTGCATGAATGTGCACGTGTATGAATGAGTACATGCAAGAATGTGCACGACTATGAATGTGCGTGTATGTGTGAATGTCTGCATTATGCGCGGAAACATGAGTGGTGCACCTATGTGAAACTGCATGCATGTGTATATGTGCACATGGGTGGCGTGAGTGCAAGTTCATGAATGAACGTAGCATGAATGTGCGTAAGTGTGTGAATGTGTATGTTGCATGCATGTATGTGCATGAGCGGGTGAACATGTGTGTAAGACTACAATGTACATGCATGAGTGTATGGATATATGAGTATGTGTGTGTGAGAGCGTGTTTTAATTTATGAAATTGTTGCACGTTGGTGAGTGTTAGAACATATGAATGAGTACAAATGTACTTGTGTGAGTGTGTGAATGCATGTGGACGCACATGTATATGTGTGACTATGAATGTGTGACTATGTGAATGCATGAATGTGTGTAACAACTGGTGTGCGTGAGTGTGTGTAGGTGGTGCCAAACTCAAACTCCATGACTCAAAATCTCTCTCTAGCATTTCATCAAACAGTTTGCACGCATCGGACAAGTCCCCACATTATCAACACAATTTTTTTTTTGAAAGCATCAACGAGGCATTGTGAACTACACCACTCATCCCATACCAGTCAAAACCAACATATTAAAAAAAAACTTGATGCAACAATTCTAACAAACCGGAACAAGCACAAGTACCAAAATGCCAAATAACATGGAAACCCAAGAAACAAAATTAGTTAAGTCTGGTTCAGGCATTTTATCGAACAGGTGGTAGGCGCTGATGTATGTGTGAGTGGCGCGTGCCTGCATGTGTGGTGTATGTGTGCTCGTGAGTTTGTGTGTGTGTGTGTATTTGTGGGTGTTGTAGGGTGTGAGTTAGTGTTAGAGGGTCCGCATGTGTGTGCACTAGTGAGTGTTGTAGGGTGTGAGTTAGTGTGTGAGGGTTTGCGTGTGTGTGCACCAGTGAGTGTTGTAGGGTGTGAGTTAGTGTGTGTAACAGTGTGTGTAAGTGTGAGTGTATCAACAATGTGTTCAGGTGTGTGTTTGTGTATACAAAGATGTGTAAAGACCGTATGCATTTGCAGCAGGAAGAGCTGTTGGGTGTTACTGTGTACGTGAAAGTGTATGTGTACCTGTGTGTGAGGTGGGATGTGCTCTGAGCATGGAGATGTTGCAGCCACCAACAAAGTGGCCATGGAAAAAGGTCCGCAGTATTCCGGCTGTCATGGATGCATGAGATGGACGATGGTGTCTTGGCCGTTTGCGGGTTCGGCGAAGATGACAGGTAAAGAAGGGAGATGAAGGGAGAGTGGAAATTGGAGGAGAGCTGTGAGGAGTTGTCGTGTTGGTGCTGGGGTCAAATTTACAGAGGGTGGTCGGAGACTGGTACGGGTCGTGGTTCTAGTATGTTCAGTCACATGGGACAGTAGAGATGAGGGAGAGAAGGCAATGGGAGCTGTAAAGATGAGCGATGGCGGCGAGCTGGAGGTCGGCAATAATGGAGTCAGGGAGCTGTGACATTGGTACGTGCATGGGGGAGTGAGACAACACTCGTGTATGTGTGCGAAGGAAAGTGTTGTGGTGGGTGGTTTGGGTTAATCTCGTAGGAGGAAGAGTGGTATTGGTTTTCTTCAGGGTTCCAGATGCTGTTGATGAACTTGTTCATGTTCATGGAGTTGAAGTTCTTGACGCCGTCACAGAGAGTGTGCTGGAACTCGTTGAGAGTGAGGGAATGGAGGGAAGATTGTCGTCCTAGTGCTGTTGAGGATGAAAAAGGAGAGAGCATTACCACAGGACTATAGCTCTTATCCTGGGCTTGGTGATTTGTCGCTAGTAATGGCGATTCTGAAACTAATGGGCTGTTGTTGTTGAATACTTGACCCCGTTATTTCTTCTTTCCCCTACTTTTCTTTAGCTTACTCCCTCTACCTCTACGAGACATTCACTTCAACCATTAACACACCATTAGAACAACTCCAAAAAGAAAAATCGAGGAGGAAAACAAACGCCATGGGCGACACCAACAAGAACGAGAATCCTCGAAAAATAGGACGTCACAACTGTTTCAGGCGGTGAGAGGAAATAGTAGGCTGTAATGGTTAGCAAGGACATCACATGGAAACAAATCAGAGAATTTGACTGCGCTCCTTGAAGTAAATGCTCTAAAATAATTCAATAAAACAAACAACGACATAGAAATCGAGAACCGCGAACCGATGATGCTTGATTCTTGAGAGAGAGAGAGAGAGAGAGAGAGAGAGAGAGAGAGAATACCTGAAACTCAGTGTTGCTTTAAGTCCGCTACAGTTCCGACGAGGCTTAAAATATCACAGGGAGAATCTGTGAGTTCGAGAGAGAGGCTGGGAGTAAGCTGGGTAGCCGGATCTGCTTCGCGGAGATGGAGGTTGGCGGAGGCCTTCTCTGTATGTTTATGGTTGCAGGGGACAGGGAAGATGGCGAGTCGTGGAGATGCTGTGTTGATCGTGGGAAAAGGTGGTTCAGTGGCTACGGTGACTGTGGAGGTGCAGGGGATAGGGAAGATAAGGGAAATGGGAGTTTAGTGAGAACGAGGATGGCGGAGGTGAAAATCAGCGAGAGAGCGAGAGAGAGGGAGATGATGAACCGTGAAGACCCCCTTCTGTCCTCCCCCCTTTTGTGCCGAGTTTTTTCCCATTTTATCCCTTTCTTTTTTAAATATATTAAATAATACCTTTTCTGATAAAATATTTCCCAAAATAACCCTAACGTAATCTCGCTACTTGAAGTAGCGAGATTTAAACAAATCTCGCTACTTCAAGTTGCGAGATTTAAACAAATCTTGCTATTTAAAGTAGCGAAATTTGTCACGTGTCATTTTCATAAAAAATTATTTAATATACTTTTTAAAAAATAAAAATTCAGAAAATAAATTATTCTGCATAATAAATCAGGAAATAATCTATTATGCAGAATAATTTATTTCCCGATTTATCATTTTTTTAAAAAATATATTAAAAAAATTTATTATGTAATAAATTGAAAATTTGAACTTTATTTTAAATTACCAATTTTTATTGTTCCTCATATTTATATATATATATATATATATATATATATATATATATATATATATATACACTGACAGTTTGTTAAAGGGACAAAAAATATAACGTTCAAAAATATTATTCATTTTTAAAAAATATTTAAAAATAATAATATATATTTAGAGTTTGAAATTTAAATTATGAATATGATTTTTATGTATTTGTACAAAAAATAAATATTTTTTTATAATTTTACCCAAATTTAAATTTGACTCTCGAATTCAAATTCCCAAATATAATTTTTTATTTTAATTATTAACTGATTTTTTATGATCGATGAATAAAAAAAAAAATCAAAGTAAAAAGTTGATTCTTTTTAAGAAACAAAAAAAAAAGTGTGTTGGTTTTTTTGAGGTTAAATATTCTTAAGTCAAAGATTTGTGTAATTAATGTATTTATTTGTGGATTCTAATTATGTGGGATACTCTTTCTAAGACTACTTCTTAGGTGTTTCCACTTATTGTTTTGTTCAATTAATAAAAAAAAAAATGAGAGAAGATTAAGATATGATAATTATGTATACATTTATTATTTAAAGTAAAGATGGATTATCTTTATTATAAGAGATGAGAAAAAAAAATGTTAAAGACTTGCTTAGTTGTGGAAGATATTTTTTATTTTCTAATATTTAAAATTTTTAAAAGTTATAAAAATTTAGCTTTTTTTAAAAAATATTTTGAATATACATATAAAAAAGGTATAGAATTGGGTGTAAATACCCAGAAAATATAATAAATAAAAGAAATTGAAAAAATAGATTTTTGGCTGAGAAAGGTGAAAAATCGGTGACAATTTTCTGGAGAGGAGAGAAAACCGGTGACAGTTTTGGGGATTTGTCGTGGGACGGTAAATAAAAACCATTTCAAACTCTAAATAATTCTCTTTACATTTTATTAATTTATTATTTATTAAATATAATTCCGCCTAATTATCAACAAGATATTTAAATTATGATCAATTGTTAGCAATTTTTAAAAATTAAATTTTGGTATCCAAAATAATATGTAAATCGCTTTAATTTAAAATTTTAAATAGATGATAGTGCTTTTGAGATTTAGTGAAAAAATAAAAATATATATTTTAAAAAAATTATTCTGCATAATAAATTCTTCTGCATAATAAATCAGGAATAATTTATTACGCAGAATAATTTATTTCCCGATTTATTATTTTTTTAAAAAATATATTAAATAAATAATATATTTTTTATGAAAATGACACGTGGCAAATCTCGCTACTCTAAGTAGCAAGATTACGTCAGGATTATTCCGAGAAATATTTTCTCGGAAAAGGTATTATTTAATATATTTAAAAAATAAAGGGTTAAAATGCGAAAAAACTCCTTTTGTGCGTGAGTGCTCAACTTTATAGAGTCTGGGCATAGCGAAATAGCGCCAAAAAGCTTGCAGGAAAGCAAAATAGAAATATTCCCTGAACTGTCCACAACAAAATATTCTCACTACGCGCGTGGTTCTGTTAAGGAGTGCGTGCACACATACTTTCCCTTTTCTTATATTAGCATTTTATTTTGTATTTATTATTTTTGTTTGGCCAATTTTTGTTTTCCCAAAAAGAAAGACTCAGGCTTGAAAATGAAAACCTGATTCCTATAAATTGGAAGGACCCGGACTTGGAAAGACGACTCGCTAAAAATTCACTTTTAAAAATTAAACGACTCGACCCCAAAAAATTTGAAAACTTGGAAAAATTTCGAGGCTCAAACTGAAACACCGAGACTCGGTTAAATACACCGGGACTCAACTAAAAGCACTGAGACTCAAATAGAAAACAACGAGACTCAATCGAGAACACCAGGACTCAATTTGAAATATCGGGGCTTGGTAGGCATACCGGGACTCAATTTTGAAGTAAAACGACTCAACTTTGAAGACTCGGGACTCAACTTAAGACTTCGGGACTCAATTTAAAATAACAGCGCTCAATTTACAGCACAGGGACTCAATTTAAAAATATTAGACTCTTAAAGTAGGGTCCTCCAATTTTCGGGATTCGAAATCAACTTTTATTGCACCGGGTCTTTTCAAAAACAACCTGATTAAAATTGGGGTATCGACACACTGTTTTAATATATTGTTTTTTCCCTTACTGAGATGTGTCTCACCCGAATATGAATTTATTTTTTTCAGGACCTCCACGAGATCGAGTTTAGAGAACTCGAGGTTATTACAACATTTTTTTGGGTTATAGAAGGGGGAAAAGGTATAATTTTGATGATATTTTTGGGATATATATTAAGTTATGCATTATGTTTTATGTTTTAAGTCTTCTGAGAAATGAAGGGTCGTGAATACTGAATGTTTTTGGAGATATGTGTATATATGAGAATGCAGGTGATGAATAGTTATTTTAGATTATATATAGAAATAGTAAACTCTGGTATTATATTTGTGGAAATTATATTTATGTTTTTCGCTGCAAACATGATATTAGAATGTGGATTAATAGGTAAATGAATGGATTAGTAGCACTCCGGGCCCACGTAGAGGGTCAAGGCATTACAGATGATATCAGAGCAATGTCTAACCGAAAGTGTGATTTGATTCACATCGTCTGGTTATGGAAATATTAGAGTATTAAGTTAGGAATGATTTATACCAGAGTATAGGATTGAGTTGCGATAAGGATATGGATGGGTAGATTAAGATACCGTTAGGAATTCTGAGTTGTGTTTCATAAGCTTGGGAGCAGAAATCTCTTGATGGTCTTCTGTGTTTTTCTGAACAAGTAGCTAACTTCAGAAAATCATGGTAAATCCATCAATGGTGATAATTCCTAGCAGAGAAATTAGATCTCGAAGGTTAGGTTGGTTGATTTAGGGAGAAAAGTCTTTGAAAGAGAATAATTTAGGTGTTGTGGTTTAACGGTTTGTGGTCAACTTGGGTGTTTGATATTTAAATTGGAGTACATGGAAATGTGTAGTATGAGGTTGGTTAATTGATTTCAGAGGTTATGGTATTAGAGAAACCAGCAAGTACCTCTAGGTAGAGGCAAATCATCACTGAGTGGGTATAAGTTTATGTTTAAGATAAATGATAGTTTTATTTAATTATGGACAATGTGAAAATCTATATAATGATATGCATTAGATTGTGTGAGATAGTTAATTAATAAATTTTAAAAAAACAAATGTGGACAATGATCGGGTAGCGAATTTCGAGAACGAAATTCTTTTAACGAGGGAAGAATGTAATAACCTGAAATTTTTTTTAAAAAAATGTAATTAATTAAAATTATTAATCAATTAATTAGTTAAACATTATTAAATTAATATATTATTAATTAATTAATTAAATATTATTAAACTAAAGTAAATAAATAAATGATATAATGGATATATGGGTATACATACATATATATATATATATATATATATTACAAGAGGATGTAGTGATTCTTAAAAAAAAATAAAAAAAAATTAGTTAAAAAATTAATTAAGAATTAAGCAATTAATTAATTATTATTATTAAATTAAAGTAATTAAATTAAGTTATATGATGGTTAAATATAAATGCCTAAATGTATAAGGAAAAGTGATATATATATATATATATATATATATGTAAATATATAGGTAAATAATATAATATCATTGTAATATGTAATAAAGTAAAAAAAAAAAAAAAGGGAAATGGAAGCATCAGGAAGCTTTAGCTTCCTAACTTCAATTAAAATGAACAATAGAGGCTTCCTTCAATGCCTCTCTAGTACTCTCTCCATTCGTCCATTCTCACTCCTTCGTCTCTGTTTCTCTTTCTCGTCAATTTTTCGACGGATATTCGATCAATCAGAAAATGGAAAGTGCAGTTGGATTCCTAACTCCACCACCGACATTTCTACCGTAGCGACTTTATCGTGGGAGCGGCATAAACACCATTCTTGGGGTAAGGTAATCTTTCCCTATTTTCTCAAATTTTCCTTAAATCTGCCGCTAAATCAACGATCATGCACCACCATTGGGTCTTAGTCGCGATCGTCGTGGTCTTGGTCTGAGTAAATTTTCAATTTGGATTTCCTAAACCCCACTCCAAAGCGAGATTGGGATTTGGGTAATTAGGTAAATTAGTTATATTTGAGTGTATAATTATTTATTTTGAATTTGGCCTAGAAAATATTAAAATAGTATTTTATTTAAGGTTGATTAAATGGAATTAGGATTTTTAATTCAGGATTCGGGTGAGCGCTGCAGACATCTTTTCGGGTTCCCTATTGGCGTAGTTCAAGAAATCAGGTAAGGGAAAAAATATATATTAAACCAAATTTTTATGAATTTAATGGAAAATCAATTGTGTTATATATACGTGTATATGTTTTGGTATGGGCTAAAATGTCAACCCTTTAAATTATACTTTCTGAGCCTAGGGCTGTTTTATTAGATACGTATATGTGAAATTGAACTGATGAAAGTAAAATATTTAGAATAATTATGTAAGAAATTAAAGGTATTTTTCCAGTATGTGAATGTTAAATGTGGGTTGACCTATTTTATAGGAAATATATATGAATTTTACTGCTAAATAGTATGGCATGAGTAAATAGGAATTTTGTGTGGAAATATGTTATATGTATGAGATGCAGGATATACAGGAAATGAATTGAGTATGAAAATGTTATATGAAATA
Organism: Malania oleifera; assembly: GCF_029873635.1. Classification (NCBI taxonomy): domain Eukaryota; kingdom Viridiplantae; phylum Streptophyta; class Magnoliopsida; order Santalales; family Ximeniaceae; genus Malania; species Malania oleifera. The sequence continues at coordinate 134,643,184 of NC_080417.1, forward strand.
TGTACATGTGAGTGTTAATGCAATCATGTAAAACAACTGAAAGATGTTGGGTAAAATAACTCAAAGATGTTGGGTAAAATAGTTGAAAGATGTTGGGAAAAACAGTTGAAAAATGTTGGATAAAACAGCTGAAAGATACTGGGTAAAATAGATGAAAGATGTTGGGTAAAACAACTGAAAGATGTTGGGTAAGAAAGCTGAAAGATGTTGGGTAAAACAGCTAAAAGATGCTGAGTAAAATAGTTGAAAGATGTTAGGTAAAATAGCTGAAAGATGCTGGGTAAAATAGCTGAAAGATATTGGATAAAACAACTGAAAGTTGCTGGTTAAGACAACTGAAAGATGTTGGGTAAAACAGCTGAAAAATATTGGGTAAAATAACTAAAAGATGCTGTGTATGAAATGAAAATGGAAATAAATGAAATGGAAATGAAATGTGAAATGTGAAATGTGAAATGTGAATAATGTAAAATGGGAAAGAGCCACGTAAAGTGAAATGAAATGAAAAGTAAAAGATGAAAACGTGAAAAGTTGAGAAATGTAGAATAATGGCAAACAAAATAATATATTATGGTATTATCAGTATTTATGCTTATAGAATATGTTACGTTTGGGCGAGGCAAACTCTTCGCTCGAGGTCTCTCTGAGAAAGGCGAGTGCCCTGGTTGTATCAGATCTAGCAGTAGGCTACATAACGTGCTAGGGTAGAGGGAAACTACTTGTATGGGCGGGTAGATTTTCTTATTCTTGGGAGCCTTCACCGGTAAACTTTTGTATGAACTATGTGGGTAAGAGATTAATCTATCACTTGGGGGCTTACTGAGTAAGGTGAGTGCCCTAGTATGTTTCAGTCGTGACCCTTGGATTGCCTAATGTATCAGAGCAGAGGGGTGCTACTTGTATGAGCGGGTAATCACCCTTATCCTTAGGTAATCTCATGGGTAAAATGTCTTACATGTGTTTGATTAGGATCAAAAAATGATTTCAAAAATTATGTTAATGATTTGCAAATAATGAATAATATGTTATTTAGAAACCTCATGTTGGCCACACACTATTTTAATATATTGTTTCTTCCCTTACTGAAATGTGTCTCACCTGAATATGAATTTATTTTTTTCAGAACCTCCATGAGATTTTGCTTAGAGAGCTTGAGGTTATTACAACATTTTTTTTTGGGTTATAGAAGGGGGAAATGGTAAAATTTTGATGATATTTTTGGGATATATATTAAGTTATGCATTATGTTTTATGTTTTAAATCTTCTGATAAATGAAGGGTCACAAATACTGAATGTTTTTGGAGATATGTGCATATATGAGAATGTAGGTGATGAATAGTTATTTCGGATTATAGATAGAGATAGTAAATTTTGGTATTATATTTGTAAAGATTATATTTATGTTTTCCGCTGCATAAATGATATTAGAATGTGGATTAACAACATCCGGGTTTTGATAACATATAGTACATGACAATATAGCATTTAACATAAATGGATTGATATCATTTCTATACTTTCATATATACGGCCTTGCGCTGAACATTTCGTAAATACGGCCTTGTGCCGAACATATAACATACACGGCCTTGCACCGAAAATCTCATACGTATCATTCTAGGTAAATAAGTCATTTATCATGTAATTCAAAATCATCACATATTGCATTATTTCATAATTCCTAAAAACATGCTTATTCGTAAAATTGCCATAATATAATACATATCATGTAAAAATAATATTCATGCCACACAATGCTGAATAAAATCATACATTTCCTTCTAAAAGCGTAATTCCTATATAATAGCAGTATTTTCCCAAATATGCATTATATTGAAATAATATTCAGATATAATACATGTTTTTGTGAAAATTAATTTGCTAATAAATAATAGTAATTTGCGTAGAAAATAACGGCTTTAATTTATTCCCTTACCTAACACTGAAAAAAAACCTCTAAAATACCGGTCCTGCACTCGCAGGGTTCCTCGTTCAACTCCCTAAAAACAATAACTCACGGAACTAAACTTCAGTATTTCTTTGTGAATATCATTTCTTATAACTATGGTAAGACCAAATTTCGCTTAAAAAGCCTTACCTGAAACTAGGGACGAATTTCAACTCGCTTCCACCAACAATCCGCTTCAACAGATTTGGAGAGAACTTCCCCAAGAGGGTTATGGTGGCCTCAAATCGTCAATTTGGCAAACGATGGAGCCGAAATCGAAGAGAAAGTAGAGAGAAATCGTAGGAAGAGAGAGAGAGAGAGAGAGAGAATTTTTGATTTTTTCTACGTAAAACTGAGTTTTTGCACTATTTATACTATGACCCTCCTCGATGAGCCACGTCACCTTGTCGACGAGGTCAAAAAGGTTACTCGTTGACGAAGTCCCCCCCCCCTCGTCGATGAAATTTAGAGTCGCCTAAATATCCACTTGGTATTTTCTCGTCGACGAAGCATACCCTCGTCGACGAGCCAATGCTCCTGCGATGTTTATGGACTTGATGAATCAGATCTTCCACCTATTTTTAGACCAGTTTGTTGTTTTTTTTATTGATGATGTACTGGTCTATTCGAGGAGCTATGAGGAGCACAAGATACATTTAAGGCAGGTTTTGCAGATGCTCAGGGAGAAGAAGCTGTATGCAAAATTCAGTAAATGTGAATTCTGACTCAAGAAAGTTGTGTTTTTGGGGCATGTTATCTCAGGAGACGGAATTTCTGTAGATCCCAGTAAGATTGAGGTAGTAGTGAATTGGGCTAGACCGAGGAACGTCCAGGAGATCAGGAGTTTCTTGGGGTTAGCTAGTTATTACCGTCGTTTCGTTGAAGGGTTCTCAGCTTTATGAGGGCCTTTGACACGACTGACTAGAAAGAATGCTAGATTAGAATGGGACGACAGCTGTGAGCAAAGTTTTTAGAAATTGAAGTAGAGGCTAGTCACAGCGCTAGTATTAGTCATCCCGTCGGAGGGTGAGGGCTATACTATCTACAGTGATGCGTCCTTAAAAGGACTTGACTGTGTATTGATGCAGCATGGTAGGGTGGTGGCATATGCGTCCAGATAGTTGAAAGAATACGAAAAGAACTACCCTACCCACGATCTTGAATTGGCTGCAGTGGTACACGCATTGAAAATTTGGAGGCATTACTGTACGATGAGCATTGCGAGATTTTCTCTAACCACAAGAGCTTAAAGTATTTCTTCACCCAGAAGGAATTTAATATAAGATAGAGAAGGTGGTTAGTGTTAATTGAAGATTTTGATTGTACTATCAGTTACCACCCAGGGAAAACAAACGTGGTAGCTGATGTACTGAGCAGGAAATCTTGGGAATCAGCGCTGGCAGCTATGGAGATCCAACGTCTGATCAGGATGGATCTAGAGAGACTCGACATTGAATTGTTAGAGAGTAATACTCCAGTATGTACCACCAGCCTAGTGGTATAGCCTACTCTGCAAGAAAGAATTAAAGCCGCCCAGAAAGAAAATCCAGAATTGGTAGAGGTTATGGACAGAGTGCAGAGTGGTTAGGGAGAGGAATTTTGCATTTCAGATGACGGAGCTTTGCGGTTCCGTTCTAGATTATGTGTTCCTACTGATGCTGACATTAGGAGACCACTTTAGAGGAGGCTCACAAATCCTTGTATTTGGTTCATCCTAGTAGTACGAAAATGTACAGAGATCTGTGAGAATTCTACTGGTGGAGTGGCATAAAGAAGGAAATTGCTGAGTATATAACCCAGTGTTTGACATGCCAGCAGGTAAAGCTGAGCACCAGAAGCCATCAGGTCAGTTGCAGCCGCTATTTATCCCATAGTGGAAGTGGGATCATATATCCATGGACTTCGTTTCAGGGATGCCGTCGACATCCCATGGCCAGAATGCTATTTGGGTAATAGTAGACCGGTTGACTAAGTCTACCCATTTTCTCCTTATCAAGATCAGATATTCCCTCAGTCATTCAGCGAAAATTTACATTCAGGAGATAGTTCGTTCTCGTGGGGTGCCTGTATCTATTGTGTCAGATCGAGACCCGCGATTCACGTCACGATTTTGAAGGAGCTTGTAAGAGGCTCTAGGGTCTCAATTATCATTTAGCACAGCATTCCATCCTTAGTTAGACGGGCAGACTTAGAGGACGATACAGATACTAGAAGATATGCTCCGAACATGTGTATTAGATTCTGGGGGTAGTTGGACTTAGTTCATGCCATTGGTAAAGTTCGCGTATAATAACAGTTACCAATCCAGTATTAGCATGACACCGTTTGAGGCTTTGTATGGTAGGAAATGCCGATCTCCTTTGTATTGGGATGAGAGCGGCGAGTTGTGGGGCCAGAGCTGATACAACAGGCGTACGATAAAGTTCAACTTATCAGAGAGAGAATCAATGCAGCTCAGAGCTGATAGAAGAGTTATGCTGACAATCGCTGTAGGAATTTGAAGTTCGATGTGGGTGATTACGTATTTTTGAAAATAGCTCCGTTAAAAGGGGTTATGAGATTTGGTAGGAAGGGTAAACTTAGCCTTGGGTTTATCGGTCCGTTTGAGATTTTAGAGAAAGTGGGGCCGGTGGCCTACAGGCTAACTTTACCACTTACACTATCCAGGATACACGACGTATTCCATGTATCTATGTTAAGGAAATACGTCTCAGATCCTTCTCATATTATCAGTTATGGTGAGTTAGAGCTCAGTGATTCGCTAGTCTGTGAGGAGATACTGGTGCAGATTCTTGACAAAAAGAAACAGGAACTACGTAATAGGAAGATTCTGCTGGTAAAGGTTTTATGGAGGAATCATGCAATAGAAGAGGCTTCTTGGGAACTCGAGGAACAGATCAGACAGAAATATCCGCAATTATTCCGAGAAGTCCATATGTGATTAAGAAATGTGAGTAAATATGTAATATTTCTTTTGCAGGTATATGTAATATTCTAGTAATAAAAGGTATTTTAGTTTTGGGGGAAATTTTCTTTTGGTATATGTAATCCCCCAAGACTTGAAATGTAACCATGGTATTCCTCCGCCATAAGTGAGGGTAAGTAATAAAATAAGTAGACCATTTTACCTAATAAGGGATGAAGAATTATATGAATAGTAAATTTCAAGGACGTAATTTTATAAGGAGGAGAGAATGTGATGACCCAAATAATAATAATGTAATTTAAATAAATAGGAAGGGGAAATTATCAAGGCCTCGTCGACGAACATAGGGGATTCGTCGACGAGGGTATAAGAGGACCTCGTTGACCCTCGTCGACGAAGGCAAGATTCATCGATGAGAAAATACCGAGAGAGGTTTTGAGCAATCTAAATTTCGTTGACGAGGAGTGGGTTTCGTTAACGAAATTATTAAAGGACTTGTCGATGAGATGACGTGGCTTGTCGATGAATCCAATCCTATAAATATGAAAAACCCAGATTTAAACATCAAAAATTTACAAAATTTCACTCACTCTCTCTCTCTCTCTCTCCCTATGGTTTCTCTCTCTCCTCTTTTCGATTTCGAGCCGGATTTCTGTTGGTTCGACGATCTAAATCCACCACGATGCCCCCGGGGAAGTTCTCTCCAAATCTTCCGGAGCGGATCGCTGTTAAAACAAGTTGGAAATTATCCCTGAGTTAAGGTAAGACTTTTTAAGCCAAATTTGGTTTTATGGTAGTTATAGGAAATGATATACACATGAAAATATTGAAGTTTAGTACTAAAAGTTTTCATTTTCAGGGTATTGAGTAGGAAACCCTACAGGTTTTAGACCAGGATATTTTAGGAGCTTTCTCAGTAGTTAGGTAAGGGAACAATCATTTTCCATGCAAATTATTATTATGTATGAATAAACTTATTTTCAGGAAAGCATGTATTATATCAGTATATTACAAAGGAAATGTATGTTTGGGAAAAATACTGCTATTATGCTGAAATATATATATATATATGAGATGCCAGAAATCATGATTTTTAGAATACAATGTATGGTTTTATACAGCAAATGTGTGGCATGAATATTATTTTACGTGGAGAAATATCATGATATGATAATGGTATGAATGAAATATGTTTTGAGAAATTATGAAAGAATATAGTACATTATGATGTTGACAAATACATGATAATTGATTTATTTTCAAAATGTACATTTATGAATGATTCCGGCCCAAGGCCGTATATATATGAAATGATTTCGGTGCGAGGCCGTATTTATGAGACGATCGACACAAGGTCGTATTTGTGAAATGTTCGGTACGAGGACGTATTTATGAAATTATAAAAGATGCTATATTATCATGTATTATATGTTATCAGAACTCGGATGTTAGTTTAGTTTAGCTTAGGAGCACGGTACCGTAGCTTATAGATAAGATGTTTATGATCAAATTGGTGCTAACCACCCCACGAGGGGGTGGGAGATGGATAGTCGATGTGACTTTCAGTAGAGTGTGGTGTCCACCTGGCAGTTTGGACTAGGGTGTGGTGGGCCCATCATACTTACAGACATTTTTGACTCGGTAGTGGTCGGCCAACCATTGTTGGGTCCCACCTTCGGGCTGCACAACTCGTCATAGGGGGTAATACATGTCGTCAGCTAGTTATTCATCTTGGGTATGTTTTCAGTATTATCAATTATAACAAATGTTTAATGTATGATATGATTTATTAGCAAATATGAAAGTATGTGATTATTCAGTACGATATGATGAACGTTTACAGAAAATATGAAATGTACTATATATGTATAATTGCCTTAAATGTTCATGTTGCCACACAACTGTATTTAGTTTATTTTCCCTTACTGAGAAGTGTCTCACCCCCGAACATTAAATGATTTTTAGGAAACCCAGAAAGATCGGCGGGTCAAGGCCGTCGTTGAGTGAGTTGAGCTTCCTTACTAGAAGGGTAAACATTGATCTAGGATCAGGGGCTTTTTGTTGCATGATCCTAGGAATTATTTTGATGTTTTGAAGGTTGTATATAAATACTGTATTTTGGTGATGTAGTAAACTCTGATATTATGTAATTAATGGTTTGATGGATGTAATTTTATTTTTACTGCTGCGTAGGTTTCTACTATAAATGGCAGGTGTCCCCTTTACCCACGGGTTCAGGTTGACTATTCTATTTAGTACATTTCATTTTATAGTTAGATAAGTAGGTCGTTACACCTCGGCTTCTCAAGTAGTTTCATAGCTAACCACCACCGCTCGACCTCTCCCGTCATCTTAAATATGGCATAAACTACTTTCTGCTCATCAGTGCAGTGCAACACTGTCGGTATCTTCTCAATCTCCTACACCCAATTCTCTGCAATAGTTGGGTCGGCTCCTCCTGAAAAAACTAGGGGATTCATTCGGGTAAACTGCTCTATCGTGCAGCCCTGATCAGCTAGTGGACAAACCTGTTCCCTAGAGTTTCGTGCAATCTCCACCATGACTTATTGAGTTACACTACGCAGTACTTGATTAGATTAACTGCCACCAATGCTGGAAGCCCCCACATTGCTACTACCTCCAGTATTTGCGTCGTTACCCCCAGGGTCCATCCTGAAAATATGACAGAAAACAATCTTAGAATCCTATATCATAATACGATCGGTATTATCATTTAACTAAGAAAGTATAAAATATACTCTATCCTCGTATTAAAATACTCGGGCTACCTTAAGAACTTCCCTCACATAAACAAATAAATTTAACATCCATGTTCCCAATTTAAGGTTCAGTCTTATCGCTCAGAAACAAAACCGACGATAGTTTACCATGACTTTCCTGAAATCGTCATTTCAGGAAAATCACAGAAGCCGTCATGGATTTCCAGCCTCTAGGCTGCAAGAAAAAAACCCCAAATTCAAATCTTAACCTCCAATGACTCACTAAAATCCCGATCTACCCATTTCCTACCCTCATCAAGATTCATTCCTATACTCTAGTATTGTTATCTGTTAAAGTCTATAGAACCTAACAACCTAGACTCTGATACCACATTTGTGGTGACTCGAAAATTCTAATAATAATAAATACAATCTTTGATACCTAAATTATAACGACCCAAACCTGAAGTGGGGTACCGGGTATTTCAGTCCATAACCCTTATAAAACATGTAGCTGAAAACATAAATACCACAATAACTACCAAAGTTATAATACCAACACCATAATTATACATATACCTCCAAAATCCTGATTATTTACATCCCAAATAGTCAAAAACATATCTACAAACACATATCAGTTAATTATAGCGTTATGATTATTTCAATTAAACAGAATCATGGTTAAATAGTAATATAGAAATATCAGTTATATATATATATATATATATATATATATATATATATATATATATATTGTATCAGACCTTGATGGACCAAATCAGTTTTCAAAGCACGGTACCGTTGCTATTTCAGTTCAGAGTGCAACCACATATCTCAAATAGTATGTGGATTTTTAGTAGTTGGTCGTGCCTTTGTTGTGGACAGGCTCCTCGTCAGTTAGGGTTGAGGTGGCCGATTTGACTATCAGAGTTCAGTTGACTTATCCTAGTTGGCCAACCAGTGCTAAGTCCGGCCTACGGGCCGCACAACCCTGTCATGAGGTGTTAATTCATAACTTTCAGTTATCCATCCAGGGAAGTTTTCTCAGATATTATTATATATCTAGATTTGCGGAAACCGCAGTCATACCTATAGATATTAAAAGTATTTTGAATAGAATATTCAGGAAAACAGTTTATGTTAAGCAACATTGGTGTGAGTTATACTGTGTTTTATTTATATGTGTTTTCTCAGACTCAGTTGTTTACAACATACATTATTTTTAAATTAGATATTACAGTTATGCAAATTCATCTGCCACATATTGGTAATAACATATTTTTTCTTATTGAGAGTTATCTCATCCTAGTAATTTATCACTTTTCAGGTGATTTAGGTAGGTGAGCAGATCAGACATAGAGATAGAGGGGATCTTGTGCCGCCCAATTTGTAGGGCGAGTATTTTGGGAGAGACATTTTTGAGTGGTCCCTAGGTGATCGGGTGAGGCATTTTGGGTAAGATTTTGTATGTATATTTTGGGGAAATACTAACATCTAGTATTGTATATAATGTCGTTATATGCATTTTTGTATTCCACTGCATAGGTAGAATATGGATATACAGGTTCCACGGTCCCCACTTGGACCGTGCTGATGTTATGAATTATATTACAGGGTATCAGAGCAGTGAAACTTTACAATATATATATAAAATAAAATGACATCAAAAATCAGGTCGTTACAACGAGTCTATTGACAATCAATCCACCATCTACCCATCTAAACCCGCATCATCCCTTAAAAGGTGTTAAATAATGAACATTGGCAAATTGCATCCAAATTCGAAATTACAATACAAAACATGCTTGCACAACACTACCATGACATAGTGAACAATTGTTTGTAACAACATACACAAAGGAATTTTGGCAAACAACGACACGTGTCTTTTTGTTACAAGAAGCATTGTCGAATTGTCCTTCAAGAAGAACTAGAGAAGTTGCATGCACAAATATAGTTTAGACAATTTCGCTATAGGGGTACGTGCACAAAATGGTTTCAATCTCTTTTATTGTGACAAGTGCAACAAAATATACCCTTCTTTCATTAAATGGGAAAATGGTTCACGTGGATATGCTTAATTTGTGAATAAATCAAAAGTATTTCTATGTACGAAGAGACCATACACAAAAATTTCATCATGTTTTTTATTTTGTAATTTGTCTTTCAAATACAACATTTGTTTCACTTGTAAAATATTCACATGATCATTTGACTTGTAACAAAAAAAACATGAACATTATTTTTTAAAATAGAAGACACTTTCATTAGTTATTATTAATTCTAAATAATGAAATAATCATAAACATTTATAAATTGAGTTCTTCTTTGATTTTTTTTAAAAAATTCTTTTTAACTCGATAGAATTTTATGAACATTAATTTTTTAAATAGAAGACACTTTCATTAATTATTAATTTTGAATAATGAAATAACCATAAACAATAAATTGTGTTCTTTTTTTTTTTAAATTCTTCTTAACTCAATAGAATTTCTGCAATCGAAATTGGTGGTAACCTTTTTGTGGCATGAATTTTTAAAGAGTTTCAACCTACATAAAAAAATTAATGATTTTTTTTTTTTGGCAAATAGCATCAATACCCACAAGCATTTCAAATAACTATCAAAGATAATCTAGTATATACGCTAATCCACACAAACTTAAAGATATGTTGCTGTTGCTGTGATCTTCAAATAGGAGATTAGATACCTATCTGGCGTATACACCAGATCTAACTTTTAATTATAGATATTAAAATTTAATCAAATCAACATAAGCAAATTTCTCACCAGAACATATTTTCAAGTTACTAATGAATTTATATTAGCTAATTTTTTATGTAAGTGAGGCTAAACTAGGGTCAGGTGTGAGTTTGATCGAAAATGCAGCCCTATTTGCCTCCAAATAATTTTACGTGTTTTCGATTATTTTACAACATTAATTTTGAACTAATTAATGTTGCGTTAGGGAGTACAGATTTCAAATTTTGAATTTGGATTTAAATGGATTTGAAGAAATTTCAGTACAATTTCATATTACATTTTATTCAAATTCAATACAAATAAAATAAACTACACACTAGGTATCATACCAAACCATGGAGCATTGGCACAACCATGAAGGATTGTCTACCCTTTTGTTATAGATTTATTATCCTTGAATGTAATATGATTGTCTGAATGGCTGGTTTGGCCTTGGGTATGCTCAGGTTAGACTGTATCTAGGACTTTGCCTTTCATGTATGATTTTGTCAGATGTGAAGCTTGGCTATGTCCAGTGTATTTGTACATACAATTTTGAGGAATATATTTACCTTTACAGATAAAAAAAAAAAAAAAGCCATGAAGGATCATCATTCAACTAATCAACTTGGGTTTGATAAAACATGAATTTATAGGTCCTCTATGCATATTTGAAATGTAAGAATCAAATGAAATAAAATATAATGGAATCAAATTTGTCACCTAATTTTTATGTATTCTTCTTACAAGCTTTTTTTTTAACATCCTGAGGAATTTTGAATGGTCGAAATCCTTCGGGTCCTTACCTCCTTATCGAAACTTAAATGGAAACTGGTCACACCTATGTACAAAAGTTAGAGAGGAATCAAACTCAAGACCTCTTTAAGCCTTTATCTACCTTTTCCATTAAACCCACCTTGGTTGATTATTCTTCTTGTGACTTTTATTTTATTATATTCCTATCAATTCTATAAGCAAGTGATGCTAGCTACTTCTTACAATTTATACCAATCATTTTTTTCGCAAGGTGCAAAAATTGCAATAATATTTATAATTTATGAACAAATTAAAAGGCTTCTAAAGTGTTTGAAGTATAATTAAATTGCATGAAGTAATAGTAATTAACTTGGGTTTGATAAGACATGGATATTTGTAGGTTCTCAGTCATGTTTGAAATGGAGGAATCAAATGGAATAAATATAATGAAAAATCCAAAGTGTTACATGATTTTTGCATATTCTTTCTTATGACTTTTATTTCACTATATTCCTATATCAATTCTATAAGCAAGTAATGGCAGCTAATTCTTTTGTTTATGCCAATACTCTTTCTTCTTTTTTTCTTTTTTGGCAAGCTGTAAAAATTGCTTTATGATTTAAAACGGGAATCTTGGAAATACAAATCAACTTGTTAACGCGCAACAATTTTAAACTTCCGATCAACAAAATAAATAACACAAAGAACATTTACAGAAAATGTTGTGCTGGAGCTAGGAGACGTGAGCTGAGCTAGAGATGCGTGAGCTGCAAGCTGGAGACGCGTTTGCAAGCTGTTATCCGAGGTCATTTAATTTAGATGAATGTAATTCCTCAAATTTGATTTATTGTAATTTATTGTGATTGATTACCAACTACCTATAAATAGATGAGCTATGGAAAGATGGAATGTACAGAGAAGAATAGAGAGGGAGAAGAGTGTGAGGAAGAGAGAAGAGAGGCCTAAGAGAATTGTAAATTTCTGGTGTCTCAATTTTTCTAGTTGCTCACATGGTCCTAACAAGTGGTATCAAAACCTAGTTTGGAGCAGAAATGTCAGATTTCCAATTTTTCACCGAAATCAGAGCTATGTCCAGTGGCTCAAAATTGAATTTTGAGGCCACCATTACATTCATCTCACCGAGAAGAAGCCAACAGTGCAAACCAAAGCTCGAAAGGAGTTCAGACGGAAGCACATGCGCCAACACGCGCTTCGCCGGCACCTGATCTAAATCCGTGAAATTTTTTTTTTCCTTCCAAATTTTTTTTTTTCACACCTTCAATTGAAAAATGATCGTCCTTCAATAGAAAAAATTCCAGAATAATTTTCCAGTACCTAATCTAAATCCGCGTACCTCAATTCGAATTTTCAATTGAAAAATTTCGGAATAATTTTCCAACACCTGATCTAAATCCACGTACCTCAATCCAATCTGAACGAACAACTTTGATCTTGAGCACTCCCGTGGAAAAACTATCCAAAAAAATTTCTTTTACCACTTGTTGACACGTAGCGATTTTAATCTTCCAATCAACAAAATAAATAGCACAAAGAACGTTCACATAAAGAATGTAGATGAGAGATTTTACGTGGCTCGACGAGATTGCCTACGTCCACGGAGCATGCATCTGGAAAAAAATTTACTATGAAACGATGGCAGTTCAAGATCTGATCAGACTCTCCCAAATCCCATATCCCTTGTACACCCCTTCACCCCAGTGAAGAAAAAATCTTCCTAGAGAGAAAGCCCCCTCTAGCTTTCCTTGCACAAAATGACAAGCAATACTTTCTTTTTTCCCATGGCTTACAAACATATATATGAAACCATATAACCGTTAGATTTAAAGACGATCCAACGGTTGTGATAAAAGCCACAATAAATAAATAAATAAATATTTTTTTAACACAACTGAATCAACAAAAAGTAAATTCCTCCCAAAAACAATGCTTCAAGTATATTAAAAGTAGTTTATTAGCTTATTTTCGACGATAGAGCTAAAGGATAATTGAGTCTACACTAGGCACCACCAATTAATCGCAAGCATCTTGATCCACTAATTGGACAATCCAAGAAAAAAAAAAAAATAGAGCTAGAAGGTTTAATTTGATCAAACCTAAATGACGCTAGCCAAGTCTAAGTTTTGTTTTAAATTAAATGGAGTCTTGCCCATTTACATAGATTGAAGAGCCTAATAACGCTATTCCATTGGCATTAATAGGCTAGTTAAAATCCACTAATAAAGCTAATCCATTAGCAAAATAAACACTAACAAAAGGCTAGTCCATTGGCAAGAAAATATAATACTTTATTTTCCTAGAAGGTTAACGAAAAAGAAGAAGAAACAGGGGATGTAAAATCTAAATTTTGAATGACAGCAACTAGTAAATATATTATTAAATCTCTCTGCCAAACCCCACTTAGCATTTTAGACAAGCAACACAAGAGAGACTGTACATTGCTTACACTTGTTTTGATCAAATTGGGTAAATATATTCATCAATGAGTATATACACTGTACAAGCTTACACTTGTTGGCCCAGTTTTTCATTTACAAGTTGGCGAAGACTCCTAGACCTCTGCCAAACTCCAACTTGAATATGTTTGGACTAATCCAACCAACACTCGCCCCCAGGATTGGAGCTTTGTGGAACTTGAGCTTCCCATTCTCTCCCAGGAGGGAATACTATATCACCAAATCTCAGGCTTTAAATACCCTCGCCAATTCAATACCCTTCACCAACAAAACTCAGCCATTCTCCTCTTATCTCCTCTACCTCACAACAACTACTTCCAATAGCGACTATGGCTGCCACTCTCATCGGGCTCACAACCATCCTTCTCACCCTTGCCCTTCCTCTAACACTACCAGCCTCCCCATCCCCAATGGCCTCTTTCACTGACGATACCGAAGCCTACGAAGAGTATGTAATCGACACTCCATTCGTCAATACTGAATCTTTAAGGGGTCGATTTTTGGCAAATATCATAAAGAAAGGTACACATTGTGATGTTAATACCAACATTTGCAATGGGATTTCGGCAAATAAGGGCGCGGGCCGTCTTTTTTGCTGCAAAAAACATTGTCGAAACGTCTTTCGCGATAAAAACAATTGTGGGATATGTGGGCACAAGTGCAAATTTGGGCAACTCTGCTGCGCGGGGGTCTGCACCGATGTTACTCTTAATGCTTCTCATTGTGGCAAGTGCAATAAAGCCTGTGCTACGGGAGTTAAATGCGAGAAGGGTTCATGCGGATATGCTTCTTAAATAAACCATAAGGATTTTTACGCATAAGGAGTCTTGGCATAGAAATTTCACTATCTTCTTTCATTTGTATTTAGTTTGGATATAATGTTTGTTCACTTTGATTGATTATGTAATTGTATTGCTTTGTTGGATTATACTCATTACGAAAATAAGGCCGAACACTTTACATGAACATTTGTTGCTAGATGGAAGACTCTTCAATTGTTACTTCTAGATAATGAAATACTATAATCATTTTTCTGTAATTGAGTTCTTATTTCAGCTTTTTATTGCTTTTCAGTTAAATAAAATTTTTAAAATTGAGACTTTTAGGCCCATAATCATTAATTTTAAATAAGCAAAAGACACTAATTTCCCATCAGATTTGACAAAAAACAAATATCTCCCTTGAAGTTTTAAAAATCTCATGAATCTCTCTCTGAGGTTTTAAAAGTAACACACCCCCTAAACATTTAATTTTTGGGACACTTATACCCCTTAAAAAATTTATTACCTAATTCTTGGAAATACTTCTCTTATAATTTTCTAAATTTAGGCACATCAATAAAATAATGTCAATCAACAATTAAACCTAAAAATTGCAATAATATATAATTTTAAAATTACAAGGCATATAAATTTGGGTAATACAATAATTTTAAAATTTTAAAATTATATGAAATAATAATGTTATCAATGTAACAAGAATTAAAACTAAGGCTTATCAGTAAAATTAAATTCATAAAATACTAAGACCGGAACTCAAAAAATATTAGGAAAAGAAAAGGAAAATATCAAGGAATTCTTAATTTCATGTTTAATTATCATGGAAAGTGAGAAAGAAAATAAAAATTATATGAAATCTGTGAACAAAATTTTAATTTTATATATCATTAAGATTTAGTTTTTCTTAATCTTTAGTCATATTAAAACAAACTTTGATTTTATAGTATATTAATATAGAAAGAAAGTATAAAGGCAGGGTCGGCTTTTCATAATATGGTGCTTTAGGCGAATGATTTAATTAGGAGCCTTAATATTTTGTTTAATTTTTATTTTTATTTAAAATTAATTTTTCTAACTTTTTGATATGCAAAATTTACTAATTAAAGTTTTATATTCAAGATTACATTGAGACTTGAAAAAGAAAGAATTAAATTACATTTACTTTACTTTTTAAAATACAATTTCATTTACTTTTGAGATGACATCATAAATAATGTTAACATTAAAAAAAAAAAATTAGGGGCCCCAACTTTTGAGATAGTGGAAAAATTAATATATAAGATGAAATGACATCATAAATAATGTTAATATTAAAAAAAGTTGAGGGCCCCAAAATTTTTGGAGCCCTAGTGTATAAAGGAAAATGAGTTTTGTCCTTATTTTCTTTTCCTTTTTTTTTTCCCACATAAAATCCTTATATCCAAACGGACCCTAAAAGAATTCTCAAATCAAGAAATTAATTTTAGACTCTTTATTGATTTTAGACTCAAATCAAAATAACAATAATCTAATCCAATAATTAACTACAAACAGGTTGGAGGGTTAAAGACGATTTCAAATATTAAAAAAATTGCAGAAAAGTTTTTAATGTTGTTTCAATATCTGTCAAGTGCAATAAAGCATGTGTTGTAAGGATTAGATGTGAAAATGGAACGTACAGATGCGTTTACTAAATAATATAAAAGGATTTCTTTGTACAATAGTCTCTCACAAAATTTTCATTTTTCTTTTCCTCTTAATTTTGTTGGACGCATCAACATCCACAAATCGATCAAATCAACAAATAAGCTAATTTCTCCCAAGAAAAATGTATGCATTGGTGGTGAAATGGTAGACACGTGAGACTCAAAATCTCATGCTAAAAAGCGTGGGGGTTCGAGTCATCTTCAAGGGATAATAGTGAGAATGCTCATTGAATGGAATTGGAATAAGTTTGGTAGACGATTTCCTCCTATCATTACTAAAATTACATTTCATATATTCTGTCTTATTTCTATTTATCCTAAAGCCTCTAGATTCCAAAACTTCTCTCCATAATTCTAACTCAGCTTCTATTCCGTCCTTAGTTTCGCCAATTAATACAATATCATCTGCAAATAATATACATCATGGAACCTCATTTTGAATACTCTTAGTCAATTGGTTCATCACTAAAGCAAAAAGATAAAGACTCAAAGCAGATCCTTGATGTACATCTATGGTGATTGGAAGTTCTCTACTTTCTCCATCTATAATCTTTACATTAGTCATTACTCCATCGTATATATCCTTAAAAACATCAATATACCTACTACATACACTTTTTTTTTTCTTTCTAAAACCCACCATAAAACTTCCCTAAGTATCCTATCATATGCTTTCTCAAGGTCAATAAATATCATACGCAAGTCCCTCTTCTTTTTCCTAAACTTTTCCATTAATCTTCTTAAAAGATAAATAGCTTCTGTGGTAGATCTCCCAAGCATAAAATCAAATTGATTTTCTAAGACATTCGTTTTTAACGTTAATTTTTGTTCAACTACCTTTTACCATAGTTTCATCGTATCACTTATAAGTTTAATTCCACGATAGTTATTACAATTATGAATATCTCCTTTATTTTTGTATATAGGTATTACAGTGTTTTTCCTCCATTCATCTGACATTTTCTTAGTTTTTAAAATTGTATTAAATAAATTAGTTAACCATATAATTTTGTTATCACCTAAGCATTTTCAAACTTCAATTGGGATGTTATCTAGTTCCATAGCTTTCCTATTTTTCATTTTTTTTTAGTGCAAACTTAACTTCGTTAACTCTAATTTGCAAATAAATCTCATATTTTTAGTATTTTCCTTATTTAACAATTTTAAGTTTAAGCCTTCTATTTGGTTTTCATTAAATAACTTATTAAAGTAACTTCATTATCTTTCTTTAATATCTTTATCCTTAACCAAGACAATATCATCCTCACTTTTTATACATTTTACATTTCCTAAGTTCTTACTCTTCATTTCTCTACCTTTAGTAAGTTTAAATATATTTCTTTCCCCTTCATTTCTCTATCATACAAATTATTAAATAATCTATATTTAACTTCACTAACGACCTTTTTTGCATCTTTCTTGCCTCCTTATATTTTTCAAAGTCATCTCTATTTCTACATTTTTGCCACGTTTATACCAAATTCTTTTTGTCTATGATTTTTTGTACATCTTTATCCTACCACCAATTCTCTTTGCTATTCGAGAATCTTCCTTTTGATTCACCTAAAATCTTTTTTACTATCTTTTTAATATAGCTACCTAATCTAATAGGAACAAATAGAAACAAATTAAATACTCTTTAATTATTTCAAATCAAGTATTATTAGACATAAATCATTACAAATTACAACTCTACTTGGATTACCGAATTTCGATTCATAATTCTTACATTTTATGCTTATACATATGTCACTTCATAAATTTCCCCCCCACTTGGCCTACATATGCCCATGATTAAAGCTGATCTTCTCAAAAAGTTGAGTAACTCACTTTTTTGGGAAAGAAACCATTATTAAAGAAAGAGGAAATGGTCATTAGCATTCATAAGGCTAATCTATGTTGAATTGTAAAGTCATTTCTAACATTTAAAGTCCAACATAGGGGTTGTACTGTTCATATAGTGGTTGTACTATTTATATGGTGGCTGCACAAGTCTACAAAAGTGGCTACACTATTCATATGGTGGTTGTACTACTCATTTGACGGCTTTGAAAAGGAGGCTTACAAAACCCCTATAAATAAGGAAGTAGTGGTGAAGGAAAATATCATCCCAAACATCTCCAACTCCACCTTTAGAAAGAGAAATCAAGTACTCTCCTACAAAGTGTCCCTATTGTAGTCTGTGTTTCTAGTTTCTCCTAATTTTAGAGAAATTTGTATACTCCTAATTCAAGAAAAAGGTATCATTGTTCTCCTCTTGTAATTAGAGAGAAGTTGTATCATTATTTTTCATAGTGGATTCCTTTTACTCTTACTTGTGGTTTTTCCCTCGATATGTTTGGGGGTTTTCCACATAAATCTTGGTGTCAATTCCTATTTTTTCATTTCTTATTCTAGCTGTGTGATACTATTCCTACCTATTCAATATCCTAACACTGGTAGTGAAAGGGTATGCTCAGAAAGAAGGTCCCAATAAAGAAAGAGTCCAAGAATTGAAGACACAATTGTCTAGGGAGTTTGATATGAAGAATTTGGGACCAGCAAACAAGATTTTAGGGATACAAATTAACCGAGATAGAAAAGACAAGAAGATTTGGCTTTCTCAAAAGAATTATTTGAAGAAAGTCTTATGACGCTTCAACATGCAAGACTGTAAGCCAATTTATACGCCACTTCCTGTTAATTATAAATTATCCTCAAGTATATGTCCTAGTAATGAAGTAGAGAGGATGGAATTGTCTCGAGTGCCGTATGCATCAGCAGTGGGAAGCCTAATGTACGCTATGATTTGTGCAAGACCAGATATTGCTCAAGCAGTTGGTACGATCAGTCGATTTATGGCGAATCCTGGTAGAAAGCTTTGGAATGCTATGAAAAGGGTCCTATGATACATCAAAGGGACCTCAGATGCTACATTATGTTACGGAGGATCAAAATTCATTGTCAAGGGATATGTTGATTCAGATTTTGCAGGTGATCTTGACAAAAGAAAATCCACTACAGGTTATGTGTTTACTCTTGTAGAATGAGCAGTAAGCTGAGTATCAAAGTTGCAAACTGTTGTGGCATTGTCTACTGTAGACACCCCATTTTTTCCCAGGCCCAATATTATTATCATTATTTTTAATATTATTATTATTTTGCTATTATTATTATTATTATTATTACTATTATTATTAGTATTTTTATTATCTTTATTTTATTATGTTATTATTATTATTATTTTGATTCTATTATTATTTTTATTATTATTGTAATTAAATATTTTTAAAATATTATTATTATCACTTTATTATCTTGCTATTGTTATTATTATTATATTACTATTATTTTTATTATTTTATTATCTTTGTTATTTTATTTTAAAATTTCATTTATTATTATTTTATTACCATTTTACTATTATCATATTTACTATTATTATTATTATTTATTTTATTTTCATTATTATTATCATTATTATTGTATATATTGTTACCACAAAAGTATGAAGAGAATAAAAATGAAAAAGGAAAAGAAAAGAAGGATTTTTTTTAGGGTTGAGATTTTTATAAAAAGAGGGGGGCGCAGCCGAGCAAGAGGCCAAAAGAAAGACAAAAAAAAACCCAGCCGCTGCTCTTCATCTTCTTCCTCTAACCATCCATTCTCTGATCTATCTCCCATGCTGGCCACCAGCCTCCATACCCGACGGATCAGCGTGTGAAGCTGTCCTCCGCAGCAGAACCCGCAGCTACAACACTCCGGCCATCGGCCAGTGTTCCTCATCACCGTCGCCGACACCAGCCGAGCATCTCTACTCTGCTGCACAGCAGTTCACGACCACTACTCCTCACCAACCTCTGCTGCAAACAATACCACTGAGGCCTGAGTAAATCTCTGCAACAGAACTCCCCTGCTCTTAGCCATCATCTCCGGCAGCCCAATATAGCAACCACAGTTCCTCTGCCTCACCTCTGCTGCAACCGCACCAGTCAGCCCCCCTCGGAAATTCCCGAGTAGAGCACACCTTCTCCGGCCTTCTGCACCCACCGCTGCACCACTCCAGACCTCCAGCCACACGAGCCCGAGCCACTCCTCCACAGCCACTCGAGCACACCAGCAGCCACCGCAGTGGCCATCCATTCCAGTAGCAGCAGCGAGCCTCCCCGGCAACGACCCAGCCGTCCACAAATCCGAGGCCACGTGTAGCAACCATCGTCACTCACTCCCGTCACCGTCGCCGTCGCTCGCTCCCGTCGCCGTCGGCGTCTCCCGGTTGCACCCCCCTCTGTAAGTCCCTCTGTCTGTATATCTGCAGGCAGACCACAAACACACACATACACATCTGTATACGTAGAATTGTTTATTAGGTTATATTTTGTATATATGCGGGATTGTATATTAATTTTTGCAGGTATTAAATCACTGGTGTATATTCATGTTATTTTTGTATTATTATTATTATTATTATTTTGTATGTTATTGTTATTGCAGTGTATGTTTATGTTATGGTATATTCGGAATGTTTTTATTATGGTATTCTATATTTATATTGCATGTTTATTTTATTCACTAGGTTCAGATTATTATGGTGTTCGACATTTATGTTATTCTATTTTGTATATTTATGCTATTATGAAACTACGGTGTATTTATGCTATTGGTATATTTGTATATATTTTCACATATTTGTGTTATTATTAATGTGCGATATATTTATGTTATTGGTATTTTATTGTACATTTAATTTGCATATGTATTATTTTCATTGCCTTAATTGTTTATTGGCATATTTATATTATCATTTAATTGCATGGGTAGTTTGCATATTTATTATAGTGATTGCCTCATATAGTTATTTGCATATTTATATTATTATTGACCGCGCATTTTATTGTGTTTCTATTTTAGATGTTTGCTATGTTTCCTAATTATCACATTTTTTTCCATATTGTATATGTATACATTTGCATAATAGATTTGTAGTTTGAATTATTTCCATAATTTTGTTTGCATGTTCATATATTGTATACTATTTATGGGATTTAATTATTTTTACATTTGTATTGTCATATTTATATATAATATTCGATGTGCATACCAACATTATTATTATTAGTATCATCATCATCATTATTATTATTATTATTATGGTAGGAAGCATTATTATAGTATTTTTATATATATGGTATATATTATGGTATTATTACTATGTTTGTGGTTAGTATTACTTATTAGGATATTTTTAGTATTTTAATATATATGGTATTACTTATTATACTGTATATTTATTATTTTTTACTATGGTACTTATTTTTATATTTTAGTATTATTGTTATTATTTTTAAATAATTTTGATTTTCTTTATCCCTATGATTTTATTGCGGGGGTATGAGCCTTCGGGCATCACGTACCCTAAGCTCTGAGAGAATATATATATATATATATATATATATGTATATATTTATTTACTTATTTATTTTACATGTATTTATAAATTCATAAAAGGGAGTAATTTAAAGAATTATTAGATTAACTTAGAGATAATTTCAAATTAATTAGGTACCGTTCGTAAGAACGGGCGCGTAGGGAGTGCTCGTACCTTCCCCTCGCGTAACGAACTCCCGGCCCCAACTCTGGTAATGTAGACCGATTCTACCCCTAACGGGGTAGTAATTATGTGTTCTAACCGCATTAAAGGTTAGTGGCGACTCCGATATTCATGTTTTTCCATGAAAATATTAAATTGATTTTTGATTTCGCCGCCCGGGGCACACGCGCTCCTGGGACGTCGCGACAGCTACGACTGCAGCTGAATACATGGCGGCTACACAGGCTTGCAAGGAGGCAATATGGGTTAAAAGATAATTGGAAGAAATCGGGCACAATCAAGAGAAAATTTTTCTATATTGTGATAGTCAGAGTGCCTTACATATTGCAAGGAATCCAGATTTTCATTCCAGTACAAAACACATCGGAGTACAATATCACTTCGTTCAAGAAGTTGTGAAAGAATGAAGTGTGGACATGCAAAAGATTCACACCAAAGACAACCTAGTAAATGTTATGACAAAACTAATCAACACTGACAAATTCATATGGTGTAGATCCTCTTATGGCATAACAGAAACGTAAGTGGCATGGAACTGACAAGATTAGAAAGGATGAAAAAAAAAAAAAAAAGGTTTGAAAATGACTTTAAGTGGGAGAATGTTGAATTGTAAAGTCATTTCTAACATTCAAAGTCCAACATAGGGGCTGCACTACTCATATGGTGGTTGTACTATTTATATGTTGGCTACACTATTCATTTGGTGGTTGCACAAGTTTACAAAGGTGGCTGTACTATTCATATCATAGTTGTATTATTCATATGGTGGTTGTACTATTTATTTGATGGCTTTGAAAAAGAGGCTTACAAAACCCCTATAAATAAGTAAGTGGTGGTGAAGGAAGATATCATCTCAAACATCTCTAACTCCACCTTTAGAGAGAGAAATCAAGTACTCTCCTACAAAGTGTCCCTGTTGTAGCATGTGTTTCTAATTTCTTCTAATTTTAAGGAGATTTGTATACTCCTAATTCAAGAGAGATGTATCATTGCTCTCCTCTTGTAATTAGAGAGAAGTTATATCATTATTTTTCATAGTGGATTCCTTCTACTTTTGCTCGTGGTTTTTCCCTCGATTTGTTTAAGGATTTTCCATGTAAATCTTGGTGTCAATTCCTATTTTTTCATTTCTTATTTTAGTTGTGTGATACTGTTCCTACCCATTCAATTTCTTAACAATTTATTACCAAATGGAAACACTAATAAGGCTAATCCACTAGCAAGAAATTGATTGAAGAATAGAGAAGTGCATATAGTTAATATACACTAACATATAGTAAGTTGATGAAAAGAGAAGAAATAGGGGGAAAGGGCCATATGTTGGATTTTGCACGATAGCAACTAAGTGGTATATTATTATAGCTTTGCCAAACCCCCACTGATCAGTATTTTAAATGACCCATATTGCGAGGCGCCAATGCATAAGGCTGCTTTTTTTTTTTTTTTTCTTTTGTTTTTCAACTAAAGGAGGGCGGCACCTCCATTTATTTATTGATATGCCCTCACTTTTGGTGAGGAATATCATGGTTACAAGACAAGCATTGAGAGACTACAGATAAAAAAATTAAAGGTCTCCCAAAAACAACACTAACAACCAACCAAAACTGGTCTACAAATCCAAATAAAGTTAAATAAGAAACAAATCTAAACAGACCTATCAAAAACAAAAATAATCAAATCAAATCAAATCAAAAAAATCTAAACCTACCAAACAAAAATCAAGAGGTTGAACTAATGACGAAAGGAAGTGAACCCAATCTATCCATCCAAAGGATACCTTTCATAGAATGTGATAAAAGAACACATAAGGCTGCTTGTGTTGCTAGCACAAGCAACTAAGCTGCTAACACTTGTTGACCAAATTTTTGGTTTTTGAAGTTGACCAAGACTCCTAGAACTTTGCCAAAACCCACTCAGTATATTTTGACTAATTCAGCCAACACTTGACCCCTTGGTTTGGAACTTAGTGAAAGTAAAACTTCCCATTCCCCACCAAGAGGTAATATTTTATCCCCAACTGGACACCCATTCTCCGTCACCTCCTCAGCCTCACAAACACTCAAAAACATTTAGTACTGACAATGGCTGCAACTTTCATCCAGCTCACAACCATCTTTCTGTTCCTCACTTTTCCCCTAACATCACTTGCCTCGCCACCTCCAATGACCTCTTTGATCCTCTGACAATGCCGAAGACTACAAAGAATATGAAATCGACACTCCATTCCCTAACACCGAATACTCAAGGGGGCGGTTCTCACGAGTGTCATAAAGAAAGGTACACATTGTGATGTTAGCAGCAATATATGCAATGGGAATTCGGCGACTAATGATGATAACCGTCTTTTTTGCTGTAAGAACAATTGTCAAAATGTCTTCCAAACAAGAACAATTATAGGACATGCGGGCAAGTGTGGTTTTGGACAACTTTATTATGGAAGTAAATGCATGTTGGTTTCAATGATCTTTATTGTGGCAAGTGCAACAAAGCATGCAGTTCAGGGGTTGCATGTGAGAACGTATCATGCAGAGATTTCTACATATAAGGAGTTCAAGCACAAAGATTTCACTTTTGTTTTTCTTTTGTAATTTTTTCATGCACAATATTAGTTCACTTTAATTGCTTGCATGAATATATCAATTTGTTGGATTGTATTCATAGTGAAAATAAGACCAAATGTACATTTATACATGAACATTAGTTGCTACATAGAAGACATTTTATTATTGATTCTAAATAATCGCAATTGATTGTTTATCAATTGAGTTCTTTCAAATATTTTTCCTTTTTAAAAATTTTTTTTAGCTGGATAGAATTTATGAAATTGAGATTAAAGTGAGTTTTGAGTGCAAATATGGTTGGTATGATTTAACAAGCACACTGAATAGCTTGGCATAAACTCTCAAATCATAATACTACTAAAATTAAGTCCAAAAAGGAAAAAATCCAGTCCCACAAAAACATAATTTAAATTTTAATGTCAGGCAACCATATGTTTGCATGCAAGGAGTTCGAGTCTAAAATTTTGAATTATGTGGAATTTGAAAAAAATTAAGATAATAATTTGTTTTGCATAAATATGACCTAATCTACGAAATTGAATCAAAGAACAGACTCAATACTTCCAAGCATGGGACAAATGTTTTTGTTGTTGTTGCTACTCACGATTGATGTTGCTACAAATAACCATATGCTAGTAGCTTGAACAAATGATCAAGTCCCTAGAATATGGCCAAGATCACTTGGGCATGCGGTAGTCACCTAAGTTACTAGGCAAGGCAAATTGCTTATCACCCAAGCGACACAGGAATCAGAAATAGCCGCCTATGCGATAAAGATCACACGGCCATTAGGTGATGTTGATCACTGCAAAGGTCACCAAATCATCAAGCGACGAAGCAAAGGGAAAACATGTCAATTATAACATATTAGACATTTAATGTTACGAAACAATCCTAATTTATTATAGGGTTCTAATGTTTAAGAAACGTGTTCAATATTAGGATTTAATATTTTAAATTTATACTTTTAGCCATAGAGTTAGCGTAGGTTTGACATAAGGATATAAATATGCATAATAATTATTGTATCGATATCTCAACTAATTTGCACAAATAATACAACTATCTCAGTTATGAACAAGCCCTAGTGCCTAGGCATGTACAAGTTTAACCAAAAAATACCAAACTGAAATCAGACCGAATTCCCCTCCATTTCAGTTTTTCGGTTCTCGACTTTGGTTTTGGTGTTTAAATTTTTTTAAAAAAATCGATTTCAGTTTTAGTTTGGGTTTCTACTTGAGAAAAGAACCCAAAAACTGAAAAAATAATTTTATACATTGAATTTTACATAATATTACCATTACAATTATATAAGTATATTTATAAATATTTAATCATTTAGTTATAATTTCTAATTCTTTATTCGTTCTGAAAAATGATTTTTTTTATAAATCAGAAGTCATAATAATAATAATAACTCATTAAAATGGGAAAAGTGTTTTATACAAGTGGGGGAGGCTCCCCCATGATTTAAGCCACAACACAACGAGTGTTGCCCGCCTACCACATGCAATTGCCCAAGGAATTCTGAAAACCAAGGAATTTGATTCGTTTGTTGGTTTTGTTAGTAATCAAACAGAATAGAACCGATTACTTATCCATCTCTTTATCTTCTCTTTCTCACTTCCTTCTCCTCTTATTCTTTCCTCTCAATTTCTCCTTATCTCTTCTATCTGAGTCTCTTCACCTCTTTTTCTTCTTTCTCTTATGATTTTTATGATTCTCATAGTCTCTACCTTTACATCTCTGACGAGATTTAACATAACAAGTTCATCCACAATCCATCACCACCATATCAATCTAAATTCACATCGTTCTTTAAAAATGCTTGATTTTTTTATCAAACTTTTTGGCATATGCCTTATCGACCCTTTATTTCATCAGTTATCAGAGGTACAAAGTAAGGCCAATATGCAGCCAAGGCCAATCCGACTTACCAATGCTAATTTGGCAATGATATAACAACAATTTTCTGAAGAAAGTTTTCAAGCAGACATTAACACCTTTCACAAAGGTAACAACTGTGATGAATATGATTGTGTGCAACTTGAAGAGCGAGATGAGATCATAGATGGAAAACCTGTAAAATGACATGTTTGGTGGCTCAAAACTCACAATAGAAACACCTACAAAAGCCTTATTGCCGGGCTCACACAATCCAAACATGGAAGTGGTCAAACCATCGCCTATAACTATTATGATGTATATGACCAACTTTCCTTATTCCAAGTGAACACGAGGGGTCAAACAGCATTCGCCTTATTACAATCTCCTCTTGGCCGTGTTAGCCCCAAGTTTTAATTAACCTAACTTCGATGATAACAAATTATTGTGTACAAATGGCTTTGTGCTTAAGTTATTCTTAACAAGATTAAACCATTAAAATTGAAGAATTGAGAAAAACTTTGAAAAATTAAAATCTTATTTATTTTTTTATTTTTCTCAATTGTAATTTGTTTTATCTTGTAAAATTCTAAAAATATTAAAGATGTGGCACTAATTGACTAAGACTATAAAAATGGCCAACAAAGAAGACCAAACCAGACTTTGTAGCATGAGGTGATTTATTGGCCCACAGAGGGCAATTGATTAGTCAAGACAGAAGTTGGAGATGGTCGACTGACCCTTGAAGGCAGTCGATCGAGTCACATAATTTTCATACAATGATATGATTTTTCCCTCTGATAGCTAGTAAGCTATCGATTGATTGACTAAGTAAACAGCCAACCAGTTTGACTAGAAAACTTGCATAACAGACAAAAAATGGCTAGTTTTCATTTAACCTATATATGCCCTTTAAAGCCTAAGAATGAGAAAGAATAGATCTACATTGAATTTCTATGTGCCCAAACTCTTTATTCTCTTTTAATATCTTGTGTCTAGTGTCATCACTTGCATATTCTTTGAGGATTTCTTCTATGTGCTTCAAATTTATAAATCATTCCTTGTGAAGAAATTTGTTTTGTAATCTCTCTTGTAATTTGGTCTCCTTGCCTCTATCTAAGCAAAGTATAATTGGTTTCCTTAGTTTTTGGAAAACATGAAGTGTAATTGATGACCTTGCTGTCGTGAAAGTAAGGGAATTAGTGGAACCTTAAGGTGGTTGACCTTAAGAGAGTGAACGTAAGCAGAGATAGTCGAACCACTATTAAAAAAAGTTAAAAAACGTTTGCATCTCTCTTCCCTTCTCTCCTTTAATTTTGTTTATTTAAATTATTTTAGATTGTGTAGTCAAGCACCTTAATTTTATTAAACCCAATTCATCCCCTCTTGGGTTGCCACTTGGGCCAACAAGTTGAAGCATCATGTGTTGATGATTGTGGCTAGACTCAACAACATGGGGGTTAAGAGGATCTTGTTACAGAGCTATGTAGATCATTAGGATGACCTATGGGTTGATTCTACAGTAGAAGATGAGAAAGTCATGAACCCCAAGTATCTTGGCCCTCTAATTTAAGGGGCCAAGAAAATTTTGGTTTAAAATGTAGCCTTGTCTAGATCAAAAAATACATATTTTATATTATTTTACAAGTAAAATTCACATATTCATTAGTTTTTTATTCAAATAAAACCCTCGGAGCCTATTGACCATATTAGTGTCTGCCTAATATGCTCAATTTTTCAATTGTGTAAAGAACATAATATAGATGTACAAAAAAAATGTTGAAAGTTGTAATATTGTTAAAATTTGGTCTACTAAAAAAAAATCTAGTCCTATAGAAAAATTTTAAATTTCAACATCTGATGATAATTGTATATTTGGATGCATGGAGTCCGAGTTTAAACTTTGAATTATGTTGAATTTGGAAAAACTAAATTAAAAATTTGTATTGCATACGTATGACCTAATCTACAAAAATCAAATCCAAGAACAGATTCAGTACTTCCAAGCACAAAACAATTTTTTTTTTTTTTTTGATTGCTACTCATGATTTATGTCGCCACAAGCATCCATATGCTATTTGAACAATGACAAATTCGGACATAGAACAAAGTATACCAATAACTATCAAGTAATTCTTCTTAGCTTTAGTGCGATTCTATGTTTTAAAAGCCACTTGCAAGGCGTGTCTTAAGGCTAGGAGAAACAAAATCTCATTTAAGACACTCTTTTAAAAGACGAAGATCCTAAAATGCACTCTCTTTGTGGCTTAAGGCTTTTGCTCATCAAAAGCGTTTTCACCCTCTCTCTCTCTCTCTCTCTCCACTTCAATGACTAATAGTATGCAAGCCCACCTTCTATCCCGTCAATGACTCCCTTCTAACAACCTTGATGATCTCTAGTGATATGTAATAAAGCCCCTCCCTTATGCGACAAAATACAATTTGCAATTCAAATTTAACAGCCATGTCATTTTGAAGAAACATAATTTTTTGAAAAACAGGAACTATTGGAAGCGGTATTACTTATTTACTTTATGTTTATAAATAAGAGGTCTTAATAGCAAGTTTATCATTTCAAATTCTTCTCCCTGTTTCTTCTGTTTTTCAATACTCAAACAGTCTATTTGCAACAGAAGTTATGTAGTTTGTTGCGTACAAATTTCTAGTGATTATTTTTCTTCCAGCAAACCCAAGTGAGTGGGAGCAAATATCTTTTTAAAAATATTGATCATTCACACATAAAAAATGTTTCAAGTAAATTGCAATTAAAGTTATATTAGCTTATTTTCAAATGCAAGGCCTGAAAGGGATTTGAGCCTGCACTAGGCGGTCATGAACCCTGAGTATATATCTTGGCCCAACGATTTGGGAGGCCAAGAAAACAATAATGAGCTAGCTTGAATGTTTGTTAGGGTCAAGTCAAATTTTTGTTTAATATGCAGCCTTGTCTAGATCAAAAAATACATATTTTACATTATTTTACAAATATAATGCCCATATTCATTAATTTTTTTTATTTAATTAAGACCCTCTGGGCCTCATTGACATTGACCCTATTAATATCTGCTTAATTCACCTACCATAGAACTACAACTGGTTCTGTAACAATTAAAATGAACTCACATCAATATATATTTAAATTAAACACACTTTAATTATATCAAATCGAGGATTGTTAGGCATAACCCATTAAAGATCATGACTCGACTTGGATTTGCTAAATTGAGAATCATCCATAATTCTTACATTCTATACGCTACACATGCCAGTATAATTGTCTGCCCCACTCAGCTTACTGTATGCCACAATATTGAAACAAATGTAGCTCACTTTTTGGGTAGAAACCATGAATGAAGAAAAAAGGAAATGGTCATTAGCATTAATAAGGCTAATCCATCAGCAAACAGAGACACCAATAAGCATAATCCATTAGCAAGAAACTGATTGAAGAAAGGATAAGTGAATATAATACACATATATAGAAAGGTGATGAAAAAGAAAAGGAGGGGGAATGGTCAGCTATGTTGGATTTTGAATGACAGCAACTTAAGTAGAATATTATTAGAGCTCTGCCAAACCCACTGATCAGTGTTTTGAATGAAAAGAACGGACAATAACCAAATTGCAAGGCGCCAACACTAAGGCTACTCGTGTTGCTAACAGAAGCAACTACGTTGCTAGCACTTGTTGGTCAAGTTTTTGTTTTTGAAGTTGACCAAGACTCCTAGAGCTTTGCCAAACCCCACTCAGTATATTTTGGCCAATTAAGCCAAACGAACACTTGTCCCGCTGGTTTGGAACTTTGTGAATGTGAAACTTCCCATTCCCTCCCAAGCGGTAATATTTTATCAAACCTCGAGCTATAAATACCCCTACAATTTCAATTCCCTTACACCCACAACTGGACATCCATTCTCTTCCAACTCAACCTCTCAAGCACTCAAAAACATTCAGTAGTGACTATGGCTGCATCTCTCATCCAGCTCACAACCTTCCTTCTATTCCTTGCTCTTCCCCTAACATTACTAGCCTCACCACATCCAATGAGCTCTTTGATCACTGACGATGCCGAAGACTACAAAGAGTACGCAATCGACACTCCATTCCTCAACACTGGATCCTTAAGAGGGCGGTTTCTGGCAAGCATCATAAAGAAAGGTACACATTGTGATGCTAGTAGCAACATATGCAATGGGATTTCAGCAAACAATGGTGCCAGCCTTCTTTTTTGCTGTAAGAACCATTGTCGAAATGTCCTTCGAGATAGGAACAACTGCGGGACATGCGGGCATAAGTGTGGTTTTGGACAACTTTGTTGTGCAGGTAAATGCACCAATGTTGGCTTCAATGATCTTCATTGTGGTAAATGCAACAAAGCATGCGATTCAGGAGTTAAATGTGAGAATGGCTCATGCGGATATGCTTCGTGAACAAAGAAAAAAGATTTCTACATATAAGGAGTCTGAGCATTGAGATTTCACGTTCGTTTTTCTTTTGTAATTTTTTCAAGTACAGTATTATTGGTTCATTTTAATTGCTGACATGAATATATCAATTTGTTGGATTGTATATATAGGAAAAATAAGACCAGATGTTTATACATGCTGAAGATGTAGTTGCCAGATAAAACATTTTCATTATTAATTCTATGAAATAATTTATTTGTTTATGAATCGAATTCTCTTTCTTATTCTTCCTTTATTTTTTTTTATTTGTCAGCTGGATAGAATTTATGAAACTGAGATTGGCGGTGACTTTCAATTCGCATATGATTGGTGTGATTGAACAAGCACACAAGATAGCTTGACGAAAACTCTAAAATAATAATACTATTAAGCTTTCGTCTAAGAAAAGGAAAAAAAAAAAATTCAATCTAAAGAAAAATTCAAATTTCAACATCTCATAACCCTATGTTTGGATGCAAAGAGTTCAAATTTTAAGTTTGGAATTACGTGAAATTTAGAATAAATAAATTAGTTGTATTGTATATGACGAAACCAACAAAATTTGAAATCCAAGAATCAAAATTTTATGAAAAAATTATTGCTTAAAATGGATAAATATTGGACATCCCTTCATCAAAAGTGCTCACACCCGCCCCCTACTTCAATGACTAATAGTAGAAATCACTTTTCTGTCTCTCCAACACTCCCTTCCAAATACCTCTATAATCTCTAGAAACATCTAACAAAGACTTTCCATTATGCAACAAATTTGCAATAGTTGCCACTGAGATTTGGTTCTTCATGTAAAGAAAATTGTCAAGATTCATTAGAAGGTGACAATCTTCGTCTTTATGAGCAGCTTACATAATTTTTTTGGTAACCAAGGTTTAATCGACCTCTTTTGCTAATGCATATGCAGAGCGGCAAGAGAATGCCGATAGAAACAAGGGTAAAAAGCAAATATGTAAGGAAACCAAGTCGACTGAAATAGTAGGTATAATTCTCTGTGGATTTTAAAGATCAGAATAAGCAGAATAAATACTCAATTTATTGAGCATTTTAAATAATAGGTACAATTCTCTTTGATTTTTCAATAATGACAAGTGAAGAACTCCGAGCTTGATCTTCAAATCTATTACATTATTCAAACAAGAAGGTTGTGAAGATGAAAAATTCCAATCAAGAGGAAAGTTGAAAGCTTGTCCTAAAATTCTTGGAATATGGTCTTGTTTTGATTTTAGATTTGACAATTACACTCCTTTAGAAGTTGAAAGGCTTCATATTTTATTGTTGAGTTTTTCTTTCAAAAATATTTTCTATAGAAAATGTTGCTTTGTACTATCATACAATGTTTTGACATCAAATTAGCATCTCATAAATGAATTTAAATGGAAGGGAGGTGCCTCTATTTATAGAGTGGAGCTTCCATTGAGATTGTGCCAAAAAGTATGGCCAAAACCATTAAGTTGCCAAATGGGCTTTCTTAATAGATTTTTCTAAGCGTCATAGTCTCATATCAGATGTGTATTAGGGAGATCTTGGGTTTATAAGAATGGTTTAGGCTTCGACTATGTCAAGTGTCTTTTATAGGACAAACATGTGAGGTCAGTGGGTCAAAACTGACAATACCCCACTGGAGTTTGACCCAAGATCATTACATTTGGTATCATAACCACTCTGAGGGTACTATCATCTAAATGGATCCATCCTAGAGGTACTATCATGTGAGTGTATCCTACACAAAGGTGTAAGTCACTTTGACGAGGATGTCAAAGATCAAACGAGAGAGCTTGTCACGGTCCCACATCAAACATATACTAGAGAGATATTAGGCTTATAAGGATGGTTTAGGCTCCGACAATGTGAGGCGCCTTTTATAGGACAGACATGTGAAGCCAATGGACCAAAGCGGACGATACCTCACCAAAGTTGGACCTAGGACCACTACACTAAGTGACAAGACTTCCCACTTTGTGAGGGTAGGGGAGAGTTGTCACAATGAACACAACTTACTCTTGCTTTCATTTTTTTTTTTATGTAAAGAATTTTTCTTTAAACTCAAACTCGTGACAAATCGATCACAGAAGAGCAACCTTACTATTGATCCAAGGAGCACCTGCTAACTTTCTTAATAAGCCATAACCAAAAAGGGTTTTTCACCCAATTGAAATTGACCTAAATCCTTCAAATTAGTACAGAACTTGTCTTGATTCAAGCTTAATTTAGTTTAAACTATTTTGATTTGAGTTAGCTGAGCACAAAATTGATTACATTGGATTTATTTAGCTTGCCACAATACTAATTAAATTAAACTTTTAATAATAGGGTTAACTTTATTTATTTGGTGTGGAGACACATGGCAACGGGTGTTTATCTCCAATTAAATGGGAAAAAAATGAGTTTATATTAAGATGTGAGTGTTTATCTCCAATTGACTGGGGAGTCATATTTTATCCAAAAACAAAAAAGAGTTCAAATCAATATTCAAAGAATAGATTTATAAATTAATTTTTATCTCCCATATCCATTTTAATGTTTTTTTTTTTAAATGGATATTGCTTGCATATATCTTATTCAGTACAAAAAGTGATTATTTTATGTGTTGTTTTACTGTTTTAGGTAATCAACATTGTTGTTAGTTTAGGATATCCCCATCCCCACACCCCCCCGAAAAAAAAGGCTCAAAACAAGCCTAAGCTTTGTGAAAAATGCAGTTTGATATTGCCAAAAAATACCTATTTATTTTATCTTATATGTAAGATAAATATATTCATTAATTTTGATCTAATTAAGAACCTATCATAGAGACCCATATCATAATCCTATCCAAAGAGAGAAGAAGGCCTACGTCTACACCCAACTTTACTATTTGTTTACAGAATTGTTCATATAAAAAAAAAATAATGATGGAAAGTTGCCCAGAAAATACCTTTCCACCTTTAGGAATTTTTCTTTGAGTTTTCTCTCTAAGAAAACATAATTTGTAAAGAGCAAATTAGATCCTCCCCGAAGAACCACTATGGCCTTCCTGTCAATTTTCAATAAAATCATATCAATCTGTCAAATACTCAGATAAAATTTGCATAAAATTATATACAGTCCACATGCCACACTATTACACGCAATATCATTGATGAAAAATAAAATCTACATTTATCGAATTAATTTTTCCTTGTGGTTTGCATGGTGCAACTTGCCTACTTTTCGTTGTGCAACATTTTTATTACTGCCCCGAAAAGAGAAGAAAAGAGGGAGCAAGGGTGAGCAAAGTTGGATTTTCAGTGACAGCAACTAGTAATATACTATTTATAGAGCTCCGCCAAACCCCACTGACTATATATTTTGGGTGGACAAATTGTGCAATTACCCAAGTTGGTAGAGACAGCCGAAACTGTCCCGCAGTAAACATATGCACATCCAAGCTTTTGATGATTTTGCAAGTTGACCAAGAGACTCCTAGAGCCTGCCAAACCCCACTGATCAATAGAAACGAACACTTGGCCACTTTGTTTGGAACTTGTGGAATAACTTCCAATTTCATCCCACAAGGAAAATTTTTATTATCAAACCTCGTACTTTAAATACTCGGCCATTTCCATTGTCTTTCACCCACCAAGACACCCATTTCTCCTTCATCTCCTCAGCCTCACCAGTCCACAACACAACTTTCAGCAGTGAATATGGCTGCCACTCTCTTCCAACTCACAGCCATCCTTCTCACCCTTACCCTCCCTCTAACATTAC
Source organism: Malania oleifera (assembly GCF_029873635.1). Lineage (NCBI taxonomy): Eukaryota > Viridiplantae > Streptophyta > Magnoliopsida > Santalales > Ximeniaceae > Malania > Malania oleifera. The sequence goes on from NC_080417.1 coordinate 134,677,441, forward strand.
TAGCCTCCCCCTCCCCACTGGCCTCTTTGATCGTTGCTAACACCGAAGATTACGAAGAGTACATCATCGATACCCCAATTTGTCAATACCAAATCCTTGAGGGGTAGATTTTTAGCGAGTATCATAAAAAAAGGCACACATTGTGATGTTACTAACAATATATGCAATGGAAATTCAGCAAATAATGGTGCTAGCCTTCTTTTTTGCTGTAAGAAACATTGTCGCAATGTCCATCAAGATAAGAACAATTGCGGGACGTGCGGGCACAAGTGTGGATTTGGACAATTTTGCTGTGGGGGTAAATGCACCAACATTGGTTTCGATGCCCTTAATTGTGGTAAGTGTAACAAAGCATGCGATTCAGGAGTAAAATGTGAGAATGGTTCATGCGGATATGCTTCATAAATAACCAAAAGGATTTCTACTTACAACTAGCTAGTCGATGCATAGACATTTTGTTGGGGTTTTACAGATCAAGTAATTAATGGATAAAAAATAAATAAAGTACACACACACCAATATTGACACCAGAGTTACGTGGTTCGGCCAAATTCCGGCCTACGTCCACGGGAGCGAGAGATTACTATTTACTGAAAAAAAATACAGAGAAGGAGGAGGATACAATCACTCAACTCTCACTCAACTCTCTTATGCACGCTGCAACTCACCACACTCACTTCTCTCTTTTCACATATACAACTCCACACACACACATATATATATACACAAGGGGGAGCAAAAATTCAACGGGTGGTGGCTTAATGTCAACATGTCCGGAAGAGTAGGTGGAGCAGCAAAGGATGACGGAGGAGCAGCTGGCGCCGTAGATGTTGAAGGAGCAGCAGCCGTCTGCTTTGACTGGGTATGGATTCATCAATTCTCCCCCTCCATACCCATAGGAGGAGAATAATATGTTAATCTTCAATTGTCGTCCATCCCAGCTATATCCCTACATAGCTGGAGCTTCTCATAAGTTACCCCCTTTGTTAACATGTCTGTCGGATTCTCTTTAGTATGAATTTTGACTAACTTCAACAATTGTTGTTCCATCACTTCACGTATCCAATGATAGCGAATGTCAATATGTTTTGTTCGGGAATGGTACATTGAATTCTTGCTCAAGTCCAGTGCACTCTGACTATCACAATGTACCTTGTATTCTTCCTGTTTGACTCCTAACTCTTGAAGAAACCGTTTTACCCACAACATCTCCTTCCTAGCTTCCGCTGCGGCAATATATTCTGCTTCTGTTGTGGATAGGGCAACACACTTTTGCAATTTTGACTGCCATGATACAGCTCCCCCTGCAAAGGTGAACAAAAAGCCTGATGTGGACTTTCTTCCATCAAGATCACTAGCCATGTCTGCATCAGTGTAACCCTCCAAGATTGGTTCAGCTTCCCCGAAACATAAGCATAATCCCGATGTACCTTTCAAGTACTTGAGAATCCATTTCATAGCTTCCCAATGGTCTTTCCCTAGATTGGAAAGAAACCTGCTCACAACGCCTACAGCGTGGGCAATGTCTGGTCTCATACACACCATTGTGAACATCAAGCTTCCAACTGCTGATGAGTATGGGACTATTGACATTTCTTCCCTTGATGAGTGAGACAACTTCTTGCTTAGCTTGAAATGATTAGCCAGTGGAGTACTTACTGGCTTGGCGCTTTCCATGTTGAACTTTTTGATTACCCGTTCAATATACTTCTCCTGTGATAACCATAACTTTCTGGCTTTCCTGTTGCGACGGATCCTGATGCCTAGGATCTGCTGAGCTGGGCCTAAGTCCTTCATTTCAAAAGATTTAGACAACTCCATCTTTAACTTGTTGATCTTGCTTGCATCCTAACCAATGATCAGCATGTCATCAACATAGAGTAGTAGGATGACAAGATTACCATCAAGAAATATTTGAACATATGCACACTGATCTGCTGCAGTCCTCTTGTATCCGTGACTCACCATGAAAGAGTCAAATTTTCTATACCATTGTCTCGGTGCTTGCTTAAGACCGTAGAGACTTTTCTTCAACCTGCAGACTAGATGTTCTTTCCCTGGAACTTCAAATCCTTATGGTTGCTCCATGTAGATGTCTTCTTCCAAGTCTCCATGTAGGAAGACTGTCTTCACATCCATTTGTTCAAGCTCTAGATTTAACTTGACTACTAATCCAAGTATGACTCGAATTGTTGTCATTTTCACTACTGGTGAAAATATCTCGTCAAAGTCAACGCCTTTCTTCTGTTCGAAACCTTTGACGACCAATCTGGCTTTATGCGTCACAATTTGTCCAGTACCATCTTTCTTAAGCTTGAACACCCATTTGTTCCTTAGTGCTCTCTTCCCTTTGGGAAGTCTTACCAGTTCATACGTTTGATTCTTATGTAAAGAATTCACCTCTGCTTTCATAGCTTCTATCCATTTGGCTTTGTCGGTATGAGACTGGACCTCTTGGAAACTTTCTGGCTCCCCCTAATCAGTGAGTAAAAGATATTCTGATTCTGGATATCTTCTCGACGGAATCAAAACACGACCTCTTTCAGATCTTCTGGGCTCAGCTTCTTCTGGAGGAGGATATACTTCATCATCTGACTGATGTGATGATTCTGCAATTTCTGGTGAAGGGGGTTGTTGCTCCCCCTGCTCAACACCGTCTACATCTGTTTCCAAATGATCATCCTGCAATTCTCCATGATTTGTGGGAGAATATGATGGTGTAGGATTTGTTACAATGACTGGAGCACTGGAACTAGGCTGGTTAGACTTTGTTTGTGGTTCAAAGTCCTCAAATACCTGGTTTTCATGGAAAACCACATCTCTCGATCTGATGACCCGCTTCCTCTCTGGATCCCATAATCTGTAGCCAAATTCATCATCTCCATAGCCAATAAAGATACATGAAATGGACTTCACGTCGAGCTTTTGTCTCTGCTCATTAGATATATATGCAAAAGCTTTGCACCCAAACACTCTTAGATGAGTGTAAGAAACTTTTCGTCTGGTCCATTCTTTCTCTGGGATTCCAAAATTAAGTGGTGCTGATGGTGATCTGTTAATAAGGTAACATGCGGCATGAATAGCTTTCCCCCAGAATGGCTTAGGTAATTTAGCCATACTGAGCATACTTCTAACTCTCTCCATAGTGGTCCGATTCATTCTTTCAGCTACACCATTATGTTGTGGGGTACGTGGGACCATCTTTTCATGCCTAATACCACGTTTAGTACAGTATGCTCTAAACTCGTTGGAAGTATACTCGCCTCCATTGTCTGTCCGGAGGCACTTCAATTTCTTCCCTGTTTGCCTCTCCACCATAGCATGAAATTCCTTGAAATATTTAAATACCTGGTCCTTTGTTTTCAGAAAATATACCCACACCTTCCTTGAAGCGTCGTCAATAAAGGTAACAAAATACCAGTTGTTGCCGATAGATTTTGCTTCAATAGGTCCGCATACATCAGAATGTACCAAACTCAATGGCTTTGACCTTCTCTTCATAGAGGAACTAAATGAAACTCTATGCTGTTTCCCAAATAAGCAATGAACACATGGGTTTAAGGCAATACCTTTTGTGATTTTGATAAATGCCTTCTTCGCCAGTGTAAGGAGCCCTTTTTCTCCCACGTGTCTGAGTCTCTTGTGCCATAGGTTTGGTGATGCTTCATCTTCCATTGCATTGATGGCATCAGTACAAATCTTCACTTGCATTTTGTACAATGTGTAGCAAATGCGTCCTCGTGATATTGTCAAATTACCTTTTGACAATTTCCAAGCACCTTTCCCAAAGTAGCTTTCATAGCCCTGTTTATCAAGGGCTGCCCCAGAAATAAGGTTGAGCCGAAGGTCTGGGACATGTCGAACATCCTTTAGTGTTATGGTGCAACCAATATTGGTCACAATTTGCACGTCTCCGATTCCCACGATCTGAGAAGAACTAGTGTTCCCCATCTAACTGTACCAAAATCTCCAGATTTATACATCGTGAAGAATTCCTTGTGGGGAGTGGCATGGTAGGAGGCTGCTGTGTCTACCACCCATTCAGTGTCGTGATTCCCAATATGACAGCATGCATCTTCATCAATTGAAAAAACTGATATATCTTGGGTTAAGGTGACCGTGTTCTCACCTTCTTCTTTCTTTTGTTGCTGGCAGCTTTGACCATGATCCCGCCGAAATTTTCGACAATCTTTCTTCATGTGGCCTTCAATGCCACAATAGTAACAAGAGATTTTCCCTCTCTGCCAATTTTTACCATCACTGAATCTGCCGCGATCCTGGGATCTTCCTCTAGATCTGCTTCTACCTCTGCCTCTACCTCGACTTCTGGTACTGGTACTTTCTTGAGGTCGGCCTCTAGTTTCAGTAACAAAGGCTTGTGACTGATCTGCACCTGTTTCTTTTCTCCTGGCCTCTTCGTTGAATAAGGCATCTTTTACCATCGCCATGGTAAGTTTGCCGTCAGGAGCTGAATTGCTGAGAGTGATAACCAATGTCTCCAAGCTGTCTGGTAAGGAGCTAAGAAGCAGCAATGCTTCTGTTTCATCGCCAAGATCCATCTTCACAGTTGAAAGCTGATTTACTAGATTTTGGAACTCACTAGTATGTTCAGCTATAGAGGTCCCGCTTTTTAACTTTAGATTAACAAGCCGTCTCATTAACATGGCTTTGTTGCGGGCAGTCTTGGCCTGGTACATGTTTTCCAGATTCTCCCAAAGACTATAAGCATCAGTCTCTTGTGCGACGTGATGATATACCTTGTGGTCAATCCATTGTCTGATTTGACCAATGGTCTTCCTATTCATTCTTCTCCAATCATCATCTTTGACGGAATCTGGTTTCATACCTTTATAATCCAAAGGGTCTGCCAAATCCTTACAATTAAGGAGATCCTCCATCCGAGACCTCCACAGAGTGTAATTGGAAGCCGTGAGTTTGATCATAGTACCCGAGTCTGACTCCTCCATTGATTTTTAAGCACTAACTTGCTTGTGCAAAAAAATTGGGGCAGAATCTCAAGAAACCGAATGTACGGTTGCGTCTGGAACGGTCGAAAACCCTGGAAATGGCTTAAATTGTTCAAAAAACGGACCTGAAATGGCTTTGAAAAGCCTGGTCAAACTTCAGTCAAAAATTGGTCAACACTGGTCAACTATGCTGACGTGGCAGCAATGACGTGTCAGCTGACGCGGCGCTGAAGTGGCTTGCTGACTGTGCGGCTGACGTGGCCTGGCACTGGTTGACGCGGCGCTGACTCAGCTGTTGATGTGGCGTTGCCCGGGTTGCTGACTAGGCGCCACATGTCGCTGACTGGCGCGGGTCCCGACTGACGTGGTTGGGTGACATGGCGCTGACGAGGGTCCCGGGCGACGTGGCGCTGACGTGGCCGTTGTCTTCCTCCTGCGAATGTGCGCCGGACGTTCACCGGCGCGTGACGCTACTTCCCGATGAGTAGCCGGTGCGTGGAGGCGCGTATGGGAGCGTGGAAACGTCCCCTGGACGTTGGAGCTGCGTGTGGGCACGTGTGACGTCGTCTGATGTTGTTTGGAGCTCCGGTTGACACCGTTTGCTTTGTCTCGACGAGTGGAGTTTGATGGTGGCCTCAAAATTAAATTTTGAGCTACTGGACAGAGGCTCAAAATCTGGGAATTTTCTCCGATCTGAAATTCTGCTCCAACAATACGCTCTGATACCACTTTGTTGGGGTTTTACAGATCAAGTAATTAATGGATAAAAAATAAATAAAGTACACACACACCAATATTGACACCAGAGTTACGTGGTTCGGCCAAATTCCGGCCTACGTCCACGGGAGCGAGAGATTACTATTTACTGGAAAAAAAATACAGAGGAGGAGGAGGATACAATCACTCAAATCTCACTCAACTCTCTTATGCACGCTGCAACTCACCACTCACTTCTCTCTTTTCACATATACAACTCCACACACACACACACACATATATATATATATATATATATACACAAGGGGGAGCAAAAATTCAACGGGCGGTGGCTTAATGTCAACATGTCCGGCAGAGTAGGTGGAGCAGCAAAGGATGACAGAGGAGCAGCCGGCGCCGTAGATGTTGAAGGAGCAACAGCCGTCTGCTTTGACTGGGTATGGATTCATCACATTTCACTCACTATATTCTTTTGTAAATTTATTGGATTCAATATGTGTTTGATTCACCTCAATTGATTACATCAATGTTGATTAGTTAGATTTTATTGATAAGTGTAATAAGACCAAATAGTTATAAACAAATAGTATACTTTCCCCTTTCCCTTTTTTCCTTTTTTCTTTTTAATTTGTTTCCTTGTTGAACAGAGTTCCTAATTTGAGAGATGGCAACTTTCACCACACAAATGTGCTTAGTGTGATTTAAGATGTATACTAATAGCTTGATGAAAAATCCTAAATTATAACATTATTAAATTTTAATTTGACAAATAAAAAATAAATATTAGTCCCCAAAAAGAAAAATGAAAATCGTGTTCAACATTTGATTTCAACTAATGGGCAATGTTATGGGGGAAAAGGCACTCCTATGGAAATACAAGATAAAGGAAACAAAGAGAATATGTATATTTTCCCTTAAATGTTTATAAATGAGCAGTCTTGGTTACGTTGCCTTTGTCGCTTGGGTGGCTACTTGATATTTCTAGGTCACCTAGGCAACAAGTAAATCGTCTTACCCAAGCAATTGTTTCCTTGTAACTCTTCAGGCGATTTCCCTAACTAGATGACTCTTATGATTCTACAAGGGAGCACGAAAATACAGTGCAAACAATGCTTCCTACAACTACTCCATTTAGTTACACTTAAATGTTTATATATAAGCAATCCTAACGCTTTCAACCTAGAATATGTATTTCATTCACTATATTCCTAGGCCGAATGGTTTCCTAATCAGTCAATTTACATATAGGTAATGCCCCTGAAGCCTATTGGAACGCATTTGACCAATTGATGACGAGGATTAAGAGAAGATCACCCAATACTGAATTTAGGCCAGACCACTAGATGGTCCTCATATAACTCGGAATTTTCACCAATTAATTTAACAATTTTCAAATTAGTCTTGAGATTATTTTCATTCTTAAGATTGCCTTAGTTTTCGACAAACTTTAAATTCTTGGCTGAAAAATAATTCTTGAATTCCTCATGGTCGGTCGAGCTAAATTATTCCTCGTTAATATATTCAACTGTTGAAATCCCGAGTATTTGTGGGAATAGTGAGTAAATTTGGAAAGTGGGTAAAAGTAGAAGATTGTATATTATTCTATAGGGAAATTGTTTCCTTATTTAGAATATTTGATTGTATTATATATTGTAAGATTGGATGTACATAATTTAGAATTCAAGGAATACAAAAATCGAATTCCGTTTACATGGTATCAGAGTTAGGGTTTCTCAACCTTAGCTAACTATGGCCAGCAGCAGCATCAACAGCAGAGGGTCGACCGCTTCTAAAAATATCGACGGCAACTCAGAGGCCATCCGTTGGGGGTTCGAATGGGCTAGACAACACAGCCTTTCCACTCTCAGTGAAGAAATTAAAAAGAAAAGATTTCTGCGAGTGGGCTCAATCCATAAAATTGGTGATTGAAGGAAAAGGGAGACTAGGTTATCTTACCGGTGAACAGAGAAAACCAGACTCTACCGATGTTGTAGCCTTGCAAGAATGGAGGCCTTAAATACCAACCCTAAATTTGAATGGGCTTGACGTCTTGGCCTTAACTTCAAAAAGCCCTACAAGATCTGGGCAAAAGTCACAAAGAGGAAAATTGTGGTGCGAGCACTGTCGTAAGCCAGGTCATTCAAAAGATACCTGCTGGGAGATTCATGGAAAGCCTGGAGACTGGAAGCCGAGACAATATCAAAAAAATCGTGACTAGCAGGCTACTACTGATACTTCAACTGAAAGGTCACAAGGTGAGAAAAACAATAATACCACTCCAAGTGGTGTATTTAGTCCTAAGCAGTTGGATCAGCTATATATGTTTTCCTCAATTCAGACATTGGGTCAGTCTTCCACTGATTCTTTAGCTCACCGAGGTAATTTTTTGTCAGTCCTAAATACTATATCCCATTACAATTCACCATGGATAATTGACTCGGGTGCATTTGATCATATGACTGATTCTTATCATTTGTTCTCATCCTATTCACCATATGCTGGAAATCTGAAAGTTAAAATTGCAGATGGATCTCTCTCACCAGTTGCAAAGGAAGTATTCACATATTTGATTTTATAAATTTAAAATATGTCCTACATGTCCCTAAGTTATCTTGCAACTTGTTATCCATTAGCCAGTTAACAAAAAGACCCCAATTGCTCGCTAAATTTGTTTCATCTCACTATATTTTCTAGGACCTATCATCGGGGAAGACGATTGGTAGTGCTAAGGAGTATAAGGGACTCTACTACTTTGAGGAGGCAAGAACGAGTGAACAATGTAATACTGCAATTTGTGATTCTGCATCTATTTCTAGAGATAGTGAACTTTTGTTATGGCACTCTAGGATAGGTCACCCAAATTTTCAATATTTAAGACTTTTATTTTCTTCTATTTGTTCAAATAAAACGTCTTCTGATTTTCAATGTGAAGTGTGTGAGCTTGCAAAACACTAGCGTACTTCTTTCCCAACATCCACATACAACCATCCCGCCCATTTACTATGATTCATAGTGATTTGTGGGGACCCTCACGATCCCCCAATCGCACACATACGAAATGGTTTGTTACTTTTATTGATGATCATACTCGTATTTGTTGGGTTTACTTGTTGAAAGATAAAACTGAAGTTCATTCCATTTTTGTCAGTTTTCACTCTATGATTCAAACACAATTCCAAACTGACATTCAAATTTAAAGTATTGCTAATGGTACGGAATATTTTAATGATATTCCGGGAACTTATCTTAAAAAAAAAGGGGATTGGTCACTAGAGTTCTAGTGTGGATACCCCTTAACAAAATGGGGTCACTGAACGAAAAAACAGACATATACTTGAAGTAGCTCAGGCGTTGATGTTCTCTACAAATATGAAAAACTATTTTTGGGGAGATGCTATCTTAACAGCTACACATCTCACTAATCGAATGTCGAGTCGAGTTCTTTCCTTTGCCACTCCTCTCCAGAAATTCCAGGAACATTTTCCTACCTCTCAACTCCACTCCAGTCTCCCTCTGAAAATCTTTGGATATACTGCATTTGTCCATGTTCATGCTCACAATCGGGATAAATTGGAACCTTGTGCCGTTAAATGCGTCTTTATTGGTTACTCTCCTACCCATAAAGGCTACAAATGTTATGACCTTGTCTCAAAAAAAATGTTTGTTAGCCTTGATGTCACGTTCTTTGAAACCACTCCTTATTTCCAAAAGCCCTCTCTTCAGGGGGAGAAGTGGAGTGAAGATAAGTTCTTTGATTTCTTTACTACTAACTTTGTGCCATCTACTGCGTCTCCCATTGCTTCATTCCCTGACCCATCTACCAAGTCTCCCATTACATCATTTCCTGACATGTCATACACAAAAGATTACTTAACCTCAGGGGGAGATGTAGAAAAGCAAAACGACATAGAAATTCTTGTTTACTCAAGAAAGTTGAACACAAAAAATAGGGAGAATCTCATACTTGAGGCACCAAGAGCGTTGGAACCGATGATAGCTCCGAGCAACCATGAGTCCACGCCCAATCCCGATCTGGTAATAGATATTCATGAGCTCCCTTCTGATAAGCATGTACCTGATGACATCAATTTACCCATTGCAGTTGGAAAACAAACCAGGTCGTGTACTTAATATCCCTGGTCTAAATACATGTCTTATAAAAGCTTGTCTACAGGATATTGTGCTTTTACCTCTAACCTTGACAGGATGAAAATTACAAAGAATATTTAGGAAGCCTTGAAAATTCCTGAATGGAGGGAGGCTATCATGGAGGAAATGTGGACCCTAGAGAAAAATGGAACTTGGGACGTAATGAATTTTCCGAGAGGGAAGAAGTCAGTTGGTTGTAAATGGGTCTTCATAGTGAAATATAAAGATGATGGAACAGTTGAACGATATAAAGTCAAATTCGTAGCAAAATGATTTACACAGACTTATAGCATTGACTACACGGAGACATTTGCACCAATGGCAAATTTGAATACAGTTTGGGTCCTCTTGTCCTTGGCAGCCAATTTAGATTAACCACTATAGCAACTCAACATTAAGAACGCATTTCTAAATGGCGAGTTAGAAGAAAAAGTCTACATGACGATACCACCAGGTTTCAGTAAGAAAGGTGAAGAAAACATAGTATGTAAACTCAAGAAGTCCTTGTATGGACTCAAGCAATCTCCCAGAGCTTGGTTCGACAGATTTGCAAAAGTAATAAAGAACCAAGGATATCGACAAGGGCAATCAGATCACACTCTATTCTTCCAACAGTCTGAAAGTGGTAAGAGAACGATTTTTATAGTGTATGTTGATGATATAATCCTAACTGGGGATGATACAGTAAAGATGGAAAGATTAAAGAAAGTCCTAACTACTGAGTTTGAAGTTAAAGAATTGAGACAAATGCGGTATTTCTTGGGCATAAAAGTTTCTAGATCAAAAAAGGGTATTAGTGTCTCTCAGCAAAAGTATATCACTGATCTCCTAACCGAAACTGGCATGCTTGGATGCAAACCTAGTGAAACCCCGATTGAAGCAGTAAAGATGGTCGAAGACTGCGGAATACCAGTTGAAAAGGAAAGGTATCAAAGATTGGTTGGTAAGCTAATCTACCTATCACATAGCAGACCCGATATTGCATATGCGGTAAGTGTGGTAAGCCAACACATCCATTCACCAAAAAAGGCTCATCTAGATGTTGTGTACAAGATCCTTAGATATCTCAAAGGCTTTCCGGGCAAAGGACTTTTCTTCAAAGATGTGAAAGTAAGGAAGTAGAAATTTTTACAAATGTATATTGGGCAGGATCAGTGGAAGATAGAAGGTCTACCACCGGATATTGCACCTTCGTATGGGGAAATTTGGTAACTTGGAGAAGCAAAAAACAAAATGTAGTGGCTCAAAGTAGTGTTGAAGCTAAATCCAAGACAGTTGCTCAAGGAATATGTGAAGGACTGTGGTTACGAAAATTCTTGGAAGAGCTACAGATTCCGATGAAATTTCCTATCAAACTCTATTGTGACAACAAAGCAGTCATCAGTATCTCTCTCAATCCAGTTCAACATGACAAGACTAAACATGTGGAAGTGGACCAACATTTTATCAAAGAGAAGGTTGAAAAAGGAACCATCTATGACTTATGTACCTACCAAAGAACAAACTGCAGATATCTTTACTAAAGGGTTAGCACGACAGAACTTAAGTTAGAGATGATTAATATCTATGATCCAACTTAAGGGGGAGTGTTGAAATCCCGAGCATCCGTGGGAATAGTGAGTAAATTAGGAAAGTGGGTAAAAGTAGAAGAGTGTATATTATTTTGTAGGGAGATTGTTTCCTTGTTTAGAATATTTTATTGTATTATATATTGTAAGATTGAGATGTTCGTAATTTAGAATTCAAGGAATACAAAAATTAAATTCCGTTTACATCAACCCATTATGAAGTCTTAATGACGTGGTTGATGGTGGGATTAGCCTCTTCATCTTCTTCCTATAATTAGCCAAATAAATCATTCTCATGATCTTCATGGCTGATATTATCTATAATCAGAGCCTATTGCCTCTCATGTTGTTAAATATGGTTAAGATCATTATAGGCAATGCTTCGACTAAAAGGAGATCGTGGGGAATTGTCGTTTGCCCCCAACATCCACTATAAAAAGGCAGGTTGGCCAAATCCATCACAAGTCTTTGGCAATGTTTCAACCACTTCCATGGAATGAATGTGAGATATCTGCAATGGAAGCTTTCCTAGGTGTTTTTGTTGTGAGTCCTAAACTACCAAACATGTCCTTCACAGGTTTTCTATCCAGAATCTCATCTCACTCTTCAAATCACGGTTATCTTCATCGTGGTTGTTACCACATGAGAGCTGTGAATGACCTCATGAAAACTTTCTTCAAGCAAATTGTTATCAAATCATCGCCAAATAAGCATTGATGAGTCTAATTAGCCTTGGTGACATCATATTTTTATTTTACACCTTTGGTAACTAGTAACATAATGGATCCCACCATGCATGCCAAAAAGATGTTTGATCGGAATCAAACAACTTTTAAAGGATGGCGATGATAAGATTCAGATGGGGTGAAATGTACTAGTTATGCTAACCAACGTCAATGGTGCAAGGATAGGGATAAAATAGTAGATTTCGTACAAATCGTGGAAAGAGGGAGAAAGATGGGGAGGTGAAAGAACTTAAATTAGATGAAGGAGGAAAAGGAGATAAGAGGGGATAGATTAAAATGGGAGACAGAGAAAAAAAGAAAAGGGGGATAAAAGGCACTAGGCCTTTCCTAACTCTGAGTTATTGCATATGTATTTTGAATTAATTTGAGTTATCTTACAAGGTAGTTTGTACCCCATATTTATATTCTATAACAGTTAAACCTACATCAATTTTAAGGTTACAAACCATAAACTCGATCCATATATCCTAATTATAAATTCGATCTGCTTCTAAACATTAAAAGTCTAATCATAAATTTATGCCATTTTTAAACATTAAACATCCAATTATTATAGTTGGCATTCATGCTCGCCCAATGCTTATCTAACTCATTGCTTAATGACTAGGCGATCTCAGATGATTGGAAAACATTTTTCACTCGATGAATGAACAATCTCCATCGCTTAGTGTAATGGTCTTGGGTCCAACTCCAGTTAGTACACATCCAATGTGGGACCGTGACACTTAGGTAGCCACTTATGATCTCCTTGTCTCACCTGGTGACTAGGTGATCAACGTCATCTAATGGCAGCGTAGCCTTTGTCCTCTGGATGGTTATTTGATATTCTTAGGTCGTCTAGGCTACAGATAACTTGCTTTACCTGAGCAATTTTGTCAGTGTGACTCTTCAAGCGATTTTTCTGACTGGGCGACTATCACCATTCTCCAAGGAAGCGCAAAAATACAATACAAATAATAAGTTAAAGAACAATCAATAGTTTTTTCTAATAGAATAGTTTTAATATCAACAAGCACATCAAATAGCCCTTAGTCACTATTCTACTTGAAAATACAAAATTGTGCAAATTAACATTTAAAAAAAAATTAAAAAATGTTGTTTTTCAAGAGAGAGAGAGAGAAAGAGAGGCATCACAAGAAGAATCATGAATGCATATACCCACGCATGTTACCCTCTACCTCTCTCCATTTCCTATTCTACACTTCCACTACTCTCTCCTCTCTCTTCATACTGCTCCGGGCACATGATATCTCCTCCCATGATGAATAGCAATGCTAAACAACAACATTTATCAAGCCTTAACATTCCTTTTGTGTCAATGGCTGGACAATTCATAAGGTGTAAATTGTCATGCATCACTAGTTAAAACACTCTTACTTTACTAGTCAATCAAAAGTATACTGTAGTTAACCACAAGAACACATTCACAATCATCAAATATAAATCAAAAGTAGTAAGAAATCATGCAATCAAATGACACAATGAATTGTAAAGCAAAACAATTCATTGCTAACACTTATATAAGCGTGTATTTAGTAATGGAAGCAAATAGACTAAACATGTTCACTAATGCTTGTGAGTTTTACAATGACTGATTAATACTCGCTCTCACCTAAAGAGTTTTATGTGGTATTCTAGCTTTCACACTAGAAAACATAAAATTAATCAAGAAGTCATACTCTCATTTTACATTAAAGCATAAACTCATTCAATGAATAAAACATATGATTACCAATCCCATGTACACAAGACGTGCGGTCACAGATAAGCATGATATCCTAAACAAGCTTAGCTTGTTCCACCCAAAATGTAGCTAATTTGAACATGGTGATATAAACAAAAAATGGATCACCCATATTCAACTATGATAATTTTTATTTTTATTTATTTTTTCACAAACTTACATTGAACGCAAGCAAGATTACTAGAAGCCAACACCTCCAGGCAACCATGGCTTTAATACCATGTTAATCAACCATTTTACCTAAAAACTTAAGCTATTAATCTATGGACCAGCAACATAAATCAAGCCTTAATAGTCTTCAAAATGGGACTCTAAAAATATAAATCAACTAAATAAAGAAATAAGCAAATCTCTCCCAAAAATGATGTTTCAAATAAATTACAACTCTGTATTTAATTATTTTGGATGTAAAGGGATAAAGTAGACTTGTCCGCCAACCCTCCCAGCCCAATGATTAGGTCCATAAAAAAAAATGAGTTGGAAGGCTTGATTCAAATAAACTAAATTCAAGCAGGCTTAAATTTTTTTAAAAAAAATACAACTCTATCTTGTCTGAAAAATACATATTTTATAAGATACACATATTCATTAATCTTTTTTTCTAATGTTTAAGGAGATAAAAATGCCTACACCCGATTTTTCTACAAGTCTAACAAGCAAATGATACATATATACAAAATTGAGTGATGTCATAAAATCTAAATTTAGAAATAAACTAGGAGCCTGCCAACCCTAGAATACAACACTAAAAAGGAATCCAACATCAATACAAATCCAGCTATAGTATTATTTTGATCCAATGGTAATAAACTAAACATGTTATAATTATATTAAATCATGCGTTCTTGGACATAACTCTTGAAAGATAACCCTTGAAAGATTTCAACTCAATTGGGATTTGCTAAAATATGATTGAAGCATATCTAATATTTGATATATATGAATGAAATGAAGTGGAAGTGAAATGAAGCGAAAATTTATATTGTAAAAATATAAAATTAGAAGGATGTATTTCATTATATTTCATTCTATTTGGTGTAGCAAACAAATCGTTAGTTCTCACATTGTGCTCCCTATATCGTGCATGGCCTGGCACATTGATTGAAGCCGAAAAGTATATTCTCTTACTTTTTGGAAAGAATCTGATTAAAGAAAGTGGGGAAATGTTAAGTATAATTAATAAGGCAAATCCATTAGCACACACCACCACTAAAAAAGCTAATCCATTAACAAGAAACTGTTTGAAAGGCAGACAAGTTCATATAAAATAAACACAAATGCATCCAACAAATGTCTTCTCATCACTAAATAAAGTGCAGAATAGTCCATATAAAAATAATAATAGAAAATTGTGCAGAATATTTCTTCCCATCTCTAGTGATTTTTTATTGAATTCTCCTAAAAGTAGTGTGTTTTGCAAAAAAAAAAATAAATAAATAAATAAATCCTCCCAAAGGACCATTCTTCTTATCAATTGTTCTGACTAATAAAATCAGGCCAAGTACCTAGATAGAGTTCATATATAATCAATTATAGCGCACATGCCATGTTGAAAATTAAACTTGAACAGTGAGACGGTGGCAGCAAAAATTTGACTGCAGCAGCTTCATCAACTGGCAGCCCACCTCCATTGAAATTGAGCAAGATTCGGCCACCAACCTCACCAAACCAGCCACAATCGTTGAAGTTTAATTCTCACCATTATTGATTATATTATTGTATGTTTTACTATAAATAGGTGTGTGTATGTGTTGTGATAATGTGGTGTGTTGAGAGAGAAAAACCAACGAGTGTTGAGAGAGTTGTTTCCTCTGTATTATTGTTTCAAATTGAAATATATTTGTGTGCAATTTATCCTTACTGAGTTTCAATCACAATCAGTGACTGAGTGTTCCTCTCCACCCATCAATGGTATCAGAGCGTCCAGGAACGTTGAAATCCGCCAAACAGAGGCAAACAAAGAAAAAATCCGATTTTCTCCCAGTTTTGAATTTGCTCAAAATTCAAAATTGAGCATACCATTTTGAAATTCGACTCGAGTCGATTCTAACGGTGAAAACCACGTTTCAAACGAACACCGAGAGACTCCGCACGCGCTCCCACGCGCCTCCCACGAAGATAGCGTCCTTCCCACGCCCGCACGCGCCAACAAAGACTCCGGCAAACGTCGACACGCGCCCGCACGCGTCTTCTTCACCCTATTGGCGATCCGGATCCGCGACTCGTAAGCTGGATCCGTACCCGAGATTTGACCCGCATCCGACCCGCTCCCAGCAACGGACACGCGGCACGCGTAGAGAACGCCACGTGGCGTAATGGGAACATTAACGCCGTTAAATTGCCGTTAAGTTAAACCGGTTAGTTTAAAAATTCACCAGAATTTTCCTGTAGCCGGTTCAGTGATTTTTAGACTGGTTCTTTGCAACCCAAAACCGGTTCCGAAGGTTTTTCGATCTTCTGAATACATTGGTGGCATCAGATTTGCCAAAATCAGTCCCCATTTCTCTGTTTTTATATATTAAATTCAATGGCTAACGGTACTATCCAATCGGTCATTCCAAAATTGACCCGGGAGAATTATGACAACTGGTCGATTCAAATGAGAGCCCTTCTAAGTGCTCAGGATGTCATGGACATCGTTGAAGATGGGTACAGAGAAAGCCCATCAAAAGAAGCCGAAACAGCTATGCCCGATGCTCAAAAAACGATCTTGCGAGCCGATCGAAAGAAAGATTGTAAGGCGAAATCCATAATCTACCAAGGCCTTGATGAGGCCACGTTAGAAATCATCGCCTCTGCCAAGACATCCAAAGAAGTCTGGGACTCTCTCCATCGAACACACAAAGGTGCAGATAAAGTGAAAAAGATTCGTCTTCAGACATTGCGAGGTGAGTTTGAATCTCTCAAAATGAAGTCTACTAAATCCATTGCTGACTACTATACACGAGTAATGGTAGTATCAAATCAATTGAGAAGAAATGGAGAGACTCTCAATGACGAGAGAATTTGTGAGAAAATTTTGCGATCTCAAGATCCAAAATTTGATTATATTGCTGTGACCCTGGAAGAAACAAAAGATCTTGAAACAATGTCCGTAGAAGAACTTGTGGGCTCACTCCAAGCCCATGAGCAGAAAGTCAACAGAAGAAGTGATGATAAAGCACTGGAGCAAGCTCTCCAAACGAAGTTGTCCCTCACTACAGATAGATACGACAAAGGGGGGACGTCACAGCAAGGAAGAGGACGAGATCGATGATCTCGTGGAAGAAATTCTGGAAATTTTGATTCCAGAGGAAGTAGCAGAGGCGGAAGAAATTCTACTAGAGGAGGACGAAATCAACAGAACTATGTCCCACGAGGCAGAGGACAAGGAAGAAGAGGAGGATACAATAACCGCTCGAATGTAGACAAAAGAAACATTCAATACTACAATTGTCACAAGTACGGACACTATAGTAATGAATGTTGGGGGCGACAACAAGAAAAGGTTAATGAGGAGGTCAACCTTGCCGAAACTGAACATGCAAATAGAGAATCGTTGATGCTGATGGCACACAATTCAACTCCCCAGGACCAAAATGTTTGGTACCTTGATTCTGGAGCCAGCAACCATATGACTGGCAGAAAGAACTTATTATTTGAACTTGATGAAAAAGTTCAATAGCAGATCTCTTTCGGCGATAATTCTAAAATCCCAGTCCGAGGGAGAGGAGATGTTTTGATCAAACAGAAGTCTGGAGATCATGCTTACATCTCCAACGTCTACTTGTGCCAGCCATGAAGACTAATATACTTAGTCTCGGACAGCTCGTGGAGAGAGGCTATCGAATTAGCCTCAGTGATAAGCAGATGGTGATAATAGATGCTCGAGGAAAGCTTGTTACTCGAGTTCAAATGGCAAAGAATCGAATGTTTCCGCTCGCCATCCAACATGATACGCCAAGGTGTTTGAGCGCTATCATTAGCAACAAAGACTGGCTATGGCATCTAAGGTATGGGCATCTAAACTTTGAAAGTTTGAAACAATTAGGAAGCAAGAAGATGGTGAAGGGCTTACCCAATATCCATCATCCAAATGTGATATGTGAAAGCTGTATTTTGAGCAAGCAATACAGAAACAGCTTTGGAAAGCAAGCCGACTGGAGATCAACCATGCCTCTCCAGCTAATACACACAGATGTGTGTGGTCCACTAAGACCATTTTCGAATGGACAGAATCGATACTTCCTCACCTTCATTTACGACTACAGCAGGAAGACCTAGGTCTACTTCCTGAAAAAGGAAGTTAGAGGTGTTCGACAAGTTCAAAGAGTTCAAATCTCTTGTGGAGAAACAGAGTGGCTTCTGCATCAAGTCACTCCGGTCAGATCAAGGAGGAGAGTACAAAGACGAAGCTTTCCTGGAATTCCTTAGACAACAAGGGATTCAGAAACAGTTCACACCATCATACACTCCCCAGTTGAATGGTGTAGCCAAAAGGAAGAACCGCACAATCCTTAACATGGCTAGAAGCATGTTAAAGGATAAAAATGTGCCTAAGAGTTTTTGGGCAGAAGCAGTGTTATGTGCAGTCTATCTGCTCAATAGGTGTCCTACAAAGAATCTTGATACAAAGACACCATATGAAGCCTGGAGTACTCACAAGCCCAGTGTAAGTCATCTTAGGGTGTTTGGCTCCATAGCCTACACCAAGATCCCAGTAGCAAGAAGGACAAAGCTGGAAGATAAAGGAGAGAAGTGTATCCTCGTTGGATACGGTGACAGCACCATGGGATATCGACTCTACAATCCCATCAACAAGAAAGTCTTTCACAGCCAGGATGTCATTTTTGAAGAAAATGAATCCTGGAAATGGGACCAGGCTGAATGTTCCAAAGATGCGGAATTGACACTTGAAGGAGAAGAACCTACACAGACAAGAGAAGTGGCTATCGAGCCACAAATTCCTGAGCTGCAAACACCTCCACGTGGTTCACCACAGAGGAATGAAGCTCCATCACCAATAGAGCGTGAAATCTCAGACATGAGACCTAGAGGAGCTCGAAATCTAACCGATCTGTATGAAAATATAGAACCAATGGAAGAATATGTTGCTCTAAACTGTCTGTTGCTAACTAGCGACCCAATTAGCTTTGAGAAAGCTAACGAAGAAAACAAATGGAGGAAAATGATGGATGAGAAGATTCAATCCATAAAGAAGAACAAGACTCGGGAGTTGACAAATCTCCCGAAAAGCAGCAAAACTATTGGTGTAAAATGGGTCTACAAGACCAAGAAGAACACTCAAAGAGAAGTCCAAAGATACAAAGCAAAACATGTTGCCAAGGGTTACAGGAAGAAAGAAATGGAATTGATATCTTGCAGAACGTATGATCGGATGGCTAATATTTCAAAGCCACTCAGGCATGATATTTTTGTAAGACTGAAGACAATGCTCGAAATGACAAAGTTAGGAGAGTCAAGTTTAAGGGGGGATGTTGAAAATTAAACTTGAACAGTGGAACGGTGGCAGCAAAAATTTGACTGCAACAGCTTCATCAACTGGCAGCCCACCTCCATTGAAATTGAGCAAGATTCGGCCACCAACCTCACCAAACCAGCCACAATCGTTGAAGTTTAATTCCCACCATTATTGATTATATTATTGTATGTTTTACTATAAATATGTGTGTGTATGTGTTGTGATAATGTGGTGTGTTGAGAGAGAAAAACCAACGAGTGTTGAGAGAGTTGTTTCCTCTGTATTATTGTTTCAGATTGAAATATATTTGTGTGCAATTTATCCTCACTGAATTTCAATCACAACCAGTGACTGAGTGTTCCTCTCCACCCATCATGCCACACTACTTGACATAATATCATTGATAAAAAATAAAAATAAATAAAACAATAAATAACAGAAAAACTTTGGTGATCCTTAATTTTTTTCTCGCGGTTTGCATGGTGCAACTTGCTAGTTTTCACTGTGTAAGCCCAAAAAAAAAAAAAAACCAGCTAAGTTGGATTTTTGAATGACAGCAACTAGTAATATATTGTTATAAGATCTCTGCCAAACCCCACTAACTGCATATTTTTAATGAACAAATTGGGCAAATAAAGCGCCCTCACTGACGCAGTATATATGTACATGCACATCCAAGCTTTTGATAATTTTCCAAGTTGACTCTCCTAGAACCTGCCAAACCCCCACCGAGGCACTCATCAGTGGCAACGAACACTTGGTCCCTTGGTTTGGAACTTGTGGAAATACTACAACTTCCCGTTTCATCACAAGTGCGAAAATTTTTATCACCAAATCTCATACTTTATATACCCCCAACAATTTCCATTTGACTTTCACCCACCAAGACACCCATTTTTTCATCATCTCCTCAGCCTCACCAGTCCAGAACACAAATTTCAGTAGTGAATCCAACTTACAGCCATCCTTCTCACTCTTACCCTCCCTCTAACATTACTAGCTCCCCCTCCCTACTGGCCTCTTTGATTGTCGAACACACTGAAAATTACAAAGAGTATGTCATCGATACTCCATTTGTCAACACCGGATCCCTGAGGGGTCAGTTTCTAGCAAGTATCATAAAGAAAGGAAAATACTGTGATGCTAGCAGCAACATATGCAACGGAATTTCAGCAAATAATGGTGCTAGTCGTATGTTTTGTTGTAAAACTCATTGTCGCAATGTCCTTCGAGACAAGAACAATTGTGGGGAGTGCGGACACAAGTGTGGTTTTGGACAACTTTGTTGTGCTAGTAAATGCACCAATGTTGATTTCAATGCTGTTAATTGTGACAAGTATAATAAATGCGATTCAGGAGTTAAATGTGAAAATGGTTCATGCAGATATGCTTCATGAATAACCAAAAGGATTTCTATTTACAAGAAGCTAGTCCATGCATATACATCTCACTCACTGTATTTTTTTGTGTACTTATTGGGTGCTTTGTTTCTTAATTGATTACATCAATGTTGATTAGTTGGATTGTATTGATATGTGAAATAAGACCAAATGATTATACCCGATCATTGATTATTACATAGATAACATTTCTTCAACAATAATTTTTACTTTTATAAATTGAGTTTTATATCCTTTCTTCTATTTTTTTCTCGTTGGATGGAGTTTCTAAATTTGAGATTAATAATGACTTTCACAACACAAATGTAATTAGTGTGATTCAAGATTTACGCTTATATGATAGCTAGATGAAGACTTCTGAATCACAGCATTATTAAACTTAGTTTGACAAATAAAAAAATAAATATTAATCTCCCGAAAAATAGTGAAAACCATCTGTGACATTGGATTTCAACAGAGGGCCAGTGCTATGAGAAGGGGCGCTCTTAAAGAAAGATAAGATAAAGGAAGTAGAGAGGAAACATATGGAAATGTGAATAGTTATTCAGCGGCTATCTTATTTATTTGACATTACATCATCTTTAGATCAAATTATGCAAAAATAATAGGTGGTCATCCAATCATTGTATATACATTTTTCTAGTACATAGATGGCATTCCAAATTCACACACATGCATGCATATACACCAAATACAGAGACAATTGATAGTCATCTGACTATCACACCTCACTAAATTTTCTATTTGTATCTAAACTTTGCATCCTTCACTTTTTATTAATGCAAAAACTATCATCTAACCACTATATTGTATTTTTTTCATTTTACAAAGAAATGAACGATAGTCATTTAGCCACTACATCCTTAATTTCATTTTAAATCCTTCTTAAGACAATTTTATACTTTGCATTATTTCCTGCATCCTTCCAAGTGAAGAGATGAACAATGGGGAAATTTTACTTTACCCAATACCTTCAACTTCAAAAGTAATTAAGTTTAAAAGTTTTATTCAAGATCCCTTTAAATCTGCAAATGCCGACCCTTTTTTCTTTCTTTGAGGTCATTTTTGTGCTCTTATTTGAAAAGAATGAATTAATTTGCATAATTGAACACATTAGTTTTTAAATATGTATATCATAAATTTTGTCCTGAAAACTCCTCTTTCATCATTTATTCAATATTTATTTAGGATTTTAACATTTCTATTTATGTAGAGGTTTTCATTGTATTTGCTAATAATTTAACAAAAATGTGTATATAAAAAACCTTAACGTTGCATTTGAGAGCATGAATTTTAGATCTTGAATTTGGATTTGGGTAAATTTGGATAAATTTCAATATAATTTTATATTAAATATTATCCAAATTAAATACAAATACAAATTCCCAAACATAGGGTTAAAGAATGTGTATGAAATATCTTAATTACCTTTTTTCCTATAAGAGCGCAAGCCTTGGATCAATGACAAGGTTACTCCTTTGTGACCAGTTGGTCACGGAAATCCAAGGAAACAGTCTATTTGCATAAAAACAGAAGAAGGTTGCGTATACTATGATGACCCTCCCTATAACCTCGCAAAACAAGGAGTTTTGTGGTCCAAGAATGCCTTTTTACCTATTTTCCTCTTCGAAAAATGTGTATGAAAAACTCTTAAAAAATCATTGAATTTTTTGTAGATTGAAAATTCCCAATTTTCTTATTTTGCTAACTTTTTTGGTAAACAAAATCCTCGCATCACATTCCCATCACAAACACACATTTTCCCACTGCCACAAAGATAGATGAACTTAAACACAGGACAAATGAGAGAGAGAGAGAGAGAGAGAAAGAGAGAGAGAATTTATGGTTGTAAGCTCATCACCACAGCTAACAACTAATTTTATGGCTGTAAGCTCATCACAATAGCTAACTACTATTGATATTTCATATGAGTTTCACAACAATCCCAACAAATCCTTGCATTTTTGGATGTTTGGAGCTAGTACAAATAAAGCATTTTGGATGATTTGAGCTAGTACAAATAAAGCAATTCACCTCCAAATCTGATGGTTGAATGGTGAGATCTTTATCTTCTTGGAGAGACGAATAGTGTTGGAGAGAGAGAGAGAGAGACTAAGACGAGCTTGTCCTATCATCATGAGGGCAACGATGAAGAAGCAATAAAGAGAACTCTTCTTGAGAGGAACTCTTCAAGAGGAGCAAAGAGACTAGGAAATTTTGAAAAATACGTAGAGGACTTAAAGTAAAGTTGAGTTTGTACCCAATGCCACCAACCCCTAGTACCCCACCCCAACGAATAGAGGCCAATAAACAAACATGACCTAGACGGCTTGAATCAAATAAACCCAACCAATGTTAGGATAGGCCTAAGTTATATTAAAAGAAAAAAAAAAATACAACTCTATCTAGCTCCAAAAATACATATTTTTATTATTTTATAAGTAAAATGCACGTATTCATTAAGTTTTTGAACTAAACGCCTATCATAGGGCCTCATCAATGTTGAAAGAGGGAAAAATGCCTCCCCGTTACACTGATTTTCCTATATGTCTAATAAGCGTCAAATACACAAGCAAATTTGAGTAATGCCGTAAAGTCAACATTATAAAAACAAATTAGAAGCCTGCAAACCCTAGAGCTACTAGTGAACCTACAACACTAAAAACAAATGTAACATCACTACAAATCTAACTATAAAATTTAGATCAAACTTTGGATTTGAAATTGTGTAAATATAAACAAAATGTTATATAAATTTATATTAAATTTTATTCAAATCTATCCAAATTCAAAATCAGAACTCAAAATATATACTCCTAAACATAACTTGTTCCAATAGTAAAAAACTAAACATGGTATAATTATATTCAATCATGAGTGGGCATAATTCTTCAAAGATTTCAACTCAACTAACTAGGGTTTGCTCAAACGTGAATGGGACTTGGTTCTTACATTTTGCACACTACATATTCCATTTCTTTTTCTTTTATTTGGCCTGCATATGTCACATTGACTGGGGCCAATCTTCTGAAAAAGCAGATTCACTGGCTTTCCGGGAAGAATCTGATTAAAGAAAAGGGGGGAAATGGTCACTATAATTAATAATTCATTAATAAGGAACTATTTAAAAAGCGGACAAATTCGTATAAAATACACACAAGCACATTCCAAAAGAAAAGAAAGGGGGGAAATGGTCAGTTGGACTTTTAGTGCAGCAACTAGTAATATTAAAGATCTGCCAAACCCCACTCAATATATAGTCTGAACGAACATAATAGGCAATAATGAAATTGACTGAGAACAAACTGTAACATAGCCAAGCTAGATTTTGCTGGCCAAGTTTTTGATTTTTGAAGTTGACCAAGACTTCTAGAGCTCTGCCAAACCTCACTTGGCATGCTTGGCGAATCCAACCAACACTTTCCCTCAGGATTGGAGCTTGTTGAAGTACAACTTACTGTTCCCTCCCAAGAGGGAATTCTTTATCACCCACCAACCAGACACGACCATTCACCGCCATCTCCTCAGGCCACCTCACTATAGCCTCAAATGGCAATCCAAGTTCTTGATTACCAAATTTATATTTTTTAAAAATAATAATAATAATAAATAAATAGAGGCAAATCCACACAAACATAAAGAGTAGGGAAGAGATGTAAACTTTTTTATAGTGGCTTAGTTATTCCAAACTCTACATCCATTCTCTCTAAGCCTCAACTGCCTTAAGCCTTAAGGTTCCACTATTCCCAAACTAAACTTTACAACCCCTTGCTTTATATGAAAGCAAATTTACTAATTACATCCCTTAATTTGATGAATGCAACTACACCTTTAAGTACAACCAAACAAATTCCTCGCAAGAAAATATTAAGATCAAATATGAAAACAAAAACTCTCAAGAGAAATATTGAGTTATGGCATAAGAGTTTATAGGTTTTTCTCTCTTTGAAGAAGATAAGCAAATTTAAGAGATTGATGAGAGATAAAAGAGAAAGATGGTAAGGCAAAGTATTATCAATAGTCTCTTATCTCTTTCTTTGGGCTTAAAATTTGGAGTCAAACTAGCTATTTAGCTCAATTAGAATGTGTCAAGCAGTTCGAACGATCAACCTATCCCTTGAGCTAGTTGACCTATCACTAGCCATTACATAGCCATTGACATGTTCTACCTATCAATTGGTTTAGTCACCCTTCAACATTTTGTTTGGACCAGTCGACCTATCCCTCAACACTATACATAAGACATCCCATTCTTACCTCATTTTGAAATCCTTTTAAACCTAAACACATCTCCACTAAATCTGAGGTTTAAAATAAGGTTTCCTTGTGCCATAAAGTAATAAAAAGCATGGAGTTCAAAAATTCAAACTTGTAATTAAAGGATAAAAAATACTAGTAGACAAAACAAATATCTTCAATCTCTCACAATCTTCCAATTCTAGCTTAAAACCTTGTTGAATCATAACTTAAACACAAAATTATTAGTTCAAAATAGTTTGTTATCATCAAAATAAAGTTAATAAAGCCTTGGAGCTAACATTCAAAACTCCACAAACTTTCTATATTGACCATTGCTAACACACTCATCCTCTCACCCTTCCCCTCCCTCCACTTGGGCTGTCAAATGGCATCTCTATAGTGACTTATAAAGAAAGGTGCACATTGTATTGGAAACAACATATGCCATGGGATTTCAGAAAATAGTAGGGCAAGCCATCTGTTTTGTTGTAAGAAGCATTGTCGAAACATCCTTTAAGACAAGAATAACTATGGGTAATGGGGTTAAAAGTATGGTTTCATATAGCTTTGTTGCACCAACATTGGTTCTTGTACCTCTCATTGTGGTAAGTGCCATAACGGGCTCACTACCCTTCCCAAAACTTGTAAACCAAGAAGATTTTCAAAAAACACATGCCCAGGATAAGCCCCAAGTCCGAGAATGGTTTGTGTGTATTTTTTGTGCATTAAAGCATGTGCTTATGAGAATGGTTCATGCATATATGCTTCCTAAATTAGCCAAAAGGACTTCTATCTACAACTGGCAAGCACAAACATTTCATTTGTTTTTTTGTATTTTTATTGGGTACAATACATATTTGATTCAATTTAATTGCTTACGCAAATATATTGATTAGTTAGATTCTATTGATAAGGGAAATAAGACCAAATGGTTATACATGAACATTATTTGCCAAATAGAATTTCTAAACATGAGATAAGTGGTAACTTTCACAACTATGTGATTAGTGTAATTTAACAAACCGCTGTAACAGGATAGCTTGCAAAAACTATCAAAATATAACATTATTAAACTTCAGTTTGACAAAAAAAATAAAGATCAGACCTAAAAAATGAAAAATGAAAAAATTGATGATAGATTTTAACCAAAAACCAGCAAGATGGAGGAAACCACAAAGAAAAAGAAGAGGAAGCAGAGAGGAAATGTATAGGAATTGAGTATTTATCGGGCTATGTTATTCATTTGGCATTTCATCACCTTCTTATTACATGATAAAAATATAATAGACAATTATCCAACCAAAGCATGTACAGTTTTTATTTGTATAAATGATAAGTAACCATTTAGTCACTGCATCTTTTATGTGTATAGAGTTTATCTAACTTCTTCCAAGCAACAGACTTTAGGTTCACAACCCATGAGGAAGGTCTGGAGTTACTGGTAGGTGGCATAAGGGAAAGGACATATGAATGCACCCTATCAGAACAAACCCACAAATAATGATTTGAGAGTACCAAAGTTGATGATTGGTAAGCTAACTAGGGCATAGACATTGTTGCTCATACTAGATGTGAACGAAGGGGCTCATGCTAGATTATGGAAAGGTGTTGGTTGCACCAAACTGAGGAGAAGATGAAGACATGTTGGGGGCCATTGTAGATGCTTCAAATTTTAATATCATACAAGGTTTGAATATAAAATTATCTTCACTATATATCACAATTAAACATGCATGAGTGTAATATATAAGAGCATTAATTTCCTAGAGTTTATCTTTGATTATAAATACTTAAGGCATTGTCAACTACAATTTCAAAATACAGGGTGGAGAGATGAATTAGATTAGGATTTGGAGTATTTATCCCCAACAAAATAAGAGTTTATATATTAGTCAAGAAAATAAAAACAAACACGACAGTATCCAACACACACTGTTTATCTCCAAATATTGCCCTAAAATCAGACATTTTTGGTTCAATGCTCAAAGTTATCTACTTTTGCATCCGTGTAAGGACTGACATAACTGTGCAGAAGTGAAGGTGGGAAGATGGGTTGAAGGGGACATGCTTTTACATTGTCCTCTCTGGTTAGTTGTGTTCTTTTTAGCATTTTGTAGGAACGGATCCATGGATCATGCATTTTAATGTCAATATTTAACTACTATAATTAACAATTAGTCATTCAATTATTATTTAGATATGATTTATTATTCAATTATTACTTGGCATTATACTAAAATAAGCAACGTAAAAATATATACATTCTCAAATGAATTTTAGTCTAATTTAATTCAATTTTGACAGGGAACACACTAAGCAAACGCTCCAATTTGATTCTAGGTTCTCGTTTATGGTAGAATTCTTTGTTCAAACCAAACAATGTAATTGAGTTCAAACAACAGGCCAATTTTGGGCCTCATCCCTTCAGACAAGCTGGGAATCACAAGATTTTCTGTAGGTGTCGGAGAAACTCCATGGCATTAGAGCAAGAAAGTCCTGTCATTCTCGTGGAGACATAATGTCTTCAATATTTATCTCTCTCTTGCCATAGAACGACTTACCTCTTCCATAGTATTTGAGCACGATGGCCTAGGAATCATCATCAATGCAGAATGCATCCACTTCCTCACTATTCTTCTTACAGTAATTTTCAACAGTCAGTAAATCTCTACTATTAATGAAGGAAGGCAGAGACAGTTTTCAATCTGCCATTTTTTTCCCATATTGTTCCACAGTTCTTTTTCTATGGAGTAACAAATGAAATGAAATTTTCAAATTGGACAATTAGTAAATTGATACTCTCTTTTTGCAGATATTTGTCTCTAGAACTTTTGAAAAACTATCCACAACTATCAAAAGCCTTGGAGCACACAAATTGCACGTGCCCACAGCTAATGTGGTGTATGTGTGTATATATAGTGTGTGTTTGTGTGTGTGTGTGTGTGTGTGCACGCACGTGTGAGTGAGAGAGAAGGGCAGAGGGGGAGTTCAAATTACACATGATGCAAACTTTTTGCAAGTTCACTCTTTCCAATAATCACAGGGATTTGATCATAGTGATCATAATGCATTTAACTTCAAACTTCTAAGCAGATTTATGTCTAAATCAACCATGAACACAGAAGAACAATGGCTGGAGACTTCAAAATTGCAAATCCACTTAATCAACGGATAGGCAAATAGGCAACTTTCTGAAAAAAAGAACAAGAAGACAATAAAGGGATGATTTTAGAACACAAAAACATGATCTGGATTCCAATGATGAAGTTATTGTATGCAAAGTTGCCATAGAGATGCACAAGCTACGTGAACAGAAATTTGCTTAAAAGAAGATTCAGACATCAAAACTGACTCAAAGCACCAGCCAATAGGAAGGGGAAAAGAGGGAGTTGACACTAAAGCTTGCAAATAATGGATGAACATAAATAAATTGATGTAGATCTTGTGAACGCACTCCCCCTCTTTTACGGAGAAAATAACATGTATTTAAGCAAAAGAAAAAATAATCTTTTTCAAGTTACCTCAGGCTGAAGCTTATAGATATCGAATGAGCTCAACTGCAAATTTTCCCTTCTTTGTTGAGTTAATTTCTCCTATCTGAACAAAATCAATAAAAAATTCGAAGTTGATTATAGTCATATGATGTGACAAAATTTTCTGGGACAGTGGTGTTTCACAGAGTTGATAACTCACCTTTAGTCTCCCCTTTCCACTAACTGAAACAATATCTCCAGTCTTCAGTATGGTGCCATTTTTAGTCACCATGGTCCAGTTAATGCGCACATCCCCATTACTACAAGAGGGAAAAATAAAAAATAAAACACACATATATATAGGATTTTGAATACCCATGCCTATGTTATGCAAAACTACATTGAAGTAAAGTAATATACAGTCCCATAATTGATTTCAAAGATGACCACCATGAATCACCCCATAGGCAGCTATAAGACTAGATATTCTGTATTGATCAAAATGTTTAAGCAACTAAAGACCATACCGTGCATTAGTGAAAAAGAATTATTTGTTTTAAATTAGGCAGCAGCGAATAGGATAGGGAGGAGTAGATCTACAAAAACATGGGGTGTATGAAACAAGGGCTTCATAGGTCTTTAACTTTGAAGAAAGTTACCTTGGATCAAGCAGAATGCTGGAAGAAGAAAAAAACCAATCTAATGATAGGAGTTAAACACCATCCTTTTGGCAATTGATAGGTTCAATCCGCATAACACTAGTTCTTTAAACCCTAATGTAATATTATTGAAAGAACAGATATAAAACAATACTAGACAATATGTATAATCATGCAACATTCTTTACTGTTCAACAGCTATCAAATACTAGTCATAAAATCCTAAATCAAACTACATGTAACTCATTACCATTTGGCTTTTTTTTAATAGCACTGTATGTTATACAAACTGCCATCCATTTGCTACCATTTGACTAGATAAATAAATCACAAGTACAAGATCCAGTAGGGCTTGATAACAAAAATTTTATAATAAATAAGAAAAGGTGCAAGGTTGGAGGAGGCATGTCAAAGTCCTATTCTAAAACCAATAAGAATAAGATTATAATAGGTGTGGATTTAACAGTCCAAAAATGTGCAAATATGACTAATCATTGAGCTGGTAAAAAGTAATCAGATTTCACTGAATGTGTATTATCTATAGACATAGGAAAACCAAAAATAATATGAGCAAAAGGCTCTTAGAAAGGACTTGATTGTGATATGGGGCACAATAAAGGCAACGAATAGTTCCAATCACTTTTTTTTTATTAAATATATATATATATATATATATTGAGAGAGAGAGAGAGAGAGAGAGAGAGAGAGAAATTACAACCTAGGTGAGGATACTAAATCCTCAAAAGTATTTTAAAAAACAAAATTAAACAATTTTTTTAATATAAATACATAAATAAAATCAAAGCTAACAATAACTAACCAAGAAATCCCCTCTTTAAACTATTACCACTATAATTCACCAAACACTTCACAAATTTTTTAAAAAATAAAATAAAATCAAAGCTAACAATAATTAACCAAGGAATCCTCTCTTTAAACCCTTGCCCCTATAATTCACCAAACATTTCAAATTTGCTAGCTCCCTTTGCCCTTCTTCGCCTTTGTCTTATCACCATCTATCCAAATTCGATTTCCTCCACAATCATAAATCCATAGACCCAATTTATCCATCAAATGCTTAGCTTGTAGATCCTTCCCAAAAATCTCCTCCATGGGAGTGGGAAAAATTCCATCCTTGCGCATTTCCATTTTTTCTATACCACCATAATCAGAAAGACTAATCCCCTCTAATCCTTCCATTGGACGTGGCAGTACATATGTTAAATCCCAAAGCAAATCAAATGAATCAGAAGCATAACCATACAGTTCATGAACCTTGCCCAAAAGCAAACCCCCATCACAATCAAAATTACTAAGGCCTTCACTATCACTCTTTGAAACATCCTCCCAATTATGTTTTTCATTCCATATGCTAACCCTCTTACTAGTATCACCTTTCTAAACAACTGGCTCTTCCACTATACTTAAAATTCCTCCTAAAACTCTTGTTAGAACCTTTTTTTGTTACCCCACTAGAAGAAAGCCGCTTTTCTTCAAACTTTTTCCTCATTTCAACCTTGGTTGGGGCAAAAGTGTCCTTGCATAACAAAATGTCATTGGCAATGCAATGAGGAAATGGTTACCCTAGAAATTAAGGGGGCATGTATAACCCCTAGGGCATTAAGGAGAGGAATGAAGGGGTGTAATCCCCCCATAAAGGATCTCAATAGCCCCAAATTTGAGAGAGGCATTTAAGCTAACGGGAAAGGCGTACATAAAGGAGGAGCAAGGTAAAGGTAGGGGACATGACTTCAATTTTCGTTGCCAACTTCTGTCATTTTTCTTTCTTTCTCCATCATACCCTGACTTAAGCATCAGAGAGATCCATGGAGGCTACATTGGTCCTCCCAACTAGTTTTAACTTTTCACTGATGGATTTTTCTTTTTTCTTTTTCTTTTTTTTGGCAACAGATTGGCATGCCAAGTAGGTGGAGAGGGAAATTATCTTGATACCATTTCAAACCATGTCAACTTCTTGTAATGAAGCTCACAACAATCAATCAGAGGGAGCTGACTCTCCCGTGTCAATAGGTTCTCCACCACAAACCGACAAACCCTACCATGTCGAGATGGTTCCTATGGAACAATTCATTGCCTTCCCTTTAAGACAAAGTAAAGTATTAAAAAATCAAGAGTCATTGGGTTCTAGTATATAGGAGAACAGTCCCTCCAAATTCTAGAGCTACCGTTTACTCAGGAGGTGATGGAGGGAACCCTACCACCGGGATGCCAAGCCTTGACAATTATGACAATACAATGGATCCTATAGACCATCTGGACGCCTTTAAGACATTGAAGCAACCTCAAGAATCCCCTGGAAGCTACAATGTGTAGAGCTCTTGTGGTTGACTTATAAGGCCTAGCAAGATCATGGTATCATGGGTTGAAGGCGCTGTCTATAAGCACCTTCAGGGAGAGACAATTCGAAGGGCACTTCATCAGCAGCCGAAAAATAACCTGGTCTAGGGGGAAAAAAAAGAGTCCCTCTCTTCAAGAGCAAACTCTCGAATGCCACCCTCAAGGTAAAGAATTTAAACCACAAAGTAGTTGTAGGTGCTCTAATCACTAGAACTTGGAGTGTTCCTTATCCCATCCATAGTTATTATAACTATTTGATTCTCAATTCGAATCTTAAGCTTGGAATCAAACAGGCAATAAAACAGTTGCCCTGGATCATAAGATAATCGATCAATTCTCAAGGTGAGTTGATGAATCATGTCAAATCACAAGACTCATGCGATTCAACCCTAATTGTGTCACATCCAGCTTTGCCCCCTCTAAAACCCAATTAGAAGCCTTTTTTTAACTTTTTTTCTTTGCACGATTTTAGTCCTTGAGTAATTCACATAACTTCTATCCCAGAAAAGAGAAGGAAAAAGTCCATTGGCCTTCTACACCTTTTTGTTTTCTCACTTTCTACCTTTCTAGCTTTTTGCCCTATTTCCACCATTGAATAAAACCAAGGAAGGGTCTAGACTAAAGCACCTAGATTGGAGAGGAAAACCATTGTCAGTGTGTGAAGCTGTGAAGTTAGGCACTTGGTTGCCTTCACTTTCAATTTTTTTCTTTTTTGGTGGTTCATTTTTTATATTTTAATCAGTTTTTTTTTCTTTTTCTAATTTACTTTCTTCTTATTTAGTGGTTGAGATAGCCATACATTGAAAGTGATTTTATTTTTTTTTTATAAAACACCATAAAGTTCAAATTTTTATTGCTTTTTGTTGATGCATTCTCTTAAATAAGCCTTTAAAAAAAAAAAAAACCATAGTTCACTTTTTTATTAATTTTTTTCTTGATTCCTCCACTTATTTTTTAAAAGAATGCATACATATGATTTTTTTTTTGTTAAATGTTAGTATGTTACATGCATAAACTTAACTCTGTAAAGATAAATTTCAATTTTTCAAAATTTTTCTTGGTTACTTTACTGATTTTTCAAGCATTTGTATCTTATACTTTTATACTTAGAGCTTTATTATTACATTGCATCAGCCATTCAACTATCAACAATCAACCATCAAATATCAATAATAATAGAATGTTATAATGGACATGATTTTATAATATTCATTATACTATTTTAGAATTACAGTATTATATTATACTTCTTCTTTAGTTGTTTCTTGCTTTTTTTAATATCTTATTCATTTTGTATTTGTAGGTTTAAAATTGAAATTAGAATTGGAAAGTCTCTGACTCTCTACCTATTTGAGTGTTGGATTTGGGAATATGCTTCTAGTTCAAGTGTGAAGCCTAAAAATAAGAGTTCCAATGCAAAAAGTGAAGATCCTATAGGGGAGCATTATTCTCGAATTATGATAATAGAATGCATTTGAAGTGCAATTATTGTGACTTGAATATGGAGTGGCATAATTAGAATGAAGCACATTTCGCGAGGGATCATGATAATGTAGCTCCTCGTAAGAAATGTCAAGACGAGGTGAAGGGAAAATTTGTAAATATTTTGGAAGGAATAAAACAAAAAATAAAATTGACAATGAAAATGAACTTTTCAAGAAGAGATTGGAGAATAAGAATAAGAAGTTCAAATTATAGGAGGACAAAGAAAAGGCAACATGGATGCATTTGTAACTAAAGGTAAAGGGGCTTAGGGGAAAAGTGTTTAAACGACAAAACTATGAAGGCAATGGTGAAAAATAGGGATCCGGTGGTTCAACACATTTGCTAGATTTATATGGACATGCTAACCATTCAACTTGGTGTAGAGTACATTGTTTGCTTCAATGATGAAGATGGTTGGGGAATATGGAAAAGGATTGAAGCTTCCAAATTACCATGAGGCTAGAGTAACCTATTTGGGAAAATAAGTTTATAGTATCAAAGCAATTATGGGCAAATATAATAAATATTGAAAAGAATGTAATAAAGACGAGATGTTCTTTGATGTCAAATAGATGAACCGACACAAAACAAAGGAATCTTAGAAATTTTCTTGTTAATAGTCCAAGTGGCATGATTTTTCTCAAATACATAGATTGTATGAAGGGTGCTTATAGATTGTATGAATTTTTTGACTCGTTAGTGAAAGAGATTAAACGGAAAAATGTGGTCTAAGTGGTGACGAATACTACTTCAACTTATGTAGGTGCCAATGAGTTGTTGAAAGAAGAAGAAAGAAATATTTGGTCCTCCATGCGTGACTAATTGCATTGACTTTATATGGGTGCTTAATATGTATGGGGAGTTTTTTTAAAGAAAGAATTGAAGAGAGCAAGGGTAAGGCTTGCTACATCCTTTCTTACTTTGAAGAATTCTGATGAAAACAAGCTTCCTCTTCCAGCCATGCTCGCATGGGAGGAATAGACCACGCATCATTATGCTTTGATGGAAGCTAAGAAAGTGGAGATCATATTATGTGATGATAAGTTTTTGAAGCAATGAAGTATTGTTTACAGAGTGTGACCACTTGTGAAAGTTGAGGCTTGTTTATGGTAATGCCAAACTCGCAATGGAGTATATGCATGAAGCCATGTATACAACAACAAACTGCCCAAAATTTTAATAAATAATTATCAAAAGACCAAGTATGATTGTATTTGGAACATCATTGGCATGAGATGTGATTTGCAACTCCTTAAGGTACTTCATGTGGCTGAATATTTCCTTAATCCGAGGTAAGTTGCATTGTTTAAAACTATATAAACTTGGTAACATGTTGTGTAAGCCTATTAAGTATTCATGCATCTTTATTACCTTTTTGTTTGTGTGCTCCAATATAGTGATGACCATAATGCGGACACAGAAGTCAAAGTTGGTCTATACTAAAAAATTGAATAAATGTATCCGGATAAGTTGCTTCCCACCCCCTGGGGCGAAAATGCTATCTCGATTGGATGCATCAATTCAAGGGTTGATAGCATCCCATATCGATGGGGATTGGGATCCAACTCTCAAAAGTGGTGCCCTAAACTAATTAATCATTTTCATATAAAATCATAAGAAAACATTTAGAAAGTTTAAAACAAGTTGTAAGAAAAATTGCATAATGGGTTGTGCTTAACCGTGAAAATAGAGCCCTAGAATAGAGATGAAATTGCTGCCACAAACTGCTGCGAAGCCTGTTATGGTTAGAAAAAGAGGACTCCCTGCTGCTCCGAAGTGTGCGGCACATAGAAGAGGCTCCAACTTCTTGCTGTTGGCCTGCTGCGACGAAGGATGGATCCCATTCAAAAAATTTGAGAGAGTTTTTCAGTCAAGTGAGAGAGAGAGAGAGAGAGAGAGAGAGAGAGAGAGAGAGAGAGAGAGATGTTTCTCCATTTCAATTTTCAAGTGAAAGGGAGAGATGGGTTATTTCAGTCCCAAGAGAGAAAAACAACAGTTTTGACCTTGAACCCACCCCCCCCCCCCCCCCCCTCTCTCCTTTTTTAACTGGTAATGGAATGCCAAAGTTGCCAAACATTCACCCTTGAAAGTTGTACAACTGGGAAGTTATTCAGCTATGTTGGAGAAAGTTGAGTTTGTCCAAGGACAGTGGAGGAGTTTTTGACAATATCTTTTGTTGGGTTTGGGAGGAAGAAGGAAGGAAAAGCACTATGGATTAGTGCTTTATTTGCAGTATTTTGGAGTTCATGGAAGGAACGTAAATCACGCATATTTTCAGGGAAGAAATTAGCATTTGTGTTGGTGTGGGAGAACATTCATTTTCTGGCTTCTCTGTGGTTTGTGGGTAATGGTAATTTCAAGGGAATATGTGTGATAACCATACCCTTTAGGCCACAGTAAATTTAAACTACTTTGATAAATTAGCATGACTTTGTTATTCAATAAACAAGTTCATACTAGCCTTGCTATTCATTTATCTGAGTTGTGTTAACTAATATTGGAAATTCCATTTGACTTATTAGTGGTAGGAGGGGCTTAGATGAAACAAATTATTAGGGTCAAGCTAAAACATAAATAGCACAAGAGTTGGGGCACAGAGAGAGACAGAGAGAGAGAGAGAGAGAGAGAGAGAGAGAGAGAAGGGGGCATGCTGAAATTAGGTGTGACACCTAGCTGCACTAAAACCAGCAACCACCACCTGGCAGTTCTGAGAAGCCAGGAGCAGACACCCAGTGCACAGCTGTCTGCACTGCAGGACCCCTGTTGCCACCAGCTGCTATGGTCCTGCCGTGTCTCCAGCTGCTGGCTTCACTTTTCCAGCCTGCAGAACAGCCTGAACATAGAAAGAATATCTCAAAACTCTTGCTGAAAACCCCAGTTCTAGAGAGAGAGAGAGAAAGAGGGCAGAGAAAGGGGGAGATAACTCTGCAGAAAATCAGGGAAATTAACAGAAAAATCAAGAGAAAATACAGGAAGTTCAGAGGGAAACTTGACTAAGGGAAACTTGACTAAGTTGAAGTTGAAGAAGCTGAAAATCAAGGTAGGTGTTCTTAATTTTCATTAATTCACATAGGGATTTTGGGTATTTAAAGGAAACAAAGGTAGAAACTTGTATAAAACTGAATCCTAATCAGGAAGATTTAAGTTGTTATCTCTAATTACTTGATATGGCATCATAATACAAATGTGTTTCTTTGGTTATCATAGTTGCATATCTTGTTTAATTGGAAATTTTTCATGTGATAGATATTCCTCTTGTAAGGATGATGGTTTTACCTGCTATGGCAAAGCTTGTGTATGCGTATGGTGAATTGTTAATGTGTGAAATAGATGGCACCATGTGTTGTTGTGGCTATGGTATTGTGGAATTTGAGCAAGTAGGGATTGTGTCTCCCTTGGGTGAAAGGCCCAAAACCTCCGGAGGGTATTTCCGTGTTAAGCAGTAGTTGGCCAAGCTGGAATTTGGCACTTGCTAGTATTTTTGCATTAAGCAGTGACTCGCCAAACTAGAATTTGGCACTTGTTTGAGATAAAGTGTGTACTTAGTTGGGATAGCATTGCTATATTGGGGGAAAAAAATGTGTAAATGCATGCTATTTGCATGTTTTGCAATGGTCACTTTAGATAAACAAATTGCCTAGAATAAAGAGTGTGTTCATGCATATTGCTTTGAACAAAGAGTGTGTTCATGCACCTTATGATCATGCATACACGTAAGAAATCCTGTGTTAAGTATTGAAATCCTCATTTGAATAAGGGAGAGTTAAGAATGTCTACTGAGCTTGTGGCTGCTCACCCTATTCCTTAATAATTTTAGGTTCAAACTGAAGAAGAGCTCCACTTGTTAGGTTCCCCAAGATGCTACCATTTTGACATGTTTTACAGGTTGGCCGGAAGACAATAAGGATACTAAGCATGTGTTCAGTTTTGGGGCGGTCATGTATGTAGACAAGGAAGTGAGAAAAATGTTGTATGAAAAATACTGCCGAATGTGAAGAGCTTGTTACTAAATGAAAAACGTTTTTATTGCTTATGAAATCATATATATGTTTTGTGTTTCAACAAATGTTCACTCTTAATTGGCTTTAACTTGGTTCCAAATGATGAATTGCAAAACAAATTCTTGCCTAGGCCTAGTGATCCCATTAGATTTTAGATGGAGTCACAGCCAGTCACGTGCCAAAAACTAGGGATGTGACAGAGCCATATCAGAGCTTTGGTTACATTGGGCCTTACTTAAAGAGAGAGAGCATGATAATATTAACTTGAGTAGCGTGTGGGTGGGTCCTTGACTTGCATTTGCTTAGGTCATTTATAACTATGTTAAGTAGATTTAGGCAAATGCATAAGTATAATAAAACAGCTAGTTGTGTAGCTTAGTCAACGACTACATGTCCATGGAAATATTTTATGGTTTCGTGAGAACACTTGATATTTTTATTTTCCTTCAAGGAGTATGAGACTAAGGGGTGGTCCAAGTTCTTCAACCCCACCACAGCAGGGTATCGATTCGACGCAGAACGTTCCAAGAGAATCTGAGGGTTTAGAAGAAATTTACACAGCCTTACAGATTATTAATCAAGCTATAGCTATAATGAATCAAAATAATCAGTCGACTCGGCAAAATAACTATGATAGTCAGCTGAATCAACCGCCAACGGCGGAGCAAGAGCTAGAAGAAACAATTGCCGAAAACAAATGCATATTCTGAAGGGGTTTAAGAAATTAAACCCTCCCAGCTTTGCAGGGAACTTAGAACCCCTAGAATCAGAAAATTGGCTGCAGAAAGTTCCAGAAACTTTTTTATATGCTTAGAATGCC
This sequence comes from Malania oleifera, assembly GCF_029873635.1. Classification (NCBI taxonomy): domain Eukaryota; kingdom Viridiplantae; phylum Streptophyta; class Magnoliopsida; order Santalales; family Ximeniaceae; genus Malania; species Malania oleifera. The sequence continues at coordinate 134,715,228 of NC_080417.1, forward strand.
AGATGAGTATAGAGTCATCATTGCAAGTTCACTATTTGAGGGTGAGGCTGACCATTGGTGGAAATCTGTGCAACGGGTAAGAGATGTTGAAGCTATGAGCTGGGTAGACTTTGAAGCAATTTTCAATGAGAAATATTTTCGAAAGGCATTCCGAGAAACCAAATTACAGGAACTTATGCAGTTGACTCAAAGGAACTTGTTTGTTAGCCAATATGAAAGCAAATTCGCTGAATTATCACGGTTTGGACTAGAACTTGTCCGCAGAGGAATTGAAGGTTCAAAGTTTGAAAGGGGACTAAGACCTACTATCAGGTTTAAACTTGTGGCTCTAGGGATTGAGAGTTTTGGAAAAATAGTGGAAAGAGCTGCCTTGATGGAGCAAGATATTGAAGACGCTCGGAAAATTTATGACCAGAAGAAGAGGTCTTCATTTAGCCAATCCGGATCAGCTGGAAAGAAGCCAAAAGTCTCTCCAACACCATAGACCAGTGCTCAAATCGGTCGCCCCTTTCATAGGGTTATAAAGTGTTATGAGTGTGGACAAGAAGGGCATATAAGGAGGGAGTGTCCTACCTCTCAATCTCCTGTGATACTACAAAGACAACAACAACAAGCAACTCAGTTCTCTCGCCCCGACCTTATCAACCATATCCTTCCCCAGGTTTGAGTTTTCCTTGAAATTCAGCACAACCAACCCAACTGGATACTCCTGCAAATCCATCTAAGGTTGAAGCTTCATATAGAGGAAAGGGGAAGGAGTTGTGGAATAAGGTGCAAGGAAGATTTTATGTCGTTGCACCACCCCAACATGGGCATCATGGAGAGCTACCAAATGAGGAGGCAAGTAATGCTATGGTGGAAGGCATGATTCTATTACACTCAAGGTCTTAAATTTCAATTTCGACTCAAATTTTGAAGCTCCAAAAGTACGAAAAGTTCGATTTCTATGTCAATTTTGATTTTGATTCAAAAAAGATAACGAAAATCAATAGTAAAGCATGGAATTCTTCGTGAAACTTTAGAAATGGTTAACAAACATAATAATGTAAGTTTTAGGACTAATATATTACAAGTTAAATACATCTATGTTGTGTATGAGGTGGAAAAGTTATAATATAGTATGTGTATCAAACATATTTGTAAGATAATGTACATTAAACATATTCAGTTAATACAAGTGAAATTCATAAATCATTTAAATATTATTTATTATACAAATAATGATAATTTAGACATGAATGATTACATAAAATGTTGCTGCAAGTTTATTTTTCATATAATTTCAAAAGCACTTGTAAATATCTTTTGTTTCAATAAAAATAAATAAAATAAATTAAGAGAGAAATTTCATTTCACTCCTAAATCTCTCGTTTGAATTCCGAGGAAATTTCATTGTATAGTTATAATTTTGACAAGTTTCGCTAAAATTTTGAGATTTCAATAAATTTTAGATGATTCATTGATATTTTGACGGAAATTATGCAAGATAGAAATCGACTACCATTTCAATTTCGAGGGTAACAGAAACCACAAATTTCGACGAAAATTTCAACAATTTCGTGGAAATTTAAGACCATGATTACACTACACTTGGGCAAGAGTTTTATTTGATTCTGGTTCTACATACTTCTACATTTCTACATCCTTTGCTAATATGTTGTGTTTAGAATCTGAACATTTGCGTAGTGTCTTGTGTGTTGCTTCACCTATGGGGAAAACTATAAATGTGAACAAAATATGTAGAAAATGCATTTTACATATTGATGAACATGACTTCCCTATTGACTTATTAAACATGGGTAATATGGATTATGATGTAATCCTAGGAATCGAGTGGTTCTCCATTTATCATGCATTTGTTGATTGTTTCAAAAAGAAAGTAGTACTCAAAGATCCAAATGGAGCGATAGATTCCTTCCATGGAGACCAAAATAAGAAGCTATCATGACTCATGTTTGTATCTAGGTTGCTTGTGAAAGGATGGAATTTTGGCAAATGTCTAGGGTTTGTAGCAGCAATCAAAGAAAGTACACAAGTTAATGAAACCCAAGCTTCTTTGCCTATAGTTGATGAATTTCCAGATATTTTTCCAGATGATTTACCAGGACTGCCTCCAAAGGGAGAGATTGAGTTTACTATTGATTTAGTGTCAGGGACAGAACCTATATTGACTACCTCATATAGAATGACTCCAACTAAACTAAGGGAACTTAAGGTGCAACTACAAGATCTCTTCAACAAGGGATTTATTCGACCTAGGGTATCACCATGAGGTACACCTGTATTATTTGCTAAGGAACATGATGGGCATTTAAGGCTATGCATTGATTATAGGAAGTTGAATCGGGTTACTATCAAGAATCGGTATCCACTTCCAAGAATTGATGAACTATTCAATCAATTGGCAGGATCCCAATATTTTTCGAATATTGACTTGCGATCAGGTTATCATCAACGAAGAATTCGAGAATCAGACATCCCAAAGATGGCACTTCGTACATGATATGGTCATTATAAGCTTCTTGTGTTACCATTTGGGGTTACCAATGCACAACCATCTTTATAAAATAGGAGTGTAATCGGTTCTATTCGGTTCGGTTTTAAACAAAACCAATAACCGAACCGAACTAATCAGTTTTTAAACTACACAAACTGAAACCGAACCATACACCGACGGTTTATTTAAACCAAAAGCCGTTTTTTCCCGGTTCAGTTCGGTTTTTCCGGTTATTAAACAAAAAATTTCAACTTTAAAGACCCAACTAAGGGTGGGCCAAAAATATTAGGCCAAAAAACAAATATTTTATGCCTAAAAAAAATGGGCTTTAAGTTGCTAACCTACAAAATATTCAAATACCTAAAACAAATGGGCTTAGTTAAGTAGGCCCAGCTCATCAATTAAGAGACAAGTCTAGCCCACAAATTGAGTGCAAAAGCCTCACCCACCCAGCCCATGCGTTTATAAGAGGGGGAAGGATTTCCCCTCTTTCCTCCAACCGATGAGAGACAATGGTCCCCTCCCCTCTTCAGCTCTTTAATTCCCCCCTCCAATCCTCTCACTGTTCCCTCTTTAGTTGTCCCACATTGGAAAAACGGAAGTGGGTGCTGCCTCTCCTTCTTTATAAATATGAAAAAACTTCAACTTAATCATACACCTCTTTATATGCATATATATATATATATATATATATATATATATATATATATATATATATATATATACGTATATTATACATGTATATTATATACGTACACACACACACACATATATATATATGCATATTATTAAAGTTATTTATATATAAATTGGTTATATATATATGAATATATGTATATTATAAAAATTATTTTTATATTAATCGGTTTTCTGGTTTTTCAGTTCGGTTTTTTTATAAAACCGAAACTGAAACCGAAAGTCGGTTTTCATAAAATCCAAAACCGAAACACCGAACCGAATTGTTAAATGGTTCGATTTCAATCTGACTTTTAATTTTTCGATAAATTTTGTTCACCCCTATTTATGGATATGATGAATCGAGTTTTTCAACCATACCTAGATCAATAGTTTTTATCGATGAAATTTTGATATATTCAAAGACTCAAGAAGAACATGAACTACACTTGCAATTCGTAGTTTCTTGGGTTTGGCAGGGTATTATCGCAGGTTTGTGCAAATTTTTTCCAGAATAGCTATGCCATTGACTAAGCTAACAAGAGAAATTTGCGTGGAGCAAAGAATGTGAAAGAGCATTTCAAGAATTAAAGCAACGATTGACAAAAACCCCAATACTAGCTCTTCCAAACAACAAGGATTGCTATGTAGTATATATAGATGCTTCCTTGAATAGACTAGGATATGTGCTGATGCAGAAGGAAAAGGTGGTTGCATATGGATCATGACAATTAAACCCACATAAGCGCAATTATCCAATGCATGACTTGGAATTGGTTGTTGTCGTGTTTACGTTAAAATTATTGTGTTCATACTTGTATAGAGACAAAATTTGAAGTGTATTCAGACCATAAAAGCCTTAAATATCTCTTTACTCAGAAGGAATTGAACTTAAGGAAATGGTGATGGGTGGATTATGACTTCGTACTCCATTATCATCCTAGTAAGGCAAATGTTGTGGCAGATGCACTAAGCAGGAAGTCGTGACATACATTGGCAAACTTGAAAATTCAAGGTGGAAGATGTTGGAGACAATAGATTCATTTAACTTGCAAACAACCCTTCAAAGAGATAAGGTTCGTATATATAACTTAAGGGCACAAACAACTCTGTTGGAGCAAATTATTAGAGGATGAGCAAGACCCTCAATTTTAGAAAATATTGAGAGGTATAGAAGAGGGTACACACTCTGAAGAATAGACAAAATCTTCTGATGGAGGACTTTGTTATACGGGTAGGCTTTGTGTTCCACATGATTTGAAAAAGGAATTCTTGCGGAAAGCACATTGTTCTAGATACATAATCCATCCCGGTAGCACTAAGATGTATAGGGATCTGAAAAGGCAATTTTGGTGGGCAAGTATGAAGAAGGGTGTGAGAGAATTTGTGACAAAATGTCTAACTTGCCAACCAGTGAAAGCTGAACATTAAAAGCCTGTGGGTTTATTACAACCATTACCAATAGCACAATGGAAGTGGGATGAGGTAACAATGGATTTTGTTTCAGGGTTGCCAAAGACTACTCTTGGTCATGATATCATGTGGGTTATTATGGATAGGTTGACAAAATCAGCTCACTTTTTACCCATCAAGACTTTAGAATCACTCAAAAGGCTAATTTGGTTGTATATAAAATAAATTGCGCGAGTACATGGGATTCCGTTATCCATCATCTCCGATAAAGATACACGATTTACTGCTTAATTTTGACAAAGTTTCCAAAAGGTTATGGGCAGCACAATAAAAATTCAGCACTGCCTATCATTCTGAAACAAACGGCCAATCTGAAAGGGTAATTCAAATTTTAGAGGATATGCTGAGGGCCCTTAGTAGAATTTGCCTAAAGCAATAATTTACAATCAAGTATAAATACGGCATCTTATAAAGCTCTATATGGGAGACCTTGTAGATCACCGGTGTGTTGGGCAAAGATAGGGAAAAATCAAATGCTTGGTCCAAATTTAATTCAAGAAACTACTAAAAAAATTAAGCAAGTTCGAAATCATCTCGTCACAGCCTAAAGTTGAAAAAAGAGTTATGCTGATAAAAAAGAAGATGGCCACTAGAATTTGAAGTCAGAGATTTTGTATTCCTAAGGGTGTCACCTCGAAAGGGAATATTTAGATTTGGGAAGAAGGGGAAATTACAACCTCATTATGTTGGGCCGTTTCAAATTGTCAAACGAGTTGGGAAAGCAGCATATAAATTGAGGTTGCCATCTAAATTAGCTCATATTCACAATGTTTTCCATGTCTCGACTCTCGATGCTTCGAAAGCATAAACCAGATCCGAGCCATGCTTATGAATGGTCCAATATCCCATTAAAGGAGGATGTCAGTTATAAAGAAAATCCTACCCAGATTCTTGGAAAGAAGGAAAGGGTCTTAAGGAAAAAGGTTATTCCTTTGCTGGTACTAGGGCAACACCATGGCATCGAAGAAGCAACCTTGGAATCAAAAATCAACATGGCTGAAAGACATCCTCATTTGCTTATAGCCTAAGGTTGGATGAAATTTTGAGGATGAAATTTCTTAAGGGGGAGAGAGTTGCCATACCCTTTAGGCCACGGTAAATTTAAACTATTTTGATAAATTAGCATGACTTGTTTTGTTTTTCAATAAACAAGTTCATACTAGCCATGCCATTCATTTATTTGAGTTGCATTAACTGATATAGGAAATTCCATTTGACTTATTAGTGGTAGGATGGGGCTTAGATGAAAGCAAATTACGAGGGTCAAACTAAAACATAAATAGCATAAGAGTTGGGGCAGAGAGAGAGAAAAAAAAAGATGGGGGATGCTGACACCAGGTGTGACACCTGGCAGCACTAAAAACCAGCAACCTCCACCTGGCAGTTTTGAAAAACCAGCAGCAGACACCTAGCGCACAGCTGCTAGCACTGCAGGACCCCTGTTGCCACCAGCTGCTATGGTCCTACCATGTGTCCAGCTGCTGTCTTGACTTTTCCAGCCTGAAAAACAGCCCAAGCATAGAAAAGAATACCCCAAAACTCTTGCTGAAAACCCTAGTTAGAGAGAGAGAGAGAGAGGAGAGGAGAGATAACTCTGCAGAAAATCAGGGAAATTCAGAGTCAAGACATAATACAGGAAATTCATAGGGATCTTAAACTAAGTAGAAGAAGCTGAAAATCAAGGTAAGTGTTCTTAATTTTCATTTATCCACCTAGGGATTTTGGGTATTTAAAGGAAACAAGGGTAGAAACTTGTATAAAGTTGAATCCTAATAAGGAAGATTTAAGTTGTTATCTCTACTTACTTGATATGGCTGCATAATACATATGTGTTTCTTTGGTTATCATAGTTGCATCTTGTTTAGTTGGAAATTTTTCATGTGATAGATATTCCTTTTGTAAGGACGATGGTTTTACTTGCTATGGCAAGCTTGTGTATGCGTATGTTGAATTGTTATTGCGTGAAATAGATGGCACCATGTGTTGTGGTTATGATATAGTGGAATTAGAGCAAGCAGGGATTGTGTCTCCCTCGGGTGAAGGCCCTAAACCTCCAGAGGGTATTTCTGTGTTAAGCAATGGCTGGCCAAGCAAGAATTTAGCACTTGTTAGTATTTCCACGTTAAGCAGTGGTTGGCCAAGCTGGAATTTGGCACTTGCTTGAGATAAAATGGTGCATTTAGTTGGCATGGCACTCCTATGTCGGAAAAAAAAAAATGTGTAAATGCATGCTATTTGAATGTTTTGCGATGGCTACTTTAGATGAACAAATTGCCTAGAATAAAGAGTGTGTTCATGCATATTTCTTTGAATAAAGAGTGTGTTCATGCAGCTCATGATCATGCATACATGTAAGAAATCCTGTCTTTTAAGTATTGAAATCCTTATTTGAATAAGAGGGGAGGGGAGGGGAGGGGAGGGGAGGGGGGGGGGGGTGGTGTGGTTTAAGAATGTCTACTGAGCTTGTGGTTGCTCGCCCTATTCCTTAAAATTTAGGTTCAAACTGAAGGAGAGCTCCATTTGTTAGGTTCTCCAAGATACTAACATTTTGACATGTATTACAGGTTGGCAGGAAGACAATAAAGATACAAAGCGTGTGTTCAGTTTTGGGGCGTTTATGTATGTAGACTAGGAAGTGAGAAAAATGTTGTGTGGAAAGTACAGCCCAATGTAAAGAGCTTGTTACTGAATGAAAAACGTTTTTAGTTGCTTATGAAATACATATATATATGTTTTGTGTTTTCAACAAATGTTCACTCTTAATTGGCTTTTAACTTAGTTCCAAATGATGATTTGTAAAACAAATTCTTGCCTAGGCCTAGTGACCCCATTGAATTTTACATGGAGTCACGGCTGGTCATGTGCCAAAAATTAGGGACATGGCAATATGCTTCTCAAATATTAAGCAGGATTGGCTTGCTTTGTTGACTTCTTAGAATGTGCTGATTTCTTGCCTTCTTGGGCTGTTTTTTACATCTTTTGGTTTTCTTTTTTTGTTTTCCTTGGGGTTTCCAGACTTTGTTGAGGAGGTGTCTCTTCTCCTGATTGTACCCCTTTTCTGTCTAATGACTTTCTTTTGCTATCAAAAAAATAATTAATTTTTATTTTTGTGCATTAAGTTGTTATTAAATTTAATTTTTTACGTCAATTTGTCTATTTATAAAATCCAACAATCTGTTCACTTAGTAGTACAATAGTATTAAAAAATTAAGATACTAGTTTCAAATAAGTTAATTTACTAATTTATTATTGTTTATTTAAGAATAATAGTGATATAGCTATGTTTCTCTAATTGAAATTTGTAAAAGAAAAATTGTAATTGCAAATTATTGATAATTAATAAATAGGGGTGAATTTGGTTTTCTTCATCTCGGTTATGGCCTAAACCAACAACCAAACCAAATTGCTCGATTTGTAAAAATACTGAACTGCAACCGGACTGCACACCATGAGCTTAAGAAGAACGCAATCTGTCAGTTCAACATTTAGTTCAGTTATTTTCGGTTTTCAAAGTTATCAACTATACAAATCAAGTCCATTAAGGCCAAGACTTAATGCTTTATAATAGCCAAAGTCTCAGCCCAAGTCAATCGAAGACCTGGAGGTCCACAGTTGAAGAGCACTGTGGGGCCTTTATAGGAAGTCAGAGAAGTTCCCTTCTTCTATTCAACCAATGTAGGACAAGAAGAATAAAAGGAGAAGCTGCAGTGGACTATGGGATACAGCAACAGAACACTCAATCAGTCAATCCTCCCAGTTCCCACATCAAAAACTTACAAAACATACTAGGATCCAGCATAGTGGTTCAAGTGTATGATGACAAAAAAAAGCATTTAGTCTAAGCCTACCCGCTGACCTCCCCAAGGAACTGCACGCCTCTTAAGTAGCATACCCTGTGCCACACACATGCCAGAACCCAAAAAGCAAAGCATTCCAGGTAACTATGATTCGTATGTTGAAACAAGGATCAAGATTGATCAATAATTGGAGATGGCTACTCTAAAAAGAGACAAGAAACAATTTGGTATTATATTGATTTAATAGTTGCCTTTATGATAATTTTTTCAACTTCTAGTTTTTCTTAGTTAAAAGCATAGATACGATATGGTGTTTGTTCATTCTATTTTATCATATATATAGCTTTATGGTGAGAGATTTATGGAGAGGAGTGCAACGAGCTTCGCAGGGTTGGAATACGAGTCCATAGCCTTATATGTAGTGCCACAGAATGTCAGTGGAATTGGACACATTTGACCATGTTCACACCAAAAAAGGAATCTGTTGGAACAACAAGATTGAATACTCTTATTTACTAAAAACAACACTAAACTAGACCTATGGCAAGCAAGGAGGCAACAAAATGGGGAGACATATGATCCTATTCGTTTATTTGGATATGGAATCGGATTATGAATGGATCGCTGAAAAGAAAGGCCCCCATCTGAAAGACATTTCATAGATGGATGTCAATGAGTGCTTTGAAGATAGAGGAGCTGGATATAGGAAGAAAAGAAAAAGAGGTATGAGTAGTATGACTAAGACTTTATATTTGCTACTCTCTAAGTGATTAGTTTATGAATGGAGTTCTAAAAGTCCTTGTGTTATATTCTAATAATTTTATAATGTCATACGATTATGTACAACCAAGGAACTTGAGATTTGATCATAGAGGAAAAGGCAAAATGTTTAAGAAGATGCAGTCGGCAACCCTTTCTTCTTTTACTTCACATAGCTTTTCGTCCCCTTGATAGTTGGAAGTTCAGGTGGAAGAATTTGCATCCAATGTTCCATATTAAGAGGACCCTTCCCCATAAATTGAAGAAGGTTGACGAATGGATGTCATTCTGGTTTAGGTCATTTAGAAAGTTATACAAGGTAGTCAATGATTTATAATGAGGAAGGGGATAAAGAAGAAGAGGAATGAGAAAAAATAATTGTGGTAGACGATGAAGTTGATGGCGATGAAGAGATGATGATAACCTCACACTCACACCAAGGGAATGGGATGATGATGCACATTAGACATTAGTTGTCTATAAATAGTTTAGAGTTTATTTTGTTTTATGAAAATGAGAGGACTTCTAGATATCTTTTTTGTTTTGAAGATAACATATCACATAATGCATGCGTTGTAGTTCCGTGCAAAACTAGCTTAACTTGAAAGTTGGTAAAGGTGAAAAAGTTAGATCATGGTATATCTTTTGTATATGGATAGTTTTTCCTTTTATATGGATATGTGTTTGAGGTAAATAGATCATGGTAAGAGGGACATCCCGAAGCATTCTAATACAGCTGAGGAAGTCGCACATCGACCTAAGTTTCAACCTTGCACCCTGTTAAATAAAACTCATGCTCGTGTTTTAATGCAGATAGAAGGATAAAATTACGTTACCTAGCCAGGAAAAATGACAGCCCTCGAACAAAAGCACAATACTGCAAAATATTGCAAATACCATGCGAACCACAATCATGACAGAGAAGATTTTGTTCATCTAAAAACCGAGATTGAAGTCTGATCCGACCAGGTCATCCCTCCAAATTTGTAAAGAAGGGGAGATTGATCTTGGAGAAAAGAACAAAATTTTGGCAGCTGCGCAAAATGGAGGAACCAGTTGCTCAAGAGTCGAGAAATTCTGTGATTTTAGAGGCCAGATGGCAAAGGAGATAGTGGAATAACCTGCAAAAGGCATGCTTGCCAACTATTCCACATAAGAAGGAAGCCATAACCTTCACAAAGGATGATATGAACGGCATTCAGGTGTACCATGATGATGCCTTTGTGGTATCCTTGATGATTGCGAACTACAAGGTGAAGAGGATCCAAATAGATTTTTTCTATTAGCAAATAAAATCTTTATAAAAGGGCATCAAAGGTATGCCAACCAAGTACAACAAATAAAACAAGGATCACCCACACTGCAGGGTGTCACAAAAGTCAAAAATTACATGAGGGTCACTCAAAAACAGCTCACTAGGCCACCTAGTAACAATAGAAATTCACCAATATTTACACTAATTTGCAAGGGTGTAGCTGATCATTCAAAGGCTCTCCTATTTCTTTCCTTCCAAAAAAACCAAAAGATGGAAAGTGGGGTGAGCGTCAAAACTTTCCTCTTCTCTTTAGTGGCTCAGGTACCTTGCTAGACCCATAACTCCTCTACCACAGAGCTGGCAATGGCCCACTGCTGCCTGGTCAAGGAAAAGGCCATGCTCCAAAGGCTCCTGGTCCAGGGGCAGTGCAGGAGGATGTGATCTATGGATTCAACATTAACCACACATAGACAACACTATTGACAAGGGACAGCCCCCTTTTTTCCAAGTTATCATGGATTAAAACCTTCCCATGCATTGCCTCCCAAGCATGGAAAGCAGCCTTTGTGGGGGCTGTTGTTTTCCAGATGCGATTCCAAGGGGTGTTGCTGCAGTTTGTTCCCAGTCAGAAGAGCTTCCTGTAAAGGATCTGACTGTGAAGCTACCATTTCTGTCCATAAAACATTTTGGCTCATCAGTAATGTTCCAGTAAAAAAGGCCGAAGCTTATACAAACTCCTGTAAAGTCAGTGACGTGATCAATTTCCCAATCAGCAATGTCTCTAATCAAGGGAATATTCCAAAAGTCCTTTGATCTGAAATCTAAAGATATTGACTAATGAGGGCTTCCTCATCACAAGCTAAACTGAAAATGGATGGAAATTTAGCACTTATAGGCATTTGGCCACACCAAACATCGTGCCAAATGAAAACAATGTCCCCATTCCCCACTTGAAAGCTGGTGTAGGGAAAAAATCGTCCCAGCCTTTTTCCTCATGTATTTCCAAACTCCAACTCCATAGAATCCTCTTCTAGCGTAAGTGATCCATTCATTGCACTGGAGCCCATACTTAGAAGCAATGAATCCCTGCCAAAGGTGATTTTGTTCCTTCATGAATCTCCATAGCCATTTCTATAGAAGGGCTTCATTGAAAGTAGAGAGGGGTTTCATCCCCAAGCCTCCCAAATAAATAGTTTTAACCATCCCCCATTTGACAAGGTCGTATTTAAATTCCTTACCCAAGCTCCCTTAAAGGAATCTCGTTGAATTCCTTCAAGCTTTTAGCAACTGATAGAGATAAATGAAAAAGGGAAATATAATAGACAAGGAGATTGGTCAAGGTGCTCTTGAGTGTGTCTCCCATCTTTTGACAAGAAGTTCCTTTTCCCAGCCACCAACCTTTTCTCGAACTTTTCAATTATGGGATCCCGAGCTCCTTTGTCTTTAAATTTGGCTCGAAGACGGAGACTGAGTTGCTTAACGGCGAAGGTCCCCATCTTGCAGCCCAAAAGTCCACCAAGGAGAGGCCCACAAGTGCTGCCCCCAACCAGAATATTTTCACTTTTCCCCAGACTCACATTGATGCCTGAGACTGCCTCACGCCCAACCAAAATTCATCAGAGGTTAAGGATTTGGTGAGGTCTTCTTCATGAACACACCAGGACCCCTCTAGTTGAATTCAAAGGAGACATGGCACAACCTTTGGGGATGATTTCGCTTCGTATGACAACATGAAGCATAGTCTCAAATTTCCAAGAAATTGTTGAAATTCCGATTTTCATCACCCTTAAAATCAAAAATGGCAATTGATTTCCATCTTACAAAATTTCCGTCGAAATTTCACCGAATTATCCAAAATTTATCTAACTCTCAAAATTTTAGCAAAATTTGTCAAAATTTTAACCATAGAATAGAATTTCCTTAGAATTCAAATGAGAGATTTAAATGCAAAGCAAAAAATCTTTTTTAACTTATTTTATTTTTTTTATTGAAACGAAATATTATCAAGGGCTTTTGAAATTATATAAAAATTAAATTTATATATTAGCAAAAACATTTTATTTAACTAGTCATGTATAAATTATCTTTATTTGTATAATAAAAAATATTTAATTGATTTATTAATTTCATTTATATTAACTGAATATGTATACTATATATATTTTTACAATTATTGCACCTCATATACAATATAGATGTATTTAATTTATAACATATTAATCCTAAAACTTACTTTATTAAAAGTTTCATAAAAGAATTCAATGCTGTATAACTAATTTCTATCGGTTATTCAAATCTAAATCAAAATTGGCATCTAAATTTCCTCACTTTCGGAGCTTTGAAATTTTATCAAAATTGAAATTTAAGACCTTGGTATGGAGCAAGCTTTGTCAAATAATGATGATGACAGATTTCCTAGTCTTATATACAATGTCACTAGGACGCCCAAGCTTGAACACATTGAAGGTGGTGACCTCCACTCATCACCTCTTCATGAAATTCCCCACTCCTCATGGCATAGCTAAGGTAGAAGGTGACCAGAAGGCAGCCTATAGCAGTTATGTTGCAGGCTTGCAGCATTGAAAGGTAAATTTAAGATATAAGAAATTGATAGCCGAAAATCTATATGTAGGAAACTTTAGTAGCCCGTGAAATATTTTCTTAAAATTTGAATAAAGAATTGCAATTTATTTATATCTTCCACAAAAATTGTGCAAGGTCAACTATATATATATATATATGTACATATCTCAGCCAAAAGAGCCAGGTGCAAAGCCTATGGAGAGCCATTAAAGGCCTAATACTTAAAAATATTACTCCTCATTCCCTTCCTCTTGAAGCTTACTCTTCATCATCACTGCGCCCCGCCGGGGGGTGGGCGGCAGCAGTGTGGGGATGGGGTGGTGAGGATGTCAAGTGATCACCTAGGGAAAATGCAGTGTCTCAGGAAAGGATCTTTTTGAAGTCTCAACCAATCAAGATAAAGAGCCAGCCTCTCAATGTGGTAAGTGGTAGCCTTGACAGATAGCCTTGAAGAGCAGGCCAGCTCCCAAGGTGGCGATCTTTGCAAAAAGGCTGAAGAAGGAGGCCAACTCCCAAGATGGCGCAAATAGCTCTGAAGAACAAGCCACCTCCCAAGCTGGTAACCTTGGCAAATGGAGAGTATGGGAGAGGGTGTCCAGGGCCTATGAGGGTTTGTGGGAATTGGAAAGTGCAATTTTTTTATTTTATTTTTTTTCAGATTCATGCTGTTATGAAATATGGATCAAGTGGGGAGAAATAGCAAAGAAGCAGGCAGAGGTGGCACAAGTCGATTTAAATTAAAATAGCAAATCATGCACATTTAATTGAAAACTCATAGACAACCCTGACAAACATCAACAGCCATGGAGATTTGAGATAAAACTGCGAATCCTGTCAAGAACATTATTAGTTGTACTAGATCACTATCTTCTCTAATAACGCATGATCTAGGACCAATGTCCAAAAACTTTAAGTCTCCATTCAAGTTTGAATTAAACTACTACGTAAGGGCCTTTTGATGGCATAGAATGCTTGGATGATAATGAATTATTTTTAGAAACCAAAATTACTAAAATAATAATACCACAGAATCTTGATTCCTAAAAAATAATACCCTAGAATCTCAAAGATATAATCCTAATAAAATTCCCCTCAATAAAAAATGAAAAATACAATAAAAATTAGAAAGCCAAATAGATCTTGTTAGCATGCTGCATCATCTTGGGACGCAAACAAAACTGAACTAGAAAATTCTAATTAGTAAAAATACTAACAAAAATAAAATGTTGAAATAAAAGAAGGCATTAAAAGGAAGTAAGATCTTCTAAACTTCTTGGAATTGGCCTGCATTGACATAGCAACACATATACTTAGAGGGCGTTTGATAAAATTAAGTGTTAAGTATTGAAATCTAAATCAAGTTCCGAATTAGTGAATCTAATTGAGAACCAATTTGAGCCACTAAGTACATCACAAGAAAATTTTAGAAAAAGAAAATTATCAACCACCAAAAATTCATTGACCCCAAATCAAAAATTCATTATTCTCATGGTTTGATTTCCCATCAGACAAAATGAAAAATAAATAAGTAAATAAAGATCGTAGTAGAAGAAAAGATCCCTTTTCTCCTCTACACCCTCAAACTCAATTCGTGCTCTAGGCCAACATTGGTGTTGATGGAGGAGGAATTGGCCAAAGGAGCCAACACTAAAGAAAGAATAAAAGAAAGAGATTAAAAGAAATTGCAAGCATGAACAAGAGAAATGCATCAACTTCAACTTTTTCCAGCGGACTAGGACATGAATGAATGTCCTAAGTGGCAAGACCACAGCTTCAAGAAAGGGGATTTCAAACTTGCGCGAGAAACTCTTTCTATCCATGTGGTAGAGGTAAGCAAGATCATGGATTGATGTGCCTGAATCAGGTTGATCAAGTATAGCTGCTTAGAGCTTTCTCTATACCTTAAATTGAACTGCCCTGCTTGAATCTCTCTTTTTGACAGACAAGCAAGAGTTCTTAGTGTCATCACATTGGCAGGGATGCCTACACCCTCAGCAAACAGGAAAGAGGGAGAGAGATCAGCTGTGGGAGATAGGAGACGATTGTGTGCATGAAATTTGAGTCTCATCCAAATAAAAATTAATGTCTACCCGAACAAGAGAGCTTCAGATTTAATTCAAACGCCTTCTCAAACAAATCCAAGTCTAACTGGTGTAACTTAATCATTTACCACTTCAGACTTACCCTCTACTTAGAGGCAAATAAGAGCAAACAAAAAGCCCCTTAATGTTCCAAAACAGATTACTGCTGCTAACCTCAAGCTACAGATAATTACTCTTTTTAGTATTAATAAATTGCATGCTTACAAATGCCTAGATGCTGGTTGAATGAATTACCGCAATCCATGTAAGCAGCAATACTAAGGGGGCTTTTATTTGCACTTATTTGCCTCTAAATGGAGACTAGGTTTGACTTGGTTCATTATTAAGTGAGCTGGTCAGAATTCCATGCTTTTGGGAACACATTATGTCTCGAGCCCTTTTAGCCATAGTTTAAACTCTATTTGAATAAGAATAAAAGAGCTCATCGCACTCTCTCAGGAAATAATAGCTGAGTAGGCAATGATGGGTACCCTGCATGGCTACAAAAGTACAAATACACCCCGAGCTACGACAACTTCCAGTGCTTGCATCACCACCATTTACAGACAATGCCTCTCCCTCACCAATGGCTTTTGATGTCACTATAATTCATCCCTTTCCAGATTTGGGTTTTCATTCAGATCCATCTTCTTCAATGTGCAACAATATATATATACGCACATATATATATTTTGTTACTTCTTTGTATTTTCCTGTGATTTGTATTTTTTACCCAGTTTGTTGCTGCAGAAAAATCTGAATTGCAAACCCAAATTTGAGAAGAGACAAACATGTCAGGTCTGAGAAACACAAATCTGCAATTTGTTTGGAGAAGTGGAAACTCAAATCTGAGAGGGAACTGCAAAAATCAAAATGGAAACACACATACCATCCGCTGATTTTCTGATGCCATGTTAAAGACATTGGTTTATGAATTGTTCTCTCATGGAATGCTGTCAGCCAAACCATGCCATGGATTTTTGCAATGCAATTATTTTCATCTGTAATAGATTGATATGTAAATTTTTCATTCATTTTTTATTTTTTTATCCATCAAAAAAAAAAAAATTTTTTGCTGATTAGGATCTGCCCATTTTAAATTTTTCTATTATGTGATTTTTTTCTTCTTTTTTTTGTTGATGCAATTTTTTTCAATCAAATTTATCAATCGTGGAAAATTGCACCATAGGCGGATCCCATAAAAATTTACAAATGTTCAAATACCAAAAAACTTTTAACCATTCAGTCTTCAGTAATTCAAACTTGGGTCTTAATCTAGTTCATCAATTCAAAGCTTTATTTAGAGTTCAAAACTTAGCACTTATCTAGGCTAGAAAAACCTCAAGCAAGCAATTATTTCTTACCAATGAATCATAAATCATAAAATCAGCTCATTATAGGCAGCATATGATGTACCTGATTAAGTCGACTAGTTTTGATCTCGAAATTTTGAATCCTGCGCTAGCTATAGCATCAACCCTCAATGATGCTTCAATAGTTTTGAATGACTTAGTCCTGCAAATTGGAAACAGCCATGTTAAAAGTGACGCTAAATGGAAGGTAGAATAAAAATGAATATATATATATCTCAATTACATAATGACTCAGAAACCTTGGTGGTTCATATTCAATAGCAGGCAATGGTATCTTTCTACAAGTAACCGGAACATTACCTACCTGCGAGAGGAAAACATGTTACTGAAAAAACAAAAGATAGTATGAGAGTTACTTGTGTAATAAGCCACTACTATCCTACAGCTGGTAACTATATTTTCATGTTGTCGCACACACTTTATTTAATTGGGCAAAATATACAGACCACTCCCGAGTTTCATCAAAAAGAAAGGGATTTCCCTTGAGTTCTCAAAAAATACCATGAACTTCCCTTGACATTTAATCCTGGTCTCATTTACTAACTCTCTGTTACTCAACAGTCAATGACATGAACAGAATGTAATGATTTTTCTATAGCAAAATGAAATGAAATCACTTTTTAATTTTTTTTTATATACCATTTTTACCATTCATTATAATCCAGAAGGTTATCAAGATAGTCTATGATGTCATTTTTTTATTTTTCTTCGTTCATATGTGTTAAGATTTGATTAAAATGAATGACCTAACTTGAAGATAGGTCTCTTCCTCTATTTATAATACAAATTAAATACATTCCAATGACAATAATACCCTTACTAACTCTCACTAATCAACATACTAACACACACAATAATAATAATACTAAAAAGCATACATAACCTCTAACACTCCCCTCAAGCTGGAGCATAAATGTCATGTGCTCCTAGCTTGCTACAAATGAATTTAACACAAGCACCCCCCAATGCTTTGTAAACAAATCAGCAAGCTGCATCTCCGAATCAACATAAGCGATTGTAATGAGCTTCTGCACAAGTTTCTCTTGAACAAAGTGGCAATCAACTTCAATGTACTTCGTCCGCTCATGAAAGACCGGGTTGGAGGCAATATAAAGAGCAGCTTCCTTATCACACATCAACTTCATAGGCTCAGAAAGTGAAAAACCCAATTCTTCCAACATGTTCTTCAACCAGACAAGCTCACAAGCAATGTGAGCCATAGCACTATGCCTCTCCTTTTAACATCCTCAACCACCTCATTAGCTACCAAGACGACATCTAAAATTTGTCTCTCTTTAACAAAAGCATATTGGACCAAAGAAATAGTTCCCACCAACACCTCACTAAGTCTCCTCGACAAGACCTTATTGAGGATATTGTAAATGCTAGTAACTAGACTTGTTAGCCTAAAATCTTTCACCTTCCTCGACCATTTTTCTCTTCTTTTTTAAAGGAATGAGCACAATGGAAGAACAATTAATGCTCGTACACACTACACCATTCCTATGGAATTCACCAAAAAACTCATCACGTCTCCTTTCAGAACTTCCCAACTATCCTTGAAAAGAAATCCGAAGTGAAACCATCCAGTCCTAGAGCTTTATCCCTACCCATATCAAACACAGCCTCTCTAATTTCTTCCATTTCAAATGGCCTCTCTGACCAATTAGCAATTTCATCCCCAATGGGTTCCCAATCAAGCCCCTCCATCATCACCCTATTCTTGCAATCCATAGTGTGGAAATACCCGATCCCTGATTTTTAGGGATACCGCTGCAGCAATTCTTATTTTATTATTAGTGACTATGTTAATTTAGGAATAAAGAGATTCTGTAAAATTCCTGATATCTCTATTACTTTGTTTCCTGATTTTGTGGCAACTAGTATCTTGTTACCGAATATAGTGAAAGGAATTTTTCTTTTTCTTTTTTTTGATCTGTAAATTATAAATTGTATTGATCAAAAAAGGATATGTACAGAAGCACTGGGCATACCCCAAGTAGCAAACAAGCTACTGAAGCAAACACAAGAAAACACAAACAACTCTAACGAATTACGTCAAAACCTGGGCATACCCAGCACACAACATAACACAAATTTTAAACCACCAAAGGCCTTATGAGAAATGGAAATTTGTCATAAAGGACCCTATACACATGAATTTGAACAACCCTGATGATAATAGAGGCAACCGAAGTGACACTACCTTCAAACTTCCTTTTGTTATGAAAGTGCCAAATCAAATAAACCATGGAGGTAAAACAGATCTTCTTGGCCATAGACTGCATACCCTTGCCCCTAGCTTCCTTAATAAGCCATTTGAGGGAAGCTTTAATAGTAGACATTTTCCTTGACAAACCCAACCAAACCTTGAGCTGGTCCCAAACAGCCTCAGAGACCTTACATTTAAAAAACAGATGGTTTCTTCCTTCCATTATAGGCTGTACATTTATCATTAAGGAATAAGAGAATTATTTTCTTCTCTAAAATCAACATGGTATCAGAGCCACCTCTGAACCATAGATAGATGACAAAATACAGGATGACAATGGCTCGGCAAAGTCAATCCTTCTCCGAAGTCACCTCCCATCCTGAAATCTCAGCCACAGGCAGCAATGGATGATCATATGGCAATCTTCTGCCCATTACAGGGCACAAACTCAATGGACATCTGGCCTCCTGTGACGAGAACCACACAAAGCCAGAACAGAGTCTATTCAGCAAAGTACAAAATGAACTTTTGCAAAAATTGATCAACCAGCAACAATCATCCAATACCTCAGTCATTGGAACCAGATCCTTGGCACACAAAGGTAATTTTTTTAAATGCTCTCAGTGCAACAAGAGAGAAAATCAGCCCATAGATTGTGGATTCGGGAGCTTCCGATCACATGACTGGAGTTGCAAGGATTTTTAATACTGAATAGTCCATGTCATGAAAATTTTTCTGTCAGAAATGCAGATGGGTCTCTCTCAAGAGTAACAGGAACAGGTTCTGTGGTTATAAAGAACCTCACCCTAAACTCCGTCCTCTTAGTCCCAAACTTAGATTACAATTTACTTTCTATTAGCAAACTCACTCAAGAGCTTAACTGTGTTACCAAATTCCTCCCTAACTTGTGTGAATTTCAGGACTTGAATTCGGGGAAGACGATTGGCAATGCTAAGATGTGCTCAGGGCTCTATATCCTCAAGGTTGGTGATCTTCCAGAACAACAAACTCACAAGATAGATTCGGACAAGGCAAACAATCAGTCTAAAAAATTTTCTTTTTCTGTTTCTCGTTTCAATAATGATAGTGCAGTTATGTTATGGCCCTATAGACTAGGTCATCCAAATTTCGTATACCTTCAAAAACTAATTCCTTTACTATTCAGCAATAAAAATCCAAAAGATTTTCAGTGTGAAGTTTGTCAATTCGCTAAACATGCCCGTAACCCTTATTCAATTCAACAATATAAAAAATCCCATCCATTCTCAATGATCCATAGGGATGTCTGGGGACCTTCACATATCAAAAATATTACTGGGACTCGCTGGTTTATTTTATTTGTAGATGATCACACTAGGATCACTTGGGTGTTTCTCATGAAAGAAAAGTCATAGGTTGGACAAATCTTCAAAAACTTCAACACAATGATTCAAACTCAATTCCATACCAAAATACAAATCTTAGGACTGATAATGCAAAGGAATACTTCAAACACATTCTCGGAGATTACCTACAAAGTCAAGGCATTATACACCAAAGTTCATGTGTCGATACTCCTCAACAAAACGGAGTAGCGGAAAAAAAAAAAATAGACACATTCTAGAGGTTGCTAGATCACTTATGTTTTCCACTCATGTCCCAAAACACTTCAGGGGGGAAGCAATACTCACAGCAACTTATCTCATAAACCAAATGTCTTCCGGCGTCTTAAAACTTCCAAACACCTTGTCAACTCCTTCTTCACTCTTATCCCAACACCCGAATTGTCCCAACAATACCACTCAAAGTATTTGGTTGCTCCATGTTTGTCCATGTCCACCAACAACACAGAAGTAAACTCGACCCCAAAGCACTCAAGTGTATATTCCTTGGTTACTCTCCAAACCAAAATGGGTACAAATGCTATTCCCTGGCTACAAAAAGACTATACACTTCAATGGATGTTTCTTTCTTTAAACATCAACCTTACTACCCCAAATCTAATATTCAAGGGGAGAATCTCATACGAGAATAAAAGCTGTGGGATATTGATGCCACAACAACCAACAACCACCCAAGTCCACAACTCACCATCCCTCCTATCTCAACTACTCCTACTCCTACTCCTACTCCAAACCACAGTCACCAAACATAAACAAAATCTGAAAATCTTCCACCTCCTTCAACTCATGTCCAATGTCCGAAACCTGCAACAATGGTGAGTTCATTGTATATTCTCAGAAGGAGAAGATTCAAGAAGACTTAGAGCAACAAGCACCTCCCGAGCAAAGTCAAGAATCTAACCCGAATGCAAGAACACATGAAACTTCACCAGGTAACACTAGCCCTGAATTCATCACTAATGAGTCTACTGTTAATGACCTTAATTGTCCCATTGCTTTAAGCAAAGGTAGGAGGTCATGTACCAGTCATCCAATCTACAACTTTGTCTCTTATAAAGGTTTGTCACCTAGCTTCCAAACATTTGTGGCAAATCTACTATCATTGGCTCCCAATCTTGACTGGCCTCTTCACCAACTTGATGTTAAGAACGCCTTTCTCAATGGAGACCTTACAGAAGAAGTCTACATGGACATTCCTTCTGGCTTTAAAACACAGGCAACTATGAATAAGGTATGGAAGCTAAAGAAATCCGTTTATGGACTGAAGCAATCCCCGAGAGCTTGGTTTGACAAGTTCAACAAAACAATGAAGAAGTATGGGTATTCTCAATGTCAAGCAGATCACAATTTGTTTATCAAACACTCAACCGCAGGAAAATTGGCGATTCTCATTGTGTATGTACATGACAACATCTTAACAGGTGATTATGAAGACGAACTGATCAAGCTCAAAACCTTACTTGCCAAAGAATTCGAAACCAAGGATCTTGGGAGCCTAAAATACTTCCTTGGAATGGAAGTAGCCTGGTCAAGAAAAGGAATTTCAATGTCACAATGGAAGTATATACTAGATCTTCTTAAAGAGATAGGAGTGCTAGGGTGCAAACGAGCAGAAACACCCATGGACTCAAGTACTAAGCTTGGAGCTAATAAGGACAGTGCTCTAGTGAACAAAGGCAGATATCAAAGACTTGTTGAGAAGCAGATTTATCTCTCACACACCAGACCTGATATTGGGTTCTCGGTTAGTGTAGTTAGTCAATTCATGAATGATCCAACTGAATAACATATAGAAGTTGTCAACTGAATACTGAGGTACCTTAAAATGACACTAGGTAAAGACTTGTACTTTAGGAAAAACACAAGGAAAGATATTGAAGTGTTCGCTGATGCTGACTGGGCTGGATCAATAACTGACCCAAGGTCAACATCTGGTTACTGTACATATGTGTGGGGAAACCTAGTAACATGGCAAAGTAAGAAACAACCAATAGTTTCTCGAAGCAGTGCAGAAGTGGAATTTAGAACTATGGCACTCGAAATTTGTGAGGGAATATGGCTGGAAAGACTAATGACAAAACTAGGAATCATCACTTCTGAACCAATGAAGGTATTTTGTGACAATCAGTCAACTATTAACATTGCATAGAATTCGGTGCATCATGACACGACAAGACATGTGGAGATAGATGGCCACTTCATAAAGGAGAAGATAGAAAATGGGACAGTTAGTTTGCTATACAGGCCGACAAGTCATCAAATAGCTGATATCCTCACTAAAGCTCTACCAAGGAAGAATTTTGAAGATTTGGGTACCAAGCTTGGCTTGATTAACATCTACGCCTAGCTTGAGGGGGAGTGTAAAAATACCCAATCCCTAATTTTTAGGGATACCGCTGCAGCAAGTTCTGATTTTATTATTAGTGACTACGTTAATTTAGGAATAAAGAGTTTCTAGAAAATTCCTAATATCTCAATTAGTTTGTTTCCTATTTTGTAGTTTCCTATATTTGGCTAGTTTCCTCATTTTGTGGCAATCAGTATCTTGTTACCGAATATAGTGAAAAGAATTTTTCTTCCTTCCATTATATAAAGGCTGTACATTTATCATTAAGGAATAAGCGAATTATTTTCTTCTCTAAAATCAACACTTAGTGTAAAGGGATTTAAGAAGTCATTAATCCCCTTTCAATCTGCATTTGATCCCTCACGACCCTACCTAAATCTAACTCCAACTCTTTGATCAAAATCTTCCTTCTCCTCCCATTAGCTACTCTATGGAACAACCTAGAATTGCAATCCCATTCCTTACCCCAACAAACCCTAGATTTTTGTCCCCAACTCCTTTCTTCCCTTAAAAAAAGCACTTCTAGTTCATCACAAAGGTGAACTCTCTTATCCCTGTCTTCCTTTCCCAACGAACCACACTCCCCTAATCGATCTAACCCTATCAAATCATTCAAAATCTCTTTATTCCAAGCTTGAAGCCCTTCTTTTACAAGCATCAACTTCTTCATCACCATAAAACCTTCCCACCCTTGAACATGACACTCCTTCCACCAATCCCAAATATGGTCCCAAAAGGAAGGTTGAAAGGCATTAGATTCCAACAGGTTGGACTATGATTGGACGTAGGCCTAACCAACACCTATTGTACAATGTTCAAGAACAAATTGTCGCAACGTCCTAGAGGGATCAACTCTCAAAATACTGGATTCGAATCTCCGTGTCACCTCGACCGAATGGCGAACTCGAGATTATGTAAAAAGGGGAATATATGCAGTGAGAGATGGGCTATAAGATAGTCCAATGGAGCCACCACTAACCTATTCTTACCCTAGGTGAGGTTAGAACACCTATTTAAGATACTACCAGTTTGTTGGTCTCTAAGCTATTCCTAGGTCTAAGGAAACCGATAGTCAATGATCTGTGTTACCGAGTTGGATTTGGGAGTACAGTTAATCGGTTATGTAGACGGAAGGTAGTAGCACCCCTTTACACCTGTCCAAAGGGCGGCACCTGATTAGCCTAGAATCACCTTTGAAATTAACCGATTAAGACTCAAACTCTTCCTTCTTATTTCAATTACCAATCCATAATATATTAGGCAACTCTGCGAAAACAGAAGCTGCCCTCACCTCGGGATCCATGAAGGTGTGCGAAGACACAATCACCAACAATCCCAATGAGGATTAAGAGCTTCTTGAGTTTATTTTAGGTTAAGGGTTTTCCTTATCAGACCTTTAAATATCAAGAGGACTTGCGAAAGACAAAAGCCCCACGCCTCTGATTTCTTGAGGGCATGCAAAAACATAACCCCCAAGTTCAAAAGAAAATTTATTATGGAATTTTATTTCAACAAGACATGCAATTTGTTTCTAGAATTTATTTCTATTTTTCAAGATTTTTAAAGATCTTTCTCAATTTTTAATTATTTTTGGGATTTTAAAAATATTTATTTTTTTGGCCCTTTGAATCAAGAATAACTCACATAATTTTTCTGATTTTTTGTGATTTTTTCTAGAGTCTTTTCTCAAATTTTTTCTGAATTTAAAATGAATTAAAAATGATTTTTATAAATTTATTATTAATTTTAGAAAAAGGGGCAGTACAAGGGGAGCTTAACCAAGTCAAACCCAGGTTGACCCAATTCAAGGAGAGGAAAAGAGGAAGGAAAATAGGCAGGGCTGCCACACATCGCCCACCTGTGGTGACACATGACAGCACGCGGACGGCGCTTTTTTTTTTTTTTTTTTTTTGGGTAAGGACACGTGGCAGAATGACATCACCAGCCACGTGACAAGATGCCACTGGCTTAGGAGGATAGGGTGAGGATCACTGACGTATCAATGATGCAATCTAATCGTCCAGAGAAAACACACAACAAATGACCCAGATCATGCCACGTCTTCGAGTGACGTCACCCAGAATGCATGGGCATGGTTGCACCACATGTCACCACCCGAAGACGGAGAAGTGGTCAAACGGAGAGAAGCTAAGAGATGAACGCCTGGGGGGGTTGCGTTGTTCTCTTTATACATATATATTATTTATTATAACTTTACTTTTAAATATTATATTATTGTGTATATATATATATATATATATATCAATTTCATTATTTATCTAATAAATCCAATTTAATTATGTTTAATTAATAATTAATTTATTTTTATTTTTATTTTATTTTTCTTTCATACTATTCCTTTTTTTTTTATTTAATACATTAATTTAATAATCTCTAACTAATTAATAATTTTAATTGATTAATAATTTTAATTAATTAATTTTTTTATTTTTTTCCCTAGGTTATTCTTCCCTCCTTAAAAGAATTTTGTTCTCGAAATTTTTACCAACTAATCAATCATTTCCTCATTTTAGGAATTTATAACTCAATACATCTCACATATCACAATATCTATCCAATGAATTCCTGCATTATCCACAACGAAATAAAATCATCATATAAACTTCTCAATCATCCATAGTCAAATTAAATCATTATTACCTTAATCATAAACCCATACCTGCGCCCTTGACAACATCTGCCTCAATCGGAAATCAACGAGTACACTGGTCCACCTCTACCTAGAGGTAGTTGCTGGTTTCCCCCGATACCATAACTTCTGAAATCAACTAACCAACCTCATACCACACATTTCCATATACTTCAATTTAAATATCAAACACCCAAGTTGACCACAAACCGTTAAACCACAACACCTAAATTATTCTTCTTCAAAGATTTTTCTCTCTAAATCAACCAACCTAACCATCGAGTTCAAATTCCAAGTTCTAATTTCTCTGCTCGGAAACATCACCATCAATGGATTTACCATGATTTTTTGAAGCTAGCTACTTCTTCAGAAAAACACAGAAGACCATCAAGGGATTTCTGCCCCCAAGTTTACGAAACACAACTCAGAATTCCTAACGGTATCTTAATCTACCCATCCCTATCCTTATCGCAACTCAATCCTATACTCTGGTATAAATCATCTCTAACCTTATACTCTAATATTTCCATAACCAGGCGGTGTGAATCTAATCACACTTCCGGCTGGACATTTCTCTGATACCATCTGTAACGCCCTGACCCCCTACATGGGCCCGGAGTGTTACTAATCCATTCATTTACCTGATAATCCACATACTAATATCATGTACGCAGCGAAAAACATAATTATAATCTTCAACCAAATATAATACCAGAGTTTTCTAAATCTATCTACATACCATAATAAACCATGCATCCACCTGTATTCACATATATACATGTCTCCAAAACATAATCCCCAAATACCAATATTCACAACCATTCATCTATCTGAAGACTTCAATACATAAAGCATAAAACATAAAATATACATCTCAAAATTAACATAAAAGTATACCCTTTTCTCTTTCTATTTCCCAAAAATGCTATAAAACCTCGAGCTCTCTAAGCTCGATCTCAAGGAAATCCTGAAAAAGATAAATTCATATTCAGGTGAGACACATCTCAGTAAGAGAAGAAACAATATATTAAAATAGTGTGTGACTAACATGAGTTTATATAACATATTATTCATCATTTGCAAATCATTAACATAATTTCTAAAATCATTTTCTGGTCCTATTCAAACACATGCAAGATATTTTACCCACGAGGTTACCTAAGGATAAGGGTAATTACCCGCCCATACAAGTAGCACCCCTCTGCTCTGATACATTAGGCAACCCAAAGGTCACAGCTAAAGCATACCAAGGCACTCACCTTACTCAATAAGCCCTCAAGTGATAAATTAATCTTGTACTCACACAGTTCATACAAAAGTTTACCGGCAAAGGCTCCCAAGAATAAATCTATCCACTCATACAAGTAGTTTCCCTCTGCCCTAGCGCGTTATGCAGCCTACTACTACACTTGATACAATCAGGGCACTCACCTTTCTCAGCAAGCCCTTGGGCGAAGATTTTACCCCACCCTAAAGTAACATGTTCTACTAGCATAAATACTGATAATACCATAATAAATTATTTTGTTTGTCATTATTCTGCATTTCTCAACTGTTCATGTTTCCATTTTTACTTTTCATTTCATTTCACTTTACGTGACTCTTTCCCATCTTACATTGTTCACATTTCATATTTCATTTCGTTTCATTCATTTCCATTTTCATTTCATTTCATTTCATACCCAGCATCTTTCAGCTGTTTTACCCAGCATTTTTCAGCTGTTTTACCCAACATCTTCCAACTGTTTTACCCAGCATCTTTCAACTGTTTTACCCAACATTTTTCAGTTGTTTTACCCAACATCTTTTAATTGTTTATCTAACATTTTTCAGCTGTTTTACATGGTTGCATTAACACTCACATGCAGCATATTTCATTTAACATTTTCATACTCAGTTCATTTTCTGTATATCCTGCATCTTATACATATAACATATTTCCACAACATTCCTATTTACTTATGCCACACTATTTAACAGTAAAATTCATCTATATTTCCTATAAAATAAGTCAACCCACATTTAATATTCACATACTAGAAAAAAAATACCTTTAATTTCTTACATAATTATTCTGAAAAATATTTCACTTCATCAGTTCAATTTTACATATAAGTATATAATAAAACAGCTCTAGGTTTAGAAAGCATAATTAAAAGGGTTAGCATTTTAAACCCATACCGAAACATATACACGTATATATAACACAATTTATTTTCCATTAAATTCATAAAAATTCTGATTTAATATATATTTTTCACCTTACCTGATTTCTTGAACTACGCCAACAGAGACATCGAAAAATACCTGCGGCGCTCACCCGAGTCCTAAATCAAAAATCTTAATTCCATTAAATTAATCCAAATAAAATATTATTTTAATATTTCTTAAGCCCATAAATTCCAAATAAATGATTATTCCCTCAAATATAACCAATTCACCAAATTTCCTAAATCCCACTCTCGCTTTGGAGTGGGGCTTAGAAAACCCCAATTGGAAATTTACCCCAGCCAAAATGATGACGATCACTAGGACCCCATGGTGGTGCCTAATCGTCAATTTGACAAAAGATCTAAGGAGAAATTAAGGATTTAGAGGAAATATACCTTTCCCCAGGAATGGTGCCTATGCCACTCCCACGAAAAATCCGCTCCAATAGAAATATCGGTGGCGGAGCTACGAACCCAACGGTACCTTCCGTTTCTCGATCAGCTGAATATCCATCGACAAATTGAGGAGAGTAAGAGAAGCGGAGACGAAGAAGTGGACGAACGGAGAGAAGTTGAGAGATGAACGCCTGGGGGGGTTGCGCTGTTCAATTGGAGATTTTCAATTTCATTCCATATATATTTGTTACTTTCCCTTGTCTTTTTCTTTCCTTTTCCCTTTCTTTTCACCCAAACTCTCTAGACGTTCTCTCTCCTCTCCTTCTATCTCTCTCTCTTTCATCTGCTCTCTCTCTCACCTCCCTTCTTTCTCTCTTTGATCTCTCTCTCCCCTCAGCCCCTTCTCTCTCAAATCATCTCTCTTTCTCTCTTTGTTCTCCCTCGATCTCTTTCTCAACCCCTTCTCTCTCTCTCTCAGCCCCCTCTATCTCTCTTATCTCTCAATTCACTCTCTCTCTCTCCTCTCAGTCAACTGCCAGCCCCAACCACCACCTTCAGTGGTCTCCGCTGTTCACAGCAAAGCTTGGTAAGGCCCCCAATCCCTTCTCTCCTCTCTTCTCATCTCTTTCACTTTCATCTGCTCTCTCCCTCTTTCTCACCTCCCTTCTTTTGTTCTTGTTTTTGCAGGTTAGGCACAAATCCACGAAGGCAGAGAGCTCTGAACCCTTTGCCTAACCTCCCTACCACAAGATCCAAGCTAGATCCAAAGGACACTCCTTAGGTACCTCTCTCCTCCCCAATCTCTTTTTATTTTCTTTTTCTTTTCTAAATTTTCGGGATTTCCTGAGAATTTTTTTGGCTAATTCTAGGATTTTCCTAGGATCTATACAGGGCGCTAGCCTGGGTATTAACCCAAGTTAAGTTAGGTTAGGTTTAGGCTCGGGTTAAGCTAGGGTTAGGGTTCCTTTAGGCTTGGGCTTGGCTAGGCTGGTGAGTTGGGTTAATGTGTTAGGTCAAGTTAGATTAGGTTAGGTTAGCTTAGGGTCTGGGCTAAAGAGTCAAACCCAATTGGGCCGTGGGTGTTTGGGCTCTGGGGTGGTTTTGGGTAGGTTGGGATTGGGTCGAGCCCAGCTGGGCCTAAATGAGTTGGGATTGGTTAGGGCTAGGCCAGGCCCCGTTAGGCTTGGATTCAGGGCCTAGTTCTAATAGGTTTGGGCTTGGGGTGGTTTTTTGGGTAGGTTGGGACTGGGCTGAGCCTAGTTGGGTCTAAATAAGCTAGGATTGGTTGGGCCTGGATTAAGGGCCTAGGTTAGATAGGTTTGGACCTGGTGGGGTTTTTAGGTAGATTGGGATTGGGTGAGCCCAATTGGGCTTGAATAAGCTAGGATTGGTCAGGGCTGGGCGAAGCTTAGTTGGGCCTGGATTTAAGGCCTAAGTCAGATAGGTTTGGGCCTGGGGTTTTGGGTAGGTTTGGTTGGACATGGGGTCTTGCGTTTTCAATGGGATCTAGGTTGGGGAGTTTGGGCTTAGACTAGGATTGGGCTGAGTGGGTTTTGCTAGGTTAGTTGACCCGAGTCCGGGTATTCGGGTCAGGGTTCTCGAGTATGGGTTCTCGGATCTAGGTTTTCGGATCCGAGTATTTGGGTCGTTGACCCGAATTTGGGTAGTTTGGCTCGAGTTCACAGGTCAAAATTTGGGTTTGCCTAGAATTTTTGTAGGGCTTTTGGGAGTTTTTCTTTTGAACTTGGGGCTCTGGCTGAGGGAATTGAAGGGTATTTTGGGGGTTTTTGGGATTTGAACTCAGGTTTTGTTTGGGGACCCTGCAGGATTTTGGGAGGAGTTCTGGTAAAGCTATGTTTGGGAGTTATTGGGCAGTGAGCTGAGTTTGAATTCAGCCTTGGGACACTGATGAGGATTCCAATTAAGCTCAAACAACATGAAATTAGAGCAGCATATCAATCAATTCACAAAAATCAAGTGCTCTAATTAACTTAATCCAAGATTCATTTAAACCTAGAGAAATAGGGAATGGGTACCTACCTTTTTCAATCTCCTCCTGCTCTACTGCCTTAGCTTGACTCCCTCTTCTTCTTTAATCCATTTTCTTTGCCCTTTATTCTCAACAACTCCTTACTGCTTCTTCATTATGCTTCCGTCCTACTCTTTCGCAGCAACTCCTTGCTGTTCCTTTGTTCTGAGAAGCCTTTGCTTCTCTTTCCTTTCTTCTTGGTAGAGTTCTACCTCTTCTAGATCTCTCTACATCCACTCTCTAGGTCTCTCTTACTCTATTGGGAGCTTCAATTTTTCCGTCCCCCACTCTTTTGTGAGGGTTGCTATTTATAAGCAAGAGAAGGGAGGGAAGGGCCTTGATTGGCCCTTCAATTATTGAGGGAAAGGGGGTAAGGGCCAATAAAAGCAGGCTCGAAGGAGCCTGTTTCATTCTATGGCTGCAGAGGGGGAGTGGGTGGGAAACATTAATATTTTCTTAAAACAGAGAGAATAGGGCTTAGGCTATGGTGGGCTACCCCAAATAGAAAGTTTTATTTATTATTGATTTATTATTTTTGTATTAACTAATATATTATTATTTATTTAAACCTCTACCCAAGCTAGGCCTTAGACCAAGCCAGACCCAAATTGGGTCTCAAGCGGAGGACTAAGCCCAAGATTGGGCTTTCAATGGAACACGGGTCCACTGGGGGCCACAAATGCAAGACCAAGCCCAAGATTGGGCTTCCTGGTGGGCTATCACTAACTGGATTCTTTTCTTTTGTGTGTGCAGGTGAAGAAATTGAGAGGCTAGCCCAAGGATGCAGGCTTTTTTTTCCTTTTTGGTCTATTAATCTTCATTTTTTTTAATTTTCGATTGTATTAATGAAAAATAAATTATTGTAAAGTGGTCTAATGATATACTTGAACCCGGGCGGAGAGGATGAGTGAAATTAGAGACCACACCTAGGAAAAGACCTTACACAACACTTACATATTTTTTCAAAATAAAAACAACCTAATTATGCCTAAAATTGAAACTAAAAAAAATTTTAAAAAAAAATAAAAAAAGCGCCCAAATTTTGCTATATAATGACCAGGCCAAATAGGGTGTCTACACAAATCTTCCTTATTATTCATAAAAAGGAATCTACCTATATGGGACGACGCTCTATCTCCGGAGGCCACCCAAGTAAAACAGCCATTATTTAAGGCACATCCTTTAGACCACACTCCCAAATAAAAGAAGCGAATCTTCACATGCTACTATCCACCCTAGAAAACTCCCAACTGCTCCCTCGAAGTACGAGTAATATTGAAATCACCTCCCACCACCCAATGCGGATTACAGAGTTCATAAAAGCTAGCAAACTCATTAAAAAAAAACTATTACACTGAGAAGAAAGAGTAAGAGAAGAAGACCACCATTCCACAACCACCTTAATCTCTAGTAAGATTGATAGGGAAAAGGAGCCTACTAAACAATTCTTTAAAATGTAAATTCTAGTGCCCCAAGCCCCTGAAGAAGCAAAAACCACCCATTCTCTAAAGCTCAAATCCCAAAGGCTCCTATAAGATTGAGTACTATCCTCGAATTTAATCTCCTGCAAAAAAATTTATAAAAAAAATTGATAGCAAAAGAAGAGATTTCATTAATAAGAGGAGAATTTACAAAAGGAGGAAAAGATTTCTCTCATCAAAGTACTGGAAAAAAAAAAAAACTAACTAATAAAACAAAAAGTGGAAAAAAACATAAAATTCAGAACAGAACATTCCTAGAGTCTCGCTAAATATCTGAAAAACTAACTCCCTTAAAGCAACCGAACCCAACACACCATAAAGAAGTCAAGAGAGGAATCCTCTCCCAAACCAGCTACCAGTTCAACTTTCTTCCTGAAAATATACTTGCATTATGCTCCAACCATAATCCCCACAGCACTACAAAAATACCACACTTCCATGCTGTCTTCCTCTCCTTCCCTCTACCAAACCCCTCAAACAAAATCAACAACAATTCCTCCACCAATGCTGGACAGACCCAAGATTCTCCCATCACACCAAATAAATTATTCCAAATTCTCCAGGCATAGTCACTGTGTAAAAATAAATGAGGTGCCGTTTCAGAATTCAAATAGCATAACACAGACATATGCAAAAAAATAAAATGTCAAGGCTAATTCTATTAACCAAGTCCCTAACAATCCTTCTCTTCCCCAAAACCCCTAGACATCTAATATTTCACGACAGAATCTTATTTAGGAACATCCTTAACCCCTAAACCCTTCCCCCTTTATCATAATTGACTAAGGAAGCTAGTCCACCCAATTCCCTGCTCAGTTTTTAGATTTCCTTCTCTCCCCAACCCCCTCAATACTAGTTCTAACCTCAACTCCCACAAGACAAAACAGTTTGAGGCCTAAGTCAATCCAAAGTTTCTAGGAATCATCATTTTCTCTCTCAACCCCAAAAAGGTTTACTGTACTAGCATCCCCTTAATTTTTTATTCCTTATGGCACATAGGTAATTCAGAAATAGTATTAACAGACATAAAGATGGCAAGTTTACCTTCAAATATAGCAATGCATTCCTGCTTTGATCACATAATATCCTTTTCAAGATCACTGGTTATAGTTGAGGAACTAGAACAATGCTAGGCTAAACTAAGAGGAATTTTGGTTAGTGTGGAAAGGTCGTTTCCTTTTAAAATCATCAAGTCCTCTGTACTCTACTCCCAAGCCAAGGATCACACATAACCTTTCAGATAAAGAGAGCTTTGAATATTTACCTCTGATGCCTGCCTCTGCCTCGTTCATAGCCTCACTTCCTCCCTCGTTGTTATCTCCTCCATCCTTCCTTCTTAGATTCTCACAAAGAGCTCCTCCTCCTCATAATAGTACAAAGATAACAAATCCTCCTCATCGTCTTTGAAATCTGAAAGTCTCTCGTCTTAACTTTCTAATGACATCATTTACATATGCTCTTTCTTCCTCCAACTTCCTCTGCACTCGATCACACACATCCCACAATCTTCACAAGGTCTGGGTCGAAACCCCAGTGCCATGGTCCACGCTCATTTCCCTTTAAGTACCTTCAGTCGTAACCCCCCGCATCCCTTCATCTTCATTTTCATTATAAATCTTCAAAATTTACACATAGGTTTTCTTATTTTCTTTATCTCTATGGACCCAAAAGAATCTGTTCCTCAAAGAAGAGGGCTCGTGGCTACTCACAAAGCCCCAAGCCCAAAGCCTAGTAACCCCTATTTCCATCTGTGTGGTAAAGGAGTGTTCTTTATGGGCTTCATTTGGACCTAGTTTTTAGCCCACATTTTAAAACTTGGCTGTACTTCTCAGCTGCATTTATCTAAGCTTTGCCACTCAAATCTTCCAAATTCCTCCACACCCATAATCCCCAAAAACACCACCCGAGATCCTCTCCTTATAATTGTGCTGATTATGCTCCCTGAAATCTCTCAAATTTGAAAACTTTGCTTCCAGATTATCTACGCCAGAGTTCCCCCTCCGCCAATTGTCCTAAGCTTAGCCTAACACCATGGCAGGTCTAGTGCACTAACGCACTTTTCTGAACCGCAATCTGCACATCAAAAAAATAGCTTGCCTCCATGCTTGTCATCATCCACCTGAGATTCCACCTTGTTCCTCTCTGTTGAGCTATCGTCTATTCCCCAAACAACTTTTCCCAACCACCTGCTTCCTTCCCTTCCGCAAGGCAAATGGTAAAATGTGAGAATTTATCTATAGATAAGAACCTCCCAAAATGGTTTTCCCTCATTCAATTCATTAAGAAATGGTTGGGCACTCTGAAGGACCTCCTAACCCATGGGTTAGCAGATTTGGAGAAGAGGAATGTCCTAAGTTCCACAAGAAGTCACCACCTCCTTTCCTCCAGGGAGAGATACAAATGAAATTCCCGTCCAATCTCTAGCGTTCTTTTCCGTAATCTTGAGAGAAACAGCATCCTCAATGAAAAAAAAATTGCTTGTTAGTGTTACCAATAGAAAGAGAAGACCATCCATGATCAAAAGAGTCATCTGGATGGCTGTCCATGAAAGACTGGCATTATGATTTAGATGATGTTTATAGAGAAAGAAATTTATTAAGAAAGAAGAATATACAAAGAGGATAAAGAATCCTCAAAAAATTAAAAAAATAAAAAGAAAATCCATTACAAGAATAATCCAAGACTAGGTCAAAAGAGCGAGCTAACAGCAATGAATATCAACAAAAGTCTAGGCAGTGAACATCTTGCGGTGAACACCCACAAGAACACTACGAGCACAATCCCAAATCCACCACAGAACCACGATCTCAAAAAAATCTAGGCATGTCTCCCCCAACCAAATAACAGTAAAAATAGAACTCCACCACAAAATTCTGACATTTTTATGCCTGAAGGCTGCCAAAACCTCTAAAGCTAATGTTAGATTAGCACTATCTAAAAGCTTAAGTTATTAGGTGTGGCCCAATTATGTATATCAAGCTTTAACAATCCCCATGCATGCAGCCCAACTGCACAAGGAGAGAGAAATAAATGACAAATGATAAATAACACCCATCACAGGGAATAGGATAATTTTAACAACACCACAATAAACACAGGCAACAAGACTAGAACCCAGGAACTCCTCCAAACCATAGTTCTGATACCACGTTAGATTACCCACCTTATCTAAAAGCTTAAAGTGTTAGGTTGTCAGCCAACAATGTATATCAAGCTTTAACAGCAACCATCAAGAAAGCCTCCAAAGAATAAGGACACGCCCAACACTCTCCCAACAAACCAAATAGTTTGTTCCATAAAGACTAAGCTATGCGGCAGTGCTCATTTTCAATTGGTATATTTTCAAGAAAAGCAGACATGAGATAACAAATCCACTAGGGGATTTCACTTGGAAAAGAAAATGTTCCATACTAATGGATTCGGATCCATAACCATGAGTTCCAATATGCGAGATCTTGTAGCACTTACCAATGAGGCCCTATCGATTAGTATTACACAGAAGAAATCAATTATGGACACTAATACAATTAGATCCACTCTTCATAGACCTCCAAAGAATAAGGACAAACCCAACACCCTCCCAACAAACCAAATAGTTTGTTCCATAAAGACTAAGCTACGCGGCAGTGAAAAAATAAATGAGCATGATCCTTATTACAACCATAACACATAATGCACACATTTAGAGACATGAGTCACGTATGGTCTTTGAACCAGCAACAAATCATTGGTTAACTCTATTCACACAAAATATTTTATCTTTGAAGGAACTTTAGCTGTCCTGCCTCTCCACAATCTTGGCAAGGGGGGAAAGAATAAAAAGACATGTTTAGATGAATATGAAACGATTTACAAGAGAAAATTCCTGAAGTATCCAAATATTAGATCCTAACATTCCCACAATAAGAATAATAAGAATCCAACATCCTCTGGTTTTGTAGGAGGACCTATTATCCTCCACACCTAGCAAATTCTTCTCTCTTGTTAATGAATTTCTTCTTCTATCAAAAACAAAAATGAAAATGTATCCAACAACCCAACAACCTCAGGAGTGAAAAAAAGTTCCTCCACTCCCTATCAATGAGATTATGACAAAACTGAAAACCCTCAGAAATCTCAAAGAAATCCTTAACAAGAAAAGAAGAAGTGTGTGCCTAAGACACAATGAAAAATGAAAATGGAAGGAAAAGCAATAAAAAACACAAACAAAAAAACAAACATAAGGCAAATATTCTTCCGGAGAACCCTACACCCATCTCCCACAAACACAATATATTTGATGCAAGGGAAGCATATAGAAGTTACCTGCAAGATGAATTTCCATGGACTTACATGTGATACCCTAGCTATAAAATTAGCATCAGACCCATTCTCTTAATAACCAAATTCACTTTTAAAAACCTTATGTCGAAGAGAATCCGTTTCCAAATGGAACCACCATAAGTCCATAACCATTTACCCACCAACGAGATGTTTTTAGGTACCAAATTGCCAAGACAATGACAACAACTTCCCATCTACTTCACATATATATATATATATATATATATAGAGTTTGTATCTATACAGAATTGCACACATATACCTATATATATATATATATATATGTATGTATAAACATATATGTATATATGAAAATTAATCAAATATAAAATATATCATCCTTAAATTTTTAACTCAATCAAAAACTCACTATTTTTTTTAATATCATTAAATGCTGAACCATTTTACCGTTACATAAAATTTAATGAATCAAACCCTCACTCACTAATATTTAATATTAATTGTATCACAAATTTATACGTTAACCCAACAATACCACCAACCCAATAGCTTTACCAGGCTGATTACCAGTCCAAATTTTAAAACCGAGAGAGGCAACCAGGGACTGAAGTTCAGTCAAGCTGTTGCTGCAGAGATCGGCCACCATCCTCTGTGGGGAAATTCAAGCAGTAGAAACAATGCATTCCCCTCCCATCAAGCAGTTTATTCTCTTTTCTTTAGGAAAATGTATGCTAAGCAAGAGGATGAGATGGTAGGCAAGATAGGGCAAGAGACCCACATGCTGTGACAGCAACTTGATTTTTCCCCTTTGCATCACTGATACACTGCACCATCACCATTTCCAGCCAAGATGCAGAAGAGATCTTGCGCATTGGAGGTTGGTACATTGAGAGAGAAGATAGATCAGATTCAGATAGAAAAGGTGATGTCCGTGTGTGTGTAAGAGAGAGAGAGAGAGAGAGAGAGAGAGAGAGAGAGAGAGAGAGAGAGAGAGAGAGAGAGGAGGAGGAGGAGGAGGAGTGACTAGACAAAGAGGCCATAAGGGTAAAAGTCACACAAAAATTTAAACCTTGTTGATGGAGAAAGTTGGTGGTATTTTGAAAAATCAAGGAATCACTCATTGTCAGTCCTTCTGATGAAACTCAAGGGAGGTTCACTGCATACAAACTATAAGATAATTTTGATATTTTGCTTCGTTGAAGATAAAGTTAACAAAGAAAGGGGAGAGCAAATATATGGATGTCAACTATGTACAATGAAACATGTAATTCAGGCAATAAAATGATCAAAACATAACCAATCTGGTCTGTTAAGCAGAAATGCAGATACTTGTACAATGTATCAGCCTTGATGGTCAATTTAGCCAAGAAACAATACATCAGAAAATAGAAGCTACCTTGTCCAGTGAAGATAAGAGAAACTCGACAAGTTCTGGAACAACAAGAATTTGAGCCCCTTTTTGTCCCTAACAACAAATAAAAAATGATTAATCTAAACTCAGCTAGTCTCATCCCATAATTTAGGGTCTACTAAGACAAATTACTTTTCTTTTAAAGAATACGATCCTGAAAATGGTAACTCACTGATCTAAAAATTCCTATAATGCAGGATCAAGATGATGAAATTATCAAAAGGATCCAATGAGTTCCTAGGAAGCAAGACTGCTGAAGAAAAAAGTGTTCAAATTCCAGGTATATATTGGGCACCGGAGTCACTCAAGAATGACCCGATAGGGTAAATATTTATTATTTTATTTTATTTTTTAAATTATAAGTACGTTTCAGGTACATGGTAGGTGTGCATACAGTAAGTATCAGTGTGAAATGGGTATGGGAGGGGCCCAAATTTAAAAAAATTAAAACCAGGGTCTAATATAAAAGAATAAATATCATTAGTGCTTACGCTCCTCAAGTAGGCTTAGCAGAAAATCTTAAGAGACAATTTTGGGAAGATATGGATAATAATACAAGACATATCAAAGACTGAGAAAATATTCATAGGAGCATATCTATATGGACACGTTGGAAGGGATAATAAAGGTTATGAGAGAATACATGTAGGATATGGATATGGAGACAAAAATAAGCCTAGGAAGATGATCTCAAACTTCGTTATGTCATATGATTTTACTACAATGAATACTTGCTTTAAAAGAGAGAAGATCACTTAATAACCTTCAAAAGTAGACAAAATAAAAGTCAAATAGATTTTTTCTTAATTAGGAGGGTAGATCGTTTATCATGTAAGGATTGTAAAGTTATCTCAAGTGAAAGCTTAACCACACAACATAGAGTTTTAGTGCTAGATATATGTATTAAACCATGGACGAGAAAGGATAAAATAACCAGTGTAAGACAACTAGATGATGGAACCTAAAGGGAAAAAATATAATAAAATTTAAAGATAAAATGATTAAAGATGGTGATTGGACTATAGACGATGGTGAAGACACAAACAATCTTTGGAGTAGGATAGCTAGCTCTATTAAAAAGCCAGCAAAAGAGATTTTAGGTGAATCAAGAGGAAGATTCTCAAATAGTAAAGAAAGTTGGTGGTGGGATCAAGATGTCCAAAAAGCCGTAAAGACAAAAAGAATTTGGTATAAAGCATGGCAAAAATGTAGAAACATGGATAACTTTGAAAAGTATAAAGAGGTGCGAAAAGATGTAAAAAAAGGCTATTAGTGAAGCTAAACATAGATCATTTAATAATTTATATGATAGATTAGATACAAAAGAAGAGGAAAGAGATATATTTAAACTTGCTAGAGCTAGAGAAAGAAAAAGTGAGGACTTAGGTAATGTAAAATGTATAAATAGTGAGGATAATATTGTTTTGGTTAAGGAAGAAGATATAAAAGAAGATGGCGAAGTTACTTTAATAAGCTATTCAATGAAAACCAAATAGAAGGCTTAAACTTAGAATTGGCAAATGAGGAAAAAACTAAAAATATGAGATTTATTTGCAAGATTAGAGGTAATGAAGTTAAGTTTGCACTTAAAAATATGAAAAATGGAAAAGCTATAGGACCAGATAACATCCCAATTGAAGTTTGGAAATGCTTAGGTGATAATGAAATTATATGGTTAACTAATTTATTTAACAAAATTATAAAAACTAAGAAAATGCCAAATGAATGGAGGAAAAGCATTTTAATACCTATATACAAAAATAAAGGAGATATTCAAAATCGTAAATCGTGGAATTAAACTTATGAGTCATATGATGAAACTGTAGGTTAGGGTAATTAAACAGAGATTAAGGCTAGAAACAAAGGTCTCAAAAAATCAATTTGGTTTTATATCTAGGAGATCTACTACAGAAGTTGTATATCTTTTAAGAAGATTAATGGAAAAGTTTAGGAAAAAGAAGAAGGATTTGCATATGTTATTAATTGACTTAGAGAAGGCGTATGATAGGGTATCTAGGGCAGTTCTTTGGTGGGTTATCTAGGGTAGTTCTATGATGGGTTTTAGGAAAAAAGGGTGTATGTAGTAGGTATACTGATGTCATTAAGGATATGTATGATGGAGTAATGACTAGTGTAACGACTGTAGGTGGAGAGACTAGAGAATTTCCAGTCACAATAGGTGTATATCAAGGATCTACTTTAAGCCCTTATCTTTTTGCTTTAAGTGTGCTTTGTGATTGTAGAATACCCTTAAAATTAAAAACGATGTTTTATAGGACGATTATAAGACCAGCTATGCTATATGGATCAAAATGTTAGACGACTAAGAAACAGCATATCCAAAAAGTAAAAGTTATCGATATGAGAATGCTTAGATGGATGAGTGGTATAAAATTGAAAGATAAATTAAGAAAGGAACATATCCGCGGTAAGGTAAGCGTAGGTCCTGTAGAAGATAAGATAAGAGAGGGATGAATTAAATGCTTTGGGCACTTGCAACGCAAGCCACATAATGTGCCTTTGAAGAAGAGTGAGTTAGTTACTGTGAAGAGCAATAGAAAGGGCAAGGGTAGACCTAAAATAACTTGAAATGAGATCATGAGTAAGGATTTAATAGCCTTGAATATATCGAAAGAAATTGGTAATGATCGTATAAATTGGCAAAAAAGGATTCATGTAGCTAAGCCCACTTAGTGGGACTTAAAGCTTGGTTTTGTTGTTGTTGTTGTTGTTGTTAAATCTAAAATTTTGCCAGTACTACTCTTTCAATTTCTTTATTTTTCTATTTCAAATTAAATACAGTGCTTTTAATTTTCAATTTAAGATAAGAATTGATGACAATTTAGAGACAATTTGTTTGATTGGTTAGTTTGTAATATGATGTAAAAAAAGGGGGGGGGGGGGGGGAGGCAGCCCAGTGCACAAAGCTCTTGCGTATGTGAGGTCCAAGGAAGAGGCAGACCACAATGGGTCTATATTAGCCTAGGTGATAACAAATAAGCAACAAGAAACAACAAACCAAGCCTTTAAGTCCCACTAGATGAGGTCGGCTACATGAATCCTTTTCTAGCAATTTACACAATCACGGGCAATTTCCTCCAGCAAATCCCAGGTTATTAAACCCTCAC
This sequence comes from Malania oleifera, assembly GCF_029873635.1. Taxonomy (NCBI): domain Eukaryota; kingdom Viridiplantae; phylum Streptophyta; class Magnoliopsida; order Santalales; family Ximeniaceae; genus Malania; species Malania oleifera. The sequence continues at coordinate 134,755,251 of NC_080417.1, forward strand.
TCACTATCTCATTTCAAGTTATTTCACGTCTACCTCTACCCCTTCTACTACCCCTCACAGTAACTAGCTCACTCCACCTCACAAGTGCATGATGTGGCCTATGTTGCACATGCCCAAACCATTTGAGACATCCTTCCCTTATCTATTTTACCACTCATCCACCTTACCATTCTAATTTCGACAACTTATACTTTTTGGATATGCTATTTCTTAGTTGTCCAACATTCTAATCCATATAGCATAGCTGGTCATACAGTCATCATATAGAACTTCCCTTTAGGTTTTAAAGGTATTCTACTATCATACAGCACACTTGAAGCACTTCTCCATTCTATGAAGCCTGCTTTAACTCTATGTATTCCATCTTCTTCAATTTCTACTTCAGCTAGCATAATAGATCTAAAGTATCGAAGTCTAATAGTGTTATTAATTTCTTGACCACAAAATTTGAACTTTTCTCTACTATACCTCCTATCATGATTGAAATTACATTTCATATATTTTATCTTATTTTTACATATCCTTAAACCTCTAGATTCTAAAGCTTATCTCCATAATTCTAACTTAGATTCTATTCAAATTTCCATCCCTAGTTTCATCAATCAAGACAATAGCATCTGAAAACAATATACACCATGGGACCTCATTTTGGATACCCCTAGTCATTGCTGGTGTAAAAAGATAAAAGCTCAGATCCTAGATGTACAATTATTGTGATTGCAAATTCTCTAAACTCTCCACTTGTAGTCCTAATACTATTCATTACTCTACAATGCATATCCTTCATGACATCAGTATACCTACTACATACGCCTTTTTTACCTAAACCCTCCATAAAACTTCCTAGGTCTCCTAAGTCAATGAAAACCATATGCAAGTTCCTCTTTTTTTCCATAAACTTTTCCGTTAATCATCTTAAAAGATATATAGCTTCTATATTAGATCTCCCATGCATAAAACCAAATTGATTTTCTTAGACTTTTATTTCTAAACTTAATCTTTATCCAACTACATTTTCTCACAATTTCATTATATGACACATAAGTTTAATTCCACAATAGTTATTACAATTTTGAATATCTCCTTTATTTTTGTATATAGGTATTGAAGTGTTTTTCCTCCATTTGCCTGGTATTTTCTTAAATTTTTATAATTGTGTTAAATAAATTAGTGAACCATATAATTCCATTACCACCGAGGTATTTCCAAACTTCAATTGGGATGTTATCTAGGCATAATTGCCTCTGGGATCACAGATGTTCATTATAACTTGTTTTCTAAGGAGGATGAGGGCAGACCAATAGTGGAAGGTTTGGAGTGAGATCCTTTGTTTGTTGATAAGATAGTCTAGTTAGAGAGACCTTCTGAGGAAGAGGAAGTTAGGTCTACAGTTTCGGGATGGAAAGGGATAAAGCTTATGGGCCAAATGTTTTCAATTAGCTTTCTATCAAGATTGTTGAAGAATAACTTGACGAAGGTTTTCAATGAATTTTACTAGAATGGGACTTTAAGTAAGAGTATTAACCCAACCTTTTTTACTTTGGTGCCAAATAAATGTAGGTCTATTAAGATTTCTGATTATAGATTTATTAGTCTAGTATCCAATGTTTATAAAATAATCACTATAGTGCTAGCTAAAAGGTTGAGTATGGTGCTTGATAAGACCATTTCTAAGACCCAAAGTACTTTTATGGGTGGGGGGTGGGGAGACAGATGGTGGATGCCATTTTGATTGCGAATGAAGTCGTTGAGGACATTAGGTGGAGGAAGAAGAAGGGGCTCATTTTTAAGCTAGATTTTAGACAAGCTTACAATAAAGTGGGCTAGAATTTTCTAAGGAAGATTTTAACAAAGAAGGGGTTTAGAGAGACATGGAGAAGATGGATGAAAGATAGCATGTCTAATGTGAATCATTCGGTGATAGTGAATGGTGAGGCTAAATCTTGGATGATGTTTTGAGTAAGATGGTTGAAGTAGTGGATAGAGGTTTAGTTGAAGGATTGGGAGTGGGGAGGGAGGAGATTATGGTCTCACACCTTCAGTTTGCTGATGATGCTATCTTTTTCTATGAGGATCATAGGCCTTCTTTTTTGAATGTTTTAGGGCTTCTCCATTGTTTTGAAAGGGTTTCAAGCTTTTGATTAATATGGGGAAGAGTGGTATCGCAACAATTAATGTGCCTGCTAAGCATGTTAGGGAGTTATCATTGGAGGTAGGGTGTGTTGAACTGGAGTGGTCGTTGCCCTATCTAGGGGTTCCTTTGGGGGGTAATCCTAGATCAATTAGCTTTTGGGATCCACTGGTGGAGAGAGTGTCTAAGCATTTATATGGGTAAGGGAGCTCTTTTTTCTTTGGGAAGCAGGATTACTCTAATTCAAGCTTGTCTTTCTAGTATCCCATTTGTATTTTCTTTCTACTTTCAAAATTGTAGCAAGAGTTGCTAGCAAGATTGAGAGAATTATGAGATTTTCTCTAGTCAAGGGTAGGAGGCTTTAGGGACCATTTGGTGAGATGGGAGGTGGTTTGCAACTCTAAATGGGAGGGGGAGGGCAATTTGGGTATTGGAAATTTGGTGTTTACAAACACAACTCTCTTTGCTTTGGTGGTTCTCGCTTAAGGATACTTACTTGTGGCATAAAGTAAAGCGAGTTTGGAAATGATGAAAATGGGTGGGATATTAATTTGGGTTCTAGATGTTCTTCATAAAGTCCATGGAAAGCTATTTCTCATATTTACCCTCTCTTTATTCCTTATACTAAATTTGTGTTCAGTAAGGGTTGTAATATCACTTTTTGCAAAGACTTTTGGTTGTGAAATGTTGTTTTTTTCCACCTTTTTCCTCGCCTACTTCCTTTGAGCTCAAGGCAAAATGATCCCATCTCTTCTTTTAGTGTAGATCCGGATGGTCCTTTACCTTTTTGAGATTTTCATTTTAGGAGATCCTTGAATGATAAGGAAACAGAAGAGTTATCCTCATTGTTGGTCTTTTTGAGTAATTGTCGGGTATCCTCAAAAGTTGATAATTGATCCTAGTCATTGGATCTCCCAGGGGTTTATTCCTGCAAATCTTGTTTGTGACTTCTTGGTAAGAGCCAATTTTCCTTTCCACTTTACAAAACTATTTGGAAGGCCAAAGTCTCCCCAGAGAATCAAAGCTTTTCTTTGGTTGGTTGTGCTTAAAAGGATAAACGCTAATAGATTGTTGCAGATTAGGAGGCCTTTAAAGGCTCTCTCCAAATATTTGTGTGCTTTGTTTTAAGGGCAAAAGACACTGAACTCCTTGGAGGTTTGACAAAATTCCATTGACCTCCCCTAAGGTTTCAAAAATTCTAAGGAACTCCCTGAAGTTTGCCAAAAAGACACAAACCTCCCCTTGTGTTTTGAAAAAAGATAAGTCTTTTGAGGGGAGGTTTTTGAATTTTGGGCAAACCTCAAGGGAGGTTTGTGACATTTTTGAAACCTCAGGGAAGGTCAATGGAATTTTTTTAAACCTCAGAAAAGGTCCATGTCTTTTTGCCAAACCTCAGGGAAGGTGAGTGTGTTTTGCCCTTGTTTTTTAATAGCTCAAAATCTGCTCTATATCTTTTCTTGCATTGTGCTTTTGCATGGAAGATTTAGAACAAGCTATTCAATTATTTTGGAGAAAGTTGGGTTTGTCCAGGGACAATGGAGGAGTTTTTATCTTTTGTTGGGTTTGGTAGAAAGAAGGAAGGATTAGCCCTATGGAATTGTTCTTTATTTGCAGTATTTTGGGGTTTGTAGAAGGAAAGTACCAGTGATATTTTCAAGGAAGAAAGACTTTTGTTGGGTGTGGGAGAAGATTCATTATTTGGCTTCTCTCTGGTGTGTGGGTGATGAAAACTTCAAGGGAATGTGCTTTTCAGATATTTAGCACGTTTGGCATTCTCTAATGACTTCTTAGGAAATGCTGATTTCTTGTACTGTTTTCGCTAAGGAGATGCCTCTTCTCCTAATTCTATATTTTTAATCTAATGAATTTCTTTTTCTATAAAAAATATGTTATTTGGTTATATACCTTTCCCATTTTTCATCTTTTTTTTAATGTAAACTTAACTTCATTAATTCTAATTTTGCAATAAATCTCATTTTTTTAGCCTTTTCTTCATTTGTTAATTCTAAGTTTAAGCCCTCTACTTGGTTTTCATTAAATATCCTATAAAAGTAACTTTGTCATCTTCTTTTACATCTTCTTCCTTAACCAAGACAATATCATACTCTTTATACATTTTACATTACCTAAGTCCTTGTCCTTTCTTTCTCTAGCTCTAGCAAGTTTAAATATGTCGCTTTCCATTTCTCTTGTATCTAATCTAGCAAGTAAATTATTATATGTTCTATGCTTAGCTTCACTAGTGGCCTTTTTTGCATCTTTTCTCGTCTTTTTATACTTTTTAAAGTTTTCCATATTTTTACATCTTTGTCATGTTTTATACCAAAGTCTTTTTGTCTTTAGAGTTTTTCTAACATCTGGATCTCATTACCAACTTTCTTTACTATCCGAGAATCTTCTTCTTGATTCACCTAAAATCTATTTTACTATCTTTTAAATAGAGCAAGCAATCTTACTCCGAAGAGTGCTTGCGCCTACACTATCCCTTATTGTCCAATCACCATTTTGATCATTTTATCTTTAAATTTTATCATATTTTCTCCCTTTACGTTCCACAACCTAGTTCTCTTGCATTGATTTATATTACTCTTTATCTTCAAATTTTTAATACATATATCCAACAATAAAACTCTACATATAGTTAATTTTTCTCCTAGGCTAACTTTACAATCCTTACTTAATAAACTGTAAGAACCCGAATTTGTATTGTCTGGGTTAAGTATGTGAAGAGGGGTGAAAAAAGGGGAATTCTGCAAACTTCGTCAACGAGGCAATAATTCGTCGACGAAGGTAGTGGATTTCTCGTCGACGAAATTCAAAACCTTGTCGACAAGAAAAAGCCGAGAGGCGGAAAATTGGAAATATCAAGCTTCATCGACGAAGCCTCCGATTGCTCGACGAAATGCCGGATTTTTCGTCGACGAAGACACCTTTTCGTCGACGAAATCCCTCAGGTCAAAGGTCTATAAAAGGATATTTTGGGGTTGCTTAGCTCCTAAGTTTTGGATTTCTCTCTCTCTCTCTCTCTCTCTCTCTCTCTCTTCGATTTCTTCGCCGTTTGTCGCCGGATTCACAAATCCACAGTTCCTGCGAGGATCAGTGAAGGATTCTCTACGTTTCTACTGGATCGGAATCTCGTTCCGAAGGATTTTGGGTTTCGGGCCAAAATCGAGGTAAGGTTCGGTTTTCATTTCTGATTTAGTATATGTGTAGTAGTACGGATTGTAAGCATGTACTATACTGTGGTTTGTAGGTTTTGGAGTCTCGGTTTATAGTTTTGAGGACCGTAGAGTTCGTAGTTGGATTTCGAGTTAAGGTAAGGGGATTCTGTTTATATCAATCCATTTTTAAAATCAGGATCGGTAAGCTTGTAGGCTACGATCGTACGTATGTTTTGACTACTTATTTGGGGAAATCTAAAGAGTAAAAATGCGAGATTTTCGGGTTACAGTTTTTCGGGAAAATTGGGGATTTTGGGTATCATCTCTATTTTGTTTGGAAAACCGTTTGTCTTGTTTAAACTGTATTATTGAGGTGACCATAATCCATATTTGCATAAACTGTATACTTGGAATTGTAAACGATATGATTTGCCGTAAACCAAATAAGTGTGGTACGTATGAATGTATGTATGTTGTTCCAGATATTTGTGAAAAGCTATGTGGCGGTCTATTACTATACGCTGAAATGTATAGGGACGTGAGTTCCCAAAATGATTCCAGGTTTTGAGAAATCGGCTAGTGGCGGCTAATTACCGTACGCCGAGAGTGGCTGGCTCTATACCATGGTGTGAAATATCACCAATATGGTTCGGCTGGTCACCGAAGGTGTGATCTACACCGTATGTTGCAATGGATTCACAGTGGGCCTAGGTCGACACAGCGTAGTTGTCACATGGCAATGTAATCGGGATGAGACTAGGTGACCTTGTGTAGTTGCGTATGTACCAATGGATTCACTATTAGGCCTGAGTCGTAGATCTTCGTAGTTGCATGTGTAGAAACGTAACCGCTGTGAGACTAGGTGACCTTGTGTAGTTGCGTATTTGGCAATGGATTCACCATTGGGCCTTGATCGTCGCAGCGTAGTTGCGTATGTAGCAATGTAATCGCTGTGAGACGAGGTGACCTGGTGTAGTTGCGAACTAGTGTGACGACACTGACCGTATGTATGTATGTATGTATGTATTTGGGTATCGTATGAACTGAAATGGGTTTTTGTGAAAATATTGGAACTGTATGGAAATGTATGGAACTGTTTTGAAACTGTACGAATTGTTTCAAACTGTATCGTATGTATAGTGTTATGACGTATGTAAAATAACATTGATATGCCACACACTGATATAACCTGTTTTCTCCCTTACTGAGAGGTGTCTCACCCCGAATATATACAAATGTTTTTCAGGTCCTTCGGGTAGTCGAAACTAGCATCCTAGCATCCGGAAGCGAGGGGTGTCGTTTAGCTACTAGTGCCTGATAGGTATGAGTTTTTGTAAACAGGTTGTCGTGATGGATTTTGTAGACGCCCGTAGTGTGTATGGCATTCATAGGGATGGTTACCCTAGTATGTATAGACTCTGGTATGATATTTTTATATGTATGAAAGACCGTATTCCGTTGCGTATACTGATGAGTATGGATGTTCAGGTGTATGTTTATAGGGCAACCGTTCACCCCACGAGGTCGGACCCTCTTTGTATGTTGTATCATGTATGTTTTAATTGATACAGAGACAGGTTAGGTTCCTAAATTCACCCTCGGGTCCCATTTCCGGGTTCGGGACGTGACAGCTTGGTATCACAACTAACCAGATTGTTAGGTCTTGTAGACTTGGTTAGAAGTATTGATGTGTACATACCAGAGTATAGGATGTAGGAAATGGGTAGTGTTGGTCGAGGGTTGTTCTGTTGCTAGATCGGGAGGTGTCGGCGGTATTCCGTGTTTTTCCTGGAATGACGATTCCAGTAAAGGCAGGACAGACCATTGATAGACTCGTGTCGGTGTGACGGGACAGGCTTAGACCTGTGAGAGTAATAGTTGACATAATTAGGTCTATGATTGTGTTAACTGTGTACGATATAGGAATTCTAACAGATTCCTATTCTGTTTCAGTATGGAGCCCAAGGATAATAACTTGGAGAGTGGCTCCGAGGAGACGGCGAGCGACGAGTCTCCTTCTGTGTCTCGTGGTTTGGCGAGACAAGTGATTCGAGAAATTAGACGAAATGTTAGGAGACGCGAGAGCTCTCCTACTGATGCGGGGTGTACCATTGAGAGGTTCACACGCATGCACCCTCTGACATTTACGGGAGGACCTGATCTGATAGTGGCGGAGGACTGGATTGAGAAGGCCGAAAGGATTTTGGGAGTCCTCCACTGCACTGAGAAGCAGAAGGTCTTGTACGCTACCTTCCAGTTGACTGGGGAGGCAGGGCGATGGTGGACAATGGTGAGTCGGCTTGAGAGGCAGAGAGCTGGTCCATCTGATATGACGTGAAGCCGCTTCAAGGAGGTATTCTTCAAGAGATACTTTCCAGTCTCCACCCGGGATGCGAAGGCTGATGAGTTTTCGGGCCTGACGCAGGGAAATTTGACGGTACAGAGGTATGCTTCCAGATACATCGAGTTATCTCAATTTGCATCGTATTTGGTTCCGAATGAGCACAAGAAGGCGCGGAGGTTTGAGAAGGGTCTGAGGAAAGATATTCGCCGTCTTGTGGGGATGCTGCAAATCCGTGAGTTCTCTGTTTTGGTGGATAAAGCCACCATAGTTGAGACCGACCTTCGGGGAGATGAGGTAGCAGGTTCAGGGAAAGAGGCCAGTGTCTTCTGGTCCTCAGACTGGCCCTCGACAGGGTCAGTGGAAGAAGAAGAAGAACTACAGCTCTGGTTATCGGCAGAACATCGAACGGCCGAATGCTCAGGGGGATCCATCCTCCGCACCATGCGCCAAATGCCATAAATGGCATGATGGCGAATGCCGGTCATTCTGGGGTGTCTGCTACAACTGTGGCGAGACAAGCCACATGGCGAAGAGTTGTCAGGAACAGAGGAAGATTATGCCTGCACAGAGTCAGAACCGTGGGAGTAATCAGATGCCTCGAGGGAACTACCAGACGACCATGGCTCCGGCGAGGGTATATTCACTTACTCCTGCAGATGCGGAACACGCTGGGAATGTGCTGACAGGTATCATGTTGTTGCTTTCAAATAAAGTTGTTGTGTTATTTGATTCAGGGGCAACCCATTCGTTCATATCTGCTAGATTTGTGAAATTGTGTGGGGTTGAAACCCAACTTTTGGAGGAATGTTTGGTTGTAACTACGCCGACGGGGAGTGTAACGATTTGAAGTAAAATGTTAGGAAACTGCCCAGTTGTGATTCAGGAGAGACTGTTGCCGGCAAATCTTGTAGTATACGACATGTCAGGTTTTGATGTCATACTGAGAATGGATTGGTTGTTTTCCAGCTATGCAGTGATTGATTGTCGAAAGAAGGTGGTAGTGTTCCGACCTCCTGGGAAGCAGGAATTTGAGTTCGCCGGATCGTGTGTACATTCTACGCCACAGATTCTATCAGCTTTACAGGCGAGGAGGTTACTCTTGGATGGTTGTCAGGGGTACCTAGCTTGTGTGAAGGAACCGCCACGGGATGAGTTGAGACTCGAGGACATTCGGGTGGTCAACGAGTTCCCGGATGTGTTTCCAAATGATTTACCCGGTTTACCTCCAGATCGTGAGGTGGAGTTTGCGATTGAGTTGCTGTCTACCAAGGCACCGATCTCTAAAACTTCGTACCAGATGGCTCCAGCAAAACTTCGGGAGTTGAAGGAGCAGTTGCAGGAATTACTGGATAGGGGATTCATTCGACCTAGTGTTTCACCCTAGGGAGCTCCAGTACTGTTTGTGAAGAAGAAGGACGGGTTGATGCGTATGTGCATTGATTACCGTGAGATGAACAAAGTGACGGTGAAGAACCGTTACCCTTTGCCTCGTATAGATGATCTTTTTGACCAGTTGCAAGGGACGCAAGTCTTTTCGAAGATCGACTTGCGGTCAGGATATCATCAGGTGAGGGATAGAGCAGAGGATGTAGCGAAGACTGCTTTCCGAACCAGATATGGCCACTATGAATTCTTGGTTATGCCATTTGGGTAACCAATACTCCGGCAGTGTCCATGGATCTGATGAACAGGGTTTTCCATGAGTACCTAGATCGATTTGTAGTGGTATTCATCGACGACATTCTGGTATACTCGAGAAGTAAGGAAGAGCATGTAGAACATTTGAGGTTAGTATTACAGATTCTGCGGAAGAAGAAGCTATGTGCTAAGCTAAAGAAGTGTGAATTCTGGTTGAATCAGGTCGCGTTCTTAGGCCATGTGGTGTCTGAGGGCGGCATTTCTGTTGATCCTAGTAAGATTGAAGTTGTGGTCGACTGGGCTAGACCGAAGAGTGTGCAGGAGGTTCGGAGTTTTTTGGGACTAGCGGGTTACTATCGTCAGTTCGTGGAGGGTTTCTCTAAATTGTCTGGACCTCTGACATGGTTGACTAAGAAGGGGGTGAGGTATGACTGGACTAGTGATTGCGAGTAGTGCTTTCTCGAGTTGAAGCACCAATAGGTTACTGCTCCAGTATTGACCATTCCTTCAGGAGATGGGAGTTTTGTGATTTATAGCGACGCGTCCTTGAAGGGTTTGGGATGTGTGCTTATGCAACAGGGTAAGGTGGTAGCTTATGCTTCTCGGCAACTGAAAGAGTATGAGAAGAATTACCCTATGCATGATCTGGAATTGGCTGCTGTAGTTTATGCCTTAAAGATCTGGCGACACTACCTGTACGGTGTTCAGTGTGAAATTTTCACTGACCACAAAAGTCTCAGGTACTTTTTCACGCAGAAGGAGCTGAATATGAGGCAGAGGCGGTGGCTAGAATTGATTAAGGACTACGATTGTACGATCAGCTATCACCCAGGAAAGGCTAATGTGGTAGCAGATGCGTTGAGTCAGAAGTCAGAACATGCAGCAGTAAGTGCAGTTGTAGCTTAGCATCATGTTAGGCGAGATCTGGAAAGCCTTGGCGTAGAGTTGGTGTCTGGTGATCATCAGGCTTTCATTGCTAGCTTGGTGATTCAACCGACCTTGTTTGAGCGTATTAAAGCTACGCAGGCTAGTGATGCGGAGTTAGCTGAGATTGTGAAGAAAGTGCAGCAGGGTTTGGCTGCGGACTTAAACATCTCTGACAAAGGTGTGTTGAGGTTTGGGATTAGACTGTATGTTCCAAGCGACGATGAGATCAGAGGGACGATTCTGGAAGATGCACATCGTTCTTTGTATACAGTACATCTGGGTAGTACAAAGATGTATCGAGATTTGCGCGAGTCCTTTTGGTGGAGTGGTATGAAGAGGGATATTGCCCGGTGTGGAGCAATGTCTGACGTGTCAGCAAGTGAAAGCTGAACAACAGAGACCGGCAGGGCCGTTGCAGCTTTTGCCTATTCCGGTATGGAAATGGGAGCATATCTCCATGAACTTTGTTACCGGATTATCGACAGCGCTTCACAAGCAGAATGCTATTTGGGTAATTGTGGACAGGTTGACGAAATCTACTCACTTTGTACCGATGAAGGTTAGCTACCCTTTGAGTAGGCTAGCGGACCTGTATGTGCATGAAATAGTGAGAATGCATGGAGTACCGGTGTCCATTGTTTCAGATTGTAATCCAAGGTTTACTTCTCGATTTTGGAAGAACTTACAGGAAGCGTGGGGACGAAACTTACTTTCAGTACAGCGTTCCACCCCCAGACTGATGGACAGTCGGAGAGAACGATACAGATCTTGGAAGATATGTTACGGGCTTGTGTATTGGACTTTGGTGGTAGTTGGATTCAGTTTTTGCCACTAGTGGAGTTTGCCTATAACAACAGCTTCCAGGCTAGTATAGGGATGGCACCGTTCGAGGCTTTGTATAGTCGGAGGTGTCGATCTCCTTTGTATTAGGATAAGGTCGGTGAACATCAGGTTTTAGGACCTGAACTCATGCAGCAGGCATCTGAGAAGGTAGGTTTGATCCGGGAGAGGATTAAATCGACTCAGAGTCGGCAAAAGAGTTATGCGAATGTTCGCCGCCGTGAGTTGGAGTTCGAGGTGGGGGGTAAGGTATTCCTTACAATCGCTCCGATGAAAGGAGTTATGAGATTCGGAAGGAAGGGCAAGTTAAGCCAGAGGTATATTGGACCATTCGAGGTACTTGAGCGAGTGGGTCCGGTAGCCTACAGAGTTGCACTAACCCCAGCACTCTCAAGGGTCCACGATGTATTTCATGTATCCATGTTGAGAAGGTACGTGTTGGATCCGTCGCATGTTATCAGTTACGAGTCTTTGGGACTTGTGGATACTTTAGCGTATGAGGAGATACCTGTTCAGGTTCTGGACCATAAAGTTCAGAAGCTTCGTACCAAAGAGATACCGTTAGTGAAGGTATTGTGGCGGAACCACGAAGTTGAGGAAGCTTCTTGAGAACTAGAGGCGGAAATACACCGGAAATATCCACAGTTGTTTGAGTAGTATTCAGATAGCAGGGTGGTATGAGTATGTATGTAATCCTCTGTTATCGTATTGTGTTAGTGGTTAGTCTCTGGGAGAGTCCTGTTGTATTATAAGCTCCCGAGATTGTGTATGTATGTGACCACGGTATTCCTCCGCCATAAGTGAGGGCATGTATGTATGTATTGAAACAGGGCTGCGTATAAATGGCCGCCGTATTCTCTAAAGGATGTATGTATGTATTGCGACGGGGCTACGTATAAATGGCCGCCGTATTCTCTAGAGGATGTATGTATGTATTGTGACGGGGCTGCGTATAAATGGCTGCCATGTTCTCTAGAGTATGTATGCATGTATGTACGTATATATGGCGACGGGGCTGCGTATAAATGGCCGCCGTATCCTCTAGAGTGAGTATGTATGTATCATAGAGGAACTGCGTATAGGTAGTCACCGTTTCATCTCAGAGTATGTATGTATGAGTAGTATGAAAGTATTCGTAATGAGAGATTGCAAATTTCGATGACGAAATTTTTGTAAGAAAGGAAGATTGTAAGAACCCGAATTTGTATTGTGCGGGTTAAGTATGTGAAGAGGGGTGAAAAAAGGGGAATTCTGCAGACTTCGTCGACGAGGCAATAATTCGTCGACAAAGGTTGTGGATTTCTCGTCAACGAAATTCAAAACCTCATCGACGAGAAAAAGCCGAGAGGCGGAAAATTGGAAATATCAGGCTTCATCGACGAAGCCTCCGATTGCTCGACGAAATGCCGGATTTTTCGTCGACGAAGACACCTTTTCGTCGACGAAATCCCTCGGGTCAAAGGTCTACAAAAGGATATTTTGGGGTTGCTTAGCTCCTAAGTTTTGAATTTCTCTCTCTCTCTCTCTAGATTTCGAAGCTCTCTCTCTCTCTCTTCGATTCCTTCGCCGTTTGTCGCCGGATTCACAAATCCACAGTTACTGCGAGGATCAGTGAAGGATTCTCTACGTTTCTACTAGATCGAAATCTCGTTTCGAAGGATTTCGGGTTTCGAGCCAAAATCGAGGTAAGGTTCGGTTTTCATTTCTGATTCAGTATATGTGTAGTAGTACGGATTGTAAGCATGTACTATACTGTGGTTTGTAGGTTTTGGAGTCTCGGTTCATAGTTTTGAGGACCGTAGAGTTCGTAGTTGGATTTCGAGTTAAGGTAAGGGGATTCTGTTTATATCAATCCATTTTTAAAATCAGGATCGGTAAGCTTGTAGGCTACGATCGTACGTATGTTTTGACTACTTATTTGGGGAAATCTATCAGGTAAAAATACGGGATTTTCAGGTTACAGTTTTTCGGGAAAATTGGGGATTTCGGGTATCATCTCTATTTTGTTTGGAAAACCGTTTGTCTTGTTTAAATTGTATTATTGAGGTGACCATAATCCATATTTGCATAAACTGTATACTTGGAATTGTAAACGATATGATTTGCCGTAAACCAAATAAGTGTGGTACGTATGAATGTATGTATGTTGTTCCAGATATTTGTGAAACAGCTATATGGCGGTTTATTACTGTACGCTAAAATATATAGGGACGTGAGTTCCCAAAATGATTCCAGGTTTTGTGAAATCGGCTAGTGGCGGCTAATTACCGTACGCCGAGAGTGGCTGGCTCTATATCCAGGATGTGAAATATCACCAGTATGGTTCGGCTGGTCACCGAAGGTGTGATCTACACCGTATGTTGCAATGGATTCACAGTAGGCCTAGGTCGATGCAGCGTAGTTGTCTCATGGCAATGTAATCGGGGTGAGACTAGGTGACCTTGTGTAGTTGCGTATGTAGCAATGGACTCACTATTGGGCCTGAGTCGTAATCTTCGTAGTTGCATGTGTAGAAACGTAACCGCTGTGAGACTAGGTGACCTTGTGTAGTTGCGTATTTGGCAATGGATTCACCATTGGGCCTTGATCGTCGCAGCGTAGTTGCGTATGTAGCAATGTAATCGCTGTGAGACGAGGTGACCTGGTGTAGTTGCGAACTAGTGTGACGACACTGACCGTATGTATGTATGTACGTATGTATTTGGGTATCGTATGAACTGAAATGGGTTTTTGTGAAAATATTGGAAATGTATGGAACTGTTTTGAAACTGTACGAATTGTTTCAAACTGTATCGTATGTATAGTGTTATGACGTATGTAAAATAACACTGGTATGCCACACACTGATATAACCTGTTTTCTCCCTTACTGAGAGGTGTCTCACCCCGAATATATACAAATGTTTTTCAGGTCCTTCAGGTAGCCGAAACTAGCATCCTAGCATCCGGAAGCGAGGGGTGTCGTTTAGCTACTACTAGTGCCTAATAGGCATGAGTTTTTGTAAATGGGTTGTCGTGATGGATTTTGTAGATGCCCGTAGTGTGTATGGCATTCATAGGGATGGTTACCCTAGTATGTATAGACTCTGGTATGATATTTTTATATGTATGAAAGACCGTATTCCGCTGTGTATACTGATGAGTATGGATGTTCAGGTGTATGTTTATAGGGCAACCGTTCACCCCACGGGGTCGGACCCTCTTTGTATGTTGTATCATGTATGTTTTAATTGATACAAAGACAGGTTAGGTTCCTAAATTCACCCCCGGGTCCCATTTCCGGGTTCGGGGCGTGACATAAACGATCTACCCTACTAATTAAGAAAAGATCTATTTGACTTTTATTTTGTCCAATCTTGAAGGTTAATTAAGTGTTCTTCTCTCTTCTTTAAGCAAGTATTCATTGTAACAAAATCATACGACATGGCAAAGAGTAAGAACATATCCCTAAACTCATTTTTATCTCCATATACATGTCCTCCATGTATTCTAGCATAATCTTTATAACCTTTTCCAATGTGACCATTCTATGCATATTTTCTAAGTTCCTTATATCTCTTGCATAATAATATCCATATCTTCCTTAAATTGTCCCTTAAGATTTTCTACTAAGTCTATTTGAGGAGCATAAGCACTAATGACATTTATTATATCTTGACCTAAGAATATCTTGATTTTTATGATTCTGTCATCATATACTCTTTTGACATCTACAACATTGTCTTTTAAGTTTCTATCTACAATGATTCCTACCCCATTCTTATGTTTTTCTTTTCTAGTATACCAAAGTTTGAATCCTCATTTTTCAATTTCTCTAGCATAGCTGGTCTTACAAGCAGCAGGCATTGCCCCTAACAGTTCCCCAATTTAGTCACCACCCAAGGAATAAGGAAACCAGACTGTACCCTCTATGAAACCGTATTCTAACATTTATCTAACAAGCAATCTCATATGCTTAAGCTGAAAAATCACTTCTTTTTTTTTTCATAAATACCAAGAAGCGTTCAAATTAAGTTTAATAAAATCCAGTGGCTTGAATCTGATCAAAGGAAATCGTTCTTTAGAAACAAATAGCTGCAGCCTTGTCAAAGCATAATTAGATTTCAAATGGTTCCGCTCAGAAACCTTCCTGAACAAATTGAGAAAAGCACATACTTTACTTATTATTCAGAGATAGTATTAATACCTGCAAAATAATATCCCCAATCTTTTCCCTAGCAATCCCTGTACCAAGAATTGCGCCAAGAAAATCACCATGGGAACAAGGTTGAAACACAAAGTTCCCTGTGATACTGGAAAGAGCATCCACTTAACCCATATATATTAGATGTTCCATTAACCTACACCATTGAAGCCACTAAAATCAGAAAATGGTAGAGATCACACTCACATCAATCCTGCAACAATATCTGGAGCACTCATCAATGCTTCTGGGTGTCCAACAGAAAGACGACAACGCTCAGCCTAGACAATATTGAAGATATATCTGCAGATTAGAAAACATAATTTAAGCCTTAACAGAAACTTGCTGCATAATTGTTTAGTTTGACCTGTGGGTATCCTCCTTGAGCTAGGGCTTTGACATCAGACAATTTTTCCAGAACAAGCAAAGACTCCTTAAGCACAGGTGGAGTAAGAAAATCTGTATGGAATACTTCTCTTCTGGATGATGCTCGTTTTGCCTATAGGGAGTGCAGAAAAATGATTGAATAATTAAACACCAATCATTTTCAATTAATAACATAAAAACAGCCTTCATCTTCAGTTCAAACAGTCCATATAATTATGATAAAAGAAATACTTCATCAAAGGCAACAGTGTGAGGGCACGGTGATATCCATAGTCAATTAGTGGAAATACCATGTCAAGAATAAGCTTCACATCTTCAACGGTATTTTTGTCCGCCAGTCCCCTAAGTAAAACATCATTATCCCCCTTT
Organism: Malania oleifera; assembly: GCF_029873635.1. Lineage (NCBI taxonomy): Eukaryota > Viridiplantae > Streptophyta > Magnoliopsida > Santalales > Ximeniaceae > Malania > Malania oleifera. Next base: position 134,771,230 of record NC_080417.1, read on the forward strand.
ATAGCTTGCACCAATTGACATATTCCTGAAGCTAAGTTGCGTCAGATTCTTAATAAATGAATAGCATAACTCAAAAACAAAGCATATTTTAAACATATCAGTTTGTAGAACTGTTGACTGTCAAGGAATTTAAACCTTTTTGCTGCAAAATGTTCATAGCAAGTGGAAACCACTAGTGCTGCTACCGAACAAAATCAGTGGGAAGTCATCTGTTCCACCTATTTCTTCCATTACAAAAATTAATCTTGTTGAGAACCCATGAGTTCTCAACAACTTGTTATAGAATTAGAATATTAGACTTGTAAAACATTGGTTGTTATTTGTGAGAGAATTGATAGGCAGAGTATTCTGAAAATATTTGTATTTCTGTATTTGTTTCGTGTAGCATACATAGCAATTTATACTAATGTAATTACAACTGATTTCCTACTTTAACGTTGAACAATTCAAACTCCTACAGATATACAAATTCAGTTACTCAGGATCGTATCTCCTCATTGTTGTCCTCCTGATTTGCTGCTATGATTTGTTATCCTCCTGATTCTCAGCCTTGACTTCAGCTACAATTACTTGATCCTCTACACGCCCCCTCAATCAGGAGGGTAGATCACGAACATTCAGATTGTTTTGCACTTGTTTGAATTTTATTGGTGGTAATGGTTTGGTAACAGCATCGGCCAACTAATCTCTACTGGAAATGAATTGAACCACCAATTGTTTGCTGCGAACTTGATCTCTAACAAAGTGAAAATCTATTTCGATGTGTTTTAATCTTGCATGAAACACAGGATTGGAGGTGAGCTAAGTTGCTCCAATATTGCCACACCATAGGATTGGAGCTTGTCGTAGAGGAAAACCAAGTTCAGATAAAACTGATTTGATCCATGTAATTTCGGCTGCTGTATTTTCTAGCGCCTTGTATTCAGCCTCAGTACTGCAGCAAGCTACCGTAGGCTGCCGTTTGCAACTCCAGGAGACCAAGTTGGATCCCATATATATGCAATAAGCACCCATTGATCGTCGATCATCCCTATCAGCTGCCCAGTCTGAGTCAGAATATGCCTGCAATCTGAAATCCGTAGCTTTGGTGATTAGTAAACCTGTAGAAATTGAATGTTCAAGATAGCGCAATATTCGCTTGACTGCAAACCAGTGGGAATCAAGAGGCCTATGCATGAATTTACTGACTTTGTGTACAGCAAATGCTAAACCAGGCCTTATAAATGCAAGATATTGCATGCTGCCGACAATACTTCGATAGAGACTTGCATCCTCAAAAGGTTTTCCATCTGTAGAATTGAGGTGACAATTAGAGGCCATAGGACTGCTGCAAGGTTTGGCCTTATCCATGTTGCTCTGTTTAAGCAAGTCAGCAATATACTCGCGCTGAGTTAGATAAAGGCCATCAGAACTCTGCAGTGCCTCTACACCAAGGAAGAAATTCAGAGAACCAAAATCTTTGACAGCAAATGTTTCCTTTAAGCAATTTATCACTCTGCTGATTGCAGCTGAACTTGAACCCATTATCAAGATATCGTCAACATAAATGAGAATATAAACAATAGTTGTTGTTCTAAAAACAAAAAGTGATCTATCAGCTTTACTTTCATGGAAATCTAAGGACTTGAGCTTGTCTGAAAGTTTAGAGAACCAAGCTCTTGGGGCTTGCCGCAAACCATAGAGCAATTTATGTAACTTACAGACATGATTTGGATATTGTGGATGAATATAACCCTGTGGTTGAGACATGAATACTTCTTCTTGCAAATCACCATGCAAAAATGCATTTTGCACATCCAGTTGCTTTATAGGCTAATTATAAGAAATTGCAATGGAAAGCACTAACTGAATAGTTGCATGTTTGATGACTGGACTAAAGGTCTCATAGAAGTTGATTCCTTCTTGTTGGTGGAATCCTTTGGCGACTAGTCAAGCTTTGTAACGCTCAACAGTCCCATCTGCTTTCTTTTTAACTTTGTAGACCCAACGAAATCTCACAATGTTGGCTTCAGCTGAAGGTGAAACCAAAGACCAAGTGCCATTTTGCAGCAAAGCAGAAAAATCTTTATTCATTGCTTCTCGCTAGTGAGCAAACTTTGATGCCTGAGTATAAGACGTAGGTTCCATGGCTATATTACTACTTCCTGCTAACAATGCTTGAGGTAGTGGATACCGAATACAGCCATCACTTGGTTGCCAAGGTTTATGAATGTTAATCTTTGATCTTGTTGTCATAGAATGACTGTTTGTTACTCTGCTGGGAGAGGCAGGTATCAACTGTGAAGCAGGCAGTGTGTTAACAGGTTGGGCTGGAATAATAGCAGACTGGAATTCTGCAGTAAACATATCATGTAGATGTGTATTTGATCTGTTCCTGCAGGCAGAGACGAACAAGGTGCAAATTGTGTGCTCATGGAAATATAATTATTCTGCAAATCTCTCAAACTCATAGATTTTGAAACATTGATTTGACGTGGAAGAGAAACGGAATGTGATGACTGCTCAGTAGGGAAGCTGGGATTGGTGTCTTTGATGTAAAGAAGAAGTGTTTCATCAAATATGACATGTATGGAAACATAAACCTTACCAGTAGAAAGATCGAGGCACTTATACCCTTGATGACAAAGACTATAACCAATGAATATGCATATTTTTGAGCGAAAATTGACGTTATTTTTATTGTAAGGTCTCAAGTTAGGCCAGCATGAACAGCCAAAAACACGCATAAAAGAATGGTCCAGCACACAGTGATAAAGAGTTTCATAACGTGATCTTTGCTTTAAAACTGGTGTGGGAAGCCTGTTTATAACATACGCAGAAGTTTGAAAGGCATCTTCTCAGTAAAGCTTTGATAAATTCGAGTGTACCAACATGCTTAAACCAACTTCGACAATCAATGTTTACGCTCAATTGAACCGTTTTGTTGATGAGGGCAAGCTAGTTGATGATTAATTCCAGTGTTTTTAAAATAAGTGTTCAAGTGCCAAAATTCACCACCCCAGTCAGAATAGATGGCTTTTATTTTTCTTTCAAAATGTTTTTCAACATATGCTTGATACAAAAGAAAAATTTGTTCGACATCTGACTTGAGTTTAATAGGGAATAACCAAAGAAACTTGGAATAATCGTCTAAAAAACTTACATTATATTTGGCACCAGTGATAGAAACCATAGATTTGGGTCCCCATACATCACTGAAAATTAAATCCAAAGGTTTGGAAGAAACTAACGCAGAAGATTGAAAAGGTAAGTCATGACTCTTAGCCATTTGACATTCAGGGCACACAGAGTGCATCTTATTTTTCTCTACTGGAAAGGAAATGCTGGAAAGAACTTTGTTGACGACAGGAGCTGAGGTGTGTCCAAGTCTACGATGCCACACATGAAGAGAGACACGAACATTGGAAAAGGCTTGAGGGAGACTCGATTTGGTGGAGAACCGATAGAGGCCATCACTAAGATGTCCTTGATGAAGGACCTTCCCCGAGTAGTCCTTCACAATAAAGAAATGGGCATGAAACTCAAAATAAACACTATTATCAACACAAAATTGCTGCAAAAATATTAAATTCTTTTGAATCTCAGGGACAAGAAGGACTTGGTTAAGAATAAAGGTAGAAGTAGCCGTTGAAAATTTAGAGGATCCAGTTTTAGAGATTTGCAAACCTTGACCATTTCCCACTTGAATATATCTAAACCATTGTAGTCATCATTCGTTAGGCTCATATTAGCTACATCATTGGTAAGATGATGGGTTGCACTTGCATCAGCGTGCCTCTAAGTCTCCCAATTGCCATTACTCACAGCTACCATAGCCTGCTTGGGTGCTGGTTTTGGAGTCCTCATAAGAAAGATCAAATCTATGATAACATTTTCGAGCAGAATGTCCTGGTTTACCAAAAACCTAGCAAATAAGAGGAGACTGATCATTGCTTCGGTCAGCATAATTGAAGCCACCACACCCCCTTCCTCAAGGACCATAGCGTCCACTTCACGCAAAAGACTAGCATTGATGTTGAGCAACATTTGCAGATGCTTGCTGGACTATAAGAGCAAGTTGGTGTCGAGAAAAACGAGCTTCCATGGTCAGTAATAGAGAATAAATTTCTTCAAGTGTCACAGTGTCAATGCGGGCAGAGATGGAGGCCACGAAGCTGTCATATTCATGGCCTAACCCTGCAAGCACGTAAGTGATAATATCGTCACAAGTCATAGGTTGTCCTGCAATGGCTAACTTGTCTATAAGTCTCTTGATGAAGAGAAAATACTTTGTGGCAGATTGGCTGCCCTTAGTTGCAGTGGCCAATTGTGAGCGTATTTAAACAATTAACGCATGAGATCTGGAAGAGAAAGTTTCATCGAGAGCACGCCAAACAGCGTTGGATGTTGTATAGTTGACTACCTAAGCAAGCACCCCTTCAGTGAGGGAGGACATGAGCGTGCTAAGAATGAGGTTGTCCTGACGCACCCACTCAGTGTAAGCAGGATTTAGTATTTTAGAAATAACCCTAGTTTCAGAGTTAGAGACAGAAATGGTTTTGCTTGGTTTTGTTGTGGTACCATCAATGTACCTAAAGAGATCCTAACCTATGAAATAAGGCACCATTTGTGCTTTCCAAAGAAGATAATAGTCTTGAATAAGTTTGACAATAACAACATTAGAGATGGAGATAATAGAGGGATGGTTGGGAACTTGAGTTTCAGTAATAGTGGAGGAGGAAGGAGATGAGGAATACATAGGTAGACGTTGGTCTTTTCACGGCTCGAATGATACCATGTGAGAAAATTGATAGGCAGAGTATTATGAAAATATTTGTATTTCTGTATTTGTTTCGTGTAGCATACATAGCAATTTATACTAATGTAATTACAACTAATTTCCCACTTTTACGTTGAACAATTCAAACTCCTACAACTATACAAATACAGTTACTCAGGATCGTATCTCCTCATTGTTATCCTCCTTATTTGCTGCTATGATTTGTTATCCTCTTGATTTGCTGCTATGATTTGTTATCCTCCTGATTTGCTGCTATGATTTGTTATCCTCCTGATTTGCTGCTATGATTTGTTATCCTCCTGATTTTCTTCCTTGACTTCAGCTACAATTACTTGATCCTCTACACTATTATGGTTGGCGATTCGACACAATTGATTTTTTCATATTATTCAATGCACAAGAGAGATCCCCTAATATGGGTGTCTTTTGGACGGGGGCCAATATGACTCTAGTATGCCCCAGTACACAAGGCCTGAAAGAGGTCTGAGAGGAGGGATGTTTGGAACTCTCCCCGACATTGCATGGGCAAATTGCTGAATATAACTATCACGTCATGTTCTATTGGGAAATAGCAAATGCCAACTCAAACTACTCGCCAAATTTTTCAATTCTATACTTTAGTATATAATGTTCCAACTCCATGTTACTAATCATTGGTGTTTAGTATAATGTTCCAACTCCATGTTACTAATCATTGGTCAAATGAACTTGCATTAGACAGCTACAACTTCGTTTGCATAATCAACCGAGATTGCTCCTAAGCGATTCAAAGTAATTGATAATATTTTTCCCCCAATCAAAACATCGTTAGACAGGTTCACATATAAACTCCAACATACTATTTGAGAAAAATCTGCCCATGATACTAATTTCAACGGGCACAAAATCTAACCCAATTTCACTGTTCAAAACGATTTTAATACACCACAAGCACAAGGTTGGCCAAATGGGTACCTGAGATTATGCAAAATTGCTGAAATTAAACTCAAATGCGAGCATATTAAGTGTAATCCACAGGATTTCATGCTGAAAAATGAATGACCCAGAGACGCATTCTACCTGAAGAAATGGAAGGAGTTATGACAGGAGCAAAACGGAAGGTTCCGTAGCAAGACAGCTTGTGGGGGTAGCTGTAAAGAGATGCACGAGCATGAACTGCTCTTCTTAAGACTGCTGGTGCTGCGAAGCTTGTGGCCGCCATGCTCAGTGCGCGTACTGCGCCCATGGGGCGTTCGCTGCAACAACACCGGCAACTGGAAATTGCCAAATTGGTGACGGTCGCTACTTGCGCCTAAACGTAGAGGCCCGGTTCATCGGCTCAGGGATGGGCTGGACTGAACCGAACCGGTTTCTGGGTGCCCACAGCCAAGCCCTATGCTCTGTGTGGTAAAATTGAAAAATTAAAACCTACTTATTATCGAATGACCCACATAAGATTTAGTTAGTTAATAACAATAAATCTAAATTTAAATAATTTATTAAGAAATTTTAAAATATAAGATAATAGAATTTAAGATATTTGAAAATCATAATAGATTGAAGAATTTTCAAAATTTAAAACTCTCTAATTATATAATATTAAAATTACTAAAATAATGTAAAACTCGCATTATTAAAATTAACTTCAAAATATATATATAATTATGTGAACACTTCTCGAGTGTTATTTTTCATGACTAGAGAATTTAGAAAAAGAAAAAAGAAAAAGAATATGACACTTAAAATAAGTGGTATTTTGACACTTACTTTTATTATAGGATCCTATAAAATTATTCTTAAACATGTTTTAAATTACAAATATTAATATTTTTAATTAACAATTTTATTAATAATTATCTATAATTAAAATTTAAATGTTTTCTAGTTAAAATAGTATAAGATTATTATTTTTAATTAATAATAATCTTATTATTAATGTATATTTATAACATAGAATTTTTAAATACTGAAATTTGAATTAAAAAAAATCCTACGTACCAATAACCAGACCCAAGTACCTGACCCGAACTCTAAAACCTAAATACCCATATCCATATTCAGATCTGGGTTCAATTGTCTATATCCAAACATCCATACCTAACCTGGGTCCAAATTTGACCTAAATCTAAGCTCAAGTTCACCCATTGACCTAAACTCGTTAGACTTAAAACCTAAGAACCCAATACCTTAGGGCCCAATTGGGCTCAAACCATTACCAAACAACAAGCCCACTTGGGCTTAACTCAAAATTCACTTACTTGACTGGCCCACTTCCAAATTGAGCCCCATTGTGCTAGGCCCAATTAGTCAAGCCTCATTTAAATAAGTTCAAGCCCAATTCTCTACAAACCAATACCCAAAGCCCAAAGCCTAATTTAGTTCGTCCCATTTAAGCCTAATCTAACTTAAATCCAAAACCAAATTCTAACCTGTTGACCTGACCTTATTGGTTACGCCTGGTTTTGTATATGACAAATACTCATTGTATCTAATGAGTGTTTGAGTTTTTGTGCAGGAACTAAGACTGTTAAGATAAAGGTGTACACAACGCAAGTAAAGCCTGAAAACCAATTTATAATTCAGCATTGTAATATATTTAATTGGTCTGTAATAGTAAGTAGGTATTTGGTTTGTAATAAGCTCACACACATCACATGTATGATTTACTACGTAAGCTCAAACAAACCATGAATGAGAAAAGACCTTAGGGTGTACCCTTCGGTCGACCGACACCGGACTTTTTCGGTGTCTTCAAATTGGACCTCAAGTGACCCTAGGACACACACATTTACACATATGTTTATTAGGCACTTGAATAGGGCTTGTATGTTTCGAAACGGGACTGAAATGCACACATGGTGCACTTTCGGTCGACCAGCCAAGCCAGTTCATTTTGGCCTGGTCGACCGAAACCAAGCCTGGGTCAACAATTGACTAGGGGTGAGCATAATTCGGTGAAAATCGAATTAACCGAATTAACCGGCCGAAATTGGTCGGTTCGGTTCGGGTAAAAAACTTGGTTCAGTTGGTTCGGTTGGGATTTTACAAAAATTCGGTTAATCGGTTTCGATTCGGTTAACAACCAAAAATAATTCGGTTAACCGATTAACCGAATTATTAATTAATTAAATTTTAAGTATAAATTATGAATATAATTGTTTTTTATTATGAACATGGATATACCTTATGAAAATTAATGTTGTCGTCGAAGGGGATGACAACGCCGACAATAAATTTTTTCAGAGAAATTTTTTTCATTTTTTTATTTTCAATGTTTCAATAATAACAAAAACATCGCCTTTTTTTTTTTTTATTTCCACTTGATTTGCGAAGACCTAGAATAAATAAATAAATAAAATTTATTGCACCTCAAAATAAATAAGCCTATGTGATAGAGTAAATGCATCAACACAATTATTAAAATAAATTAGTTATGAAATTTTTATTTAATGTATAATTGAATAAATTCGGTTAAAATCGATTAACCGAATTACCCGAATTGGTAATTCGGTCGGGTTCGGTTCGATGTGATTCAATAATTCGTTCGGTTCGGTTAACAACATTATTTAACCGAATTTTTTGGTTAATTCGGTTAATTACCTTAATTTGGCCGAACCAACCGTTTGCTCACCCCTACAGTTGACCAAGGCCCTAGTCGACCAAACCAGGTAGTTCAAAAGGCCTTGATCGACCGAAAACCCCTGGGGTCAAAAGTTTGACCATCGAGTCGACTAACCCTTTTTGTACTCCAACTACTTGGTTGACCAGAGGGTCCTCGGGAGAAATCCCAGCGATCTGGTCGACCGAACCAGGCAGTTCAAAATGTTTTGATCGACCAAACCTCAAAAAATTGAGAAATCGCCCTCTTTTGGTCAACCGAGCCTTCAGTTCAAAAGTCCCCTGGTCGACCGAAGCATATGAGACTTGGTCGACTGAACTTGTTCTAGTCGACTGGACCTCTCGGGTTGCCCTGATTTTTTGCTGCAGTTAATATTTTTTAAACAAGGTTAAAATGTTTTAAACGTCATTAAACTTCCCTAAGAATACCCAATAGGTCCCCAACGGTCATATTTTCTCCTATGCCTATGTATATAAGGTCATTTGAGAAAATTAGTAATGGATTAACCACTTTGATTATGGGAGAATTCTCTGAAAACCTAAAATCCTATACTACTCATTTTTTTACTCAAATCACTCATACTTGCCTTCTATTATTTCCTACATCATTTGTAAGTTGATTGAGTGTTTTGCTTAAATAGGTTTGCTCTCCTTGTGTTACTTGTTTGACGCGATTTTCTTGAGAGCCAAACCTAAGGATTCTTAGGGGGCTTTTGCTAATAAGCCTATCCTAAGAAGACTTTGTTTGATCTTCTAAGCTTGCACCTTTATTGCAAGATCTTGAGAAGATTGTATTTGTTTTTGGTTGCAAAAACTTTTCAAACACTTCCAAATATCTATTGCGCTTTTATCTTGTAAAATATTTGAAGAGATATTTGTTTGTGTGATAGTGGTCTTTGTTGCAATATTCACTCACTCATATATTATTTGTTGAAAGCAAAGATTACACATTCATTGCAAACCAAGCAAATACTCCATTGATACTTGCATGCTTGAGACAGCCTGCTAATTGAAATCCTTGAGACTTGACATCTTTGTGTGAACTTATTGGCTGAATATCTTGTGATACAAAAGTTGCTTGTTTGACACTCTCACGTACGCATTACACTGATAGAAAATACTTTCGAGAGTTGAACCATCTAGACCACATTGAGCTTACGTATTGAATTATATTGTGGTGTATGTTATTGCGCGCATTTGGGTACATATCTGCTTTACATGAAAGCACAATCACTGTACTATCTGATTATATACACATTTGTTGTATATCTAAGCAAGGGCCTGAAGAGGGAGACTAGCCCTGGAATAGTCCCGGATTGGCTTAGACCCGGTTAGGAAAGTTAGGTGTATCGTCCTGTTAAGGCGTGTAGGTTGAGGTCAGCCCCGCTAATTGACCTAGATAAGGTTGAGGTCAGTCCTGTGTTAATTTGACCTGGTTGTAAACGGTGCCACTCCACCCTTTAGTGAGCTATTAGTGGAATCCTCTGGCTTGCGAGCTAGAGGCGGGGACGTAGGCATAGTTGGCCAAATCCTGATAACATATCGTGTGCCTTGTTTATATTTATGTTCTTTATATTTACCGCACATGTATGTTTTGGTGTGAATGATGCGTTTGATTTAATTTCCGCATCATTTTTATCTACGCATTTGGAATCGCATAAAAAGATCCTAGGTCTGTGTAATACTGATTGTACAATTAGTTGAACCTAGGAAGAAAGTTTAAAATTCCAATTCAAACCCCCCCTCCTCTCGGGAATACACCTTTTCTAACATAACCAACCCTCAACCCAAATATAATGGACCCATTGACCCAAGCCCATTCAGACTTAACCAGTCTAGCCCACCAATTTACTCATGCTCCAAACCCAGTTTAATATGTCATAACCCTAGTCAACCTTAGCTCTTGTTTGGACTCCAAGAAAATCTACAAAAACGGCCAACCAATTCTCAAAACAATTTTAAAAAAAAATTTAAAAAAAAAAACTAATTTGTAGAAATTTTGGTAAAAGATTTAAAACTCTATTTTATAGATTCGTAAATAAAAATACAAAACTAGAAAAGAAAAACAAAATGCAAAGAAAAAGAAGTTGAAAAATAAAATGAAGAGTAGAAAGAGAAAGGGAGGGAGGGAGGGGGGGGAGAGAGAGAGAGATGTGAAAGAGAGAGGGTGAGATATGTGAGAAGAAAAGAGAGAGCGTAAAACAGAGAGAGAGAGAGACAAAGAGAGAGATCAATGAAGAGAGAGAGAAGTGAGATCAAAGAAGAAGACTGAAAGAGAGTTAAGAGAAAAAAAGAGGTTCGAAGAGGAGAGAGAGAGAGAAGTGAGATTGAAGAGAGAGAGAGAGAGAGATGCGGGAAGTGAAAGAGAACAAGGAAATTAGGGAGAAAGATGTGTGTGTGTGTGTGTGTGTGTGTGTGTGAAAGAGAGAGAGAGAGAGAGAGAGAGAGAGAGAGAGAGGGAGTTGTGTGTAGAGAGAAGAGATATGGGTGAGAGAGAGTAACGGAGAAGAGAGAGAAAGAGATTCAAGAGAATTTGGAGGAAGGAAAAGAAAAAGAAAATAAAAGAAAAGAAAAAAAGAACCTATATACAGAATTTTTAAACAAAAAAAAATGGGACAGGTGTCATCATACTAACAGTGATCGTGACGCTGCCATGAGCACGACTTTTGGGGCGACGTGTCGCAATCCTAACCATCCAATGTCACACCCCGAACCCGAAAATAGGACCTGGGGGTGAAAATATAATCTAAAATGTCCCTATATCTGATAAAACATTCAAAGATACAGTACAATGGATGAGGGTCCAACCCCGTGGGGTTCCCAGGCATTGTAAACACATCTAATCACAATCATATATGTAGCGGAAAAAGGTCATTCTATAACAATATATACAGTACTATACCAAAGTCTATACAAGAACAGAACATGGCTCTATCAAAACGTACAAACGGATGCCCAAATACATCTCAAAATGGCAACCCACCAAAAATACAGTTCTAGCACTTACCCAAGTGTTAAACGCAGTACACCGGCCACTACGCTCCCTACACCAGGATGCTAGTTTCGGTTACTCGAAGGACCTGTAAAAAATGTACGTATAGTAGGGGTGAGACACCTCTCAGTAAGGAAGAACACGGGTTATATCGGTGTGTGGCATTTGAGTGTTATCATGATGCAACATACACGCAGTTAAATGCAGTCTAGTACTAATTCACACAGTGCATACACGCACCCATATACATACACATGATCAGCAATCCCGGTGTCGTCACACCCTTCGGCCCAAAGCCAGCCCACGACATATGGTGTTGACTCGTAGCCAACCCGCGAAGACGGTGCCACCGGCACATGGCCAATCCCCGACTCCCATGGCATCGTACCAGCGCATAACTGGTGAATCCACACCCTTCAGCCTGATCTACCGGAATAGGCTCACGCCCTCGGATATAGAGCCGGACACTTTTGCCCACATGACAGGCGGTAAATACACGCCCTCGGATATAGAGCCGGACACCTTAGTACCTGGAATTATTTCGGAACCGCGTTCCTACTAACATTTCAACACATCACACACACATGCATGCTCATATAACCAAACAAACCACACCCATTTGGTAATCTAAATCATGGTTTTCCAAACAAATACAGTTTAAACAAGTCAAGGTACGGTCATCCCAATATCACAGTATAAATCAACATATACCCGCAGTTTTCAACAAAACCAAAGATGCAGCCCGTCACTCCCTTTTCCCAAAATTGTAATAATGAAAAACCCATAATTTTTCTCATTAGATCCCCCCAAATGAGTAGCCAAAACACACACAGGACCGTGGACCACAGTTCCACCGAGTCCGATTTCAAAAATAACCAATATAAACATAATTCCCCTTACCTTTTCCCCGAATAAAAAATCTCGAACCCCAAGGCCCCTAAACAGCGAACCGAGTTTCAAAACCTACAAATCACAGTACAAAATATGTTCACAAGACAGTTTCCTACAAAACTACGGGATCATAAATGAAAACTGAGCCTTACCTCGATTTTTCGCCAAAACCCGAAAATCTCCGAAACGAGATTCCGATCCATAGAAATTGTAGAAAATCCTTCCACGATCCTCGTGGTAACTTCAGATTTCCGATTCCATCAACGATCGGTGAAGAAATCTAGAGAGAGAGAGTGTAGGGAGAGTTCTAGAGAGAGAGAGATAAATGATTGAAGTTTCTTAATGAGGAAGTAAAAGAAAATCCTATTTATAACCCTTTGACTCGGGCACATTCATCGACGAAGTGGTGCCTTCGTCGACGAATCTTTCACTGCCTTTGTCGACGATTCGGTGGCCTCATCGACGAGTCTTGATATTCCCTATTTCTGAAACTCCTCGGCTTCTCTTCGTCGACGAGTTTCTGAATTTCGTTAATGAGAAGAACAAATGTTTCGTAGACGAAATATGCCAAATTTCCCAATTTGCCCATCTCTTATTTATTTAAACCCATTTATCACGGTTCGGGTTCTTACATCTAATGTGTGTTTTCTCCAGACAGTCAGATCATTGCCATATCAGCGATCCGTGTTAAATCTCCACAGCCCATTGTGTTTTGCCACGTGGCAGGTGATGCCATTCTAGCATTGCCATGTTGAAATAAATTTTTAAAAAATAAAAAAATATGTGTCACATGTTGCCATCGTCGGCTAACATGTTGTTGCCCTCATCCCCAATTGGGTCAGCCCAATTTAACTCGAGTCAACCTTAGTTGACCCGTTGACTTTAGTTCAAACCAGTTGAACTGGTATGACTTCCTTTGAACCGCTTGATTTATTTTATAATTTAAAATTTGATTTTTAATTCATTTTAAATTTTTAAAAATTATAAAAAAAAAAGAAAATTATTTTAAAAAATAGAAAAATAAATAAAAACTGTTTGAGTCATTTTTTACTCAAATAAAAAAAATTAAAAATAAAATGCCAAAAAATTAAATAAAATGGTAGAATATTCTTTAAAAGCCCTAGAAAATTATGGAAAATACTCAAAATTTCAGAAAATTTTTTGGAAAATTGGGGAAAAATTTTGGGAATGTTTTAAAGACTTTTTGTTTGAGTTTGATAAAAATTTAAGTTGTCACAACATCCCGATTAAGGGTCTGAAATGACAAGAGATAATAATAAATTGAAGGTTCGATGGAGTCATCACTAACCTGTTATTTTCCTATGTGCAGTTAGTTCACCTAATTATTACTCGTTGATTGGTCTCTAGACTAATATTAAGGCTAAACAACTAGTAGTTTCAGTATACTTTTACCAAAGTTGGGATCAGGAGGTTAGTTATGTGAGGGAAAGGTATTAGCACCCCCTACACACGTTCTACGAATAGTACCTAATTAATTATTGTTGTAGTATGTAGCTTATATTGAGTGGAACACATATACAGAGAAAGCATGCTGAGGAAAAAAAAAAAGAAGTTGGTCTGCAGAAATATCGTTAAAGGTTCGATGGTTACATCGATAATTTTAGACAGAAGTCAAGTCTAGAAGAAAACCATCGATGGTTTGCATAGTCCATCGACGGTTTCAGACTGAAAAGAAAACCGTCAACGGTTTTATTCAGCACTGATTTTGAAATTTGAATTGGGAAGATCAATAGGTTGGGGATACGGAGGCAAATCCTTTAGGGATTGATGTAGGGGTATTTAGGGAATTTTCTAATCCCTTTGTACATGTAAGGTTAGCATAAATACAATGTTGTAACCTTGATTTTGATAGATAGTGAAATTCAGCTGTCGCTTGCTCTTGTGGACGTAGGCATTCTGCCCATGTGTCTTTTATTACTTTCATTATTTCTATGTGTTTTCATATTGTTCATCATAATTGTTGCATCACACGATCATTTCTGCATTCATTTGCACACCAAATTGGTATCATAGTTATTGGTTACAGTGGCTGGGATTTCTTATGCAAAGTTCTCCATTGTCAAGTTCGACAAATCAAAAAATTTCGGACTATGGCAGAGGAGGGTTAATGATTTGTTAGTGCAGCAGAGTATGGTGAAGGTGTTATACAAAAGACAGCCGGAAGGCATGCACAACATGAGTTGGAATGAACTGGAAGTGAAGGCTATGGTGACTATCAGGCTTTGTCTGGCTGATGACGTGATGTTTCATGTCATGGATGAGGAATCGTCGGCGGCAGTTTGGCTGAAATTGAAAAGTCAGTATGTGTCCAAATCATTCATGAACAAGTTTTATCTTAAGCAAAAACTATATGGGCTTAAGACGTTAGAGGGTTTGAATATGAACCATCACATCAACGTGTTTAATCAGATCATCAATGATTTGAAGCGAGTTGATATGAAGTTCGAAGATGAAGACAATGCATTGATGCTATTGAATTCCATACCTGTGTCTCCTATGTATGAAAATTTGGTTACAACTTTGATGTGTTTAAAGGAAACTCTCAAATTGGAGGGGGATATGCTTTCTATGTCATCCAGTTCAGAGCAACTTACAGATTCTTGGATTCTAGATTCGATAAGCTCCTATCACATGACACCCAATAAAGATTGGTTCACCACCTATAGGTTAGTAAATTTTAGTTTTATTTTGATGGGTAACGATGCATCATGCAAAGTTGTCGAGATAAGAAAAATCATAATTAAAATGTTTGATGGTGTTGTTAGAACATTGTGTGATGTTAGGCATATACTAGATTTAAGGAAGAATCCGATTTCATTAGACGCTTTAGATTGCAATGGATTTAATTACAAGTCTTAAAGTGGAGTAATGAAGGTGAGTAAAGGTGTCTTGATAGTGATGAAGGGGCAAAAATTAGCAGGAAAAATCTATACACTGCTAGGTACCACAGTTGCAGGTGGAGCTACAGCTCCAGAGTTTGAGTCAAATAGTACTATCTTGTGGCATATGAAGTTAGGACATATGGGTGAGCGTGGGATAATGGAGCTTCATAAGAGAAATCTTTTGAAGGGTGTCAAAACATGCAAGCTTAATTTCTGCAGGTATTGTGTTTTTGGAAAACAGAATAGGGTGCAGTTAAAGACAGCCACACACAAGATGGAGGGAATTCTTGACTATATTCATTCAAATGCTTGGGGGCCAGTGAGGGTAGCATCACGGGGAGGACATATGTATTTCGTGAGTTTTATTGATGATTACTCACGAAAGGTCTGGGTGTACTTCATGCGACACAAGTTAGAGATGTTTGTCAAGTTCAAATTATGAAAAGCTGAAGTGGAAAATCAGACTAAGAGGAAGATCAAATGCCTCGGGTACGACAATGGTATTACATACACAAATTCAAAGTTCATGGAGTCGTGCGAACATCATGGCATTAAGAGACATTTCACAATACGTAAGACACCACAACGGAATGGTGTGGAGGAAAGGATGAACCAAACAATAGCTGAAAGAGCTTGGTGTCTTGGGTTGAATGCAAGGTTTGCAAAGAACTTCTACGTAGAGGCAATGAATATGTCATGTTTTGTGATTAACATATCACCGAGGGCAACACTAGATGGGAAAGTAGCAGAGGAGGTGTGGAAAGGTAGCGTGGTAGACTACTTTGGTTTGAGGGTGTTTGGATGTCTAGCCTACGTGCATGTTTCTAGTGAGGAGAGATCGAAGCTTGATGTAAAGTATAGATAGTACATATTTATAAGGTATCAGAAAGGGGTGAAAGGTTTTAAATTGTGAGATTCGAAGGCAAACAAGGTAGTAATAAGTAGAGATGTCGTTTTTTATGAGAAAGTCATGTTGCAACGTACTTAGGAATAAGAGAAATAGGTGCTAGAAAATTGCAGCAGCAATAAGCATGTGGTGCAAGTGGAGCTAAAGGCTCATGGTAGAGATGACAATGTTCAGATATAAGGAGTTCTAGCTTAAGAGATAGGCATCATCACAATATAGTTATAGATAGG
This sequence comes from Malania oleifera, assembly GCF_029873635.1. Lineage (NCBI taxonomy): Eukaryota > Viridiplantae > Streptophyta > Magnoliopsida > Santalales > Ximeniaceae > Malania > Malania oleifera. Next base: position 134,787,530 of record NC_080417.1, read on the forward strand.
CCCAAATGCACTATCAAGCCACCCCCAGGTATGGTTTTAATGATCTGGTTTCTTATGCACTCATTAATAATAGCAGGGATCCTACTAATTTTCAAGAGGCGGTACACAACCAAGAAAAAAGTATATGGATGGATGCTATGGTGGTCAAATGAGTGTATATTAAGAAGGAAACAAGTATTAGAAAAGGAAGGAGAAAATTTCAAGGCTCGTCTAGTAGAAAATGGTTACTCATAGAGGAAAGGGGTTGATTACGATGAGATCTTCTCCCCTATGGTCAAACACACTTCCATAAGGGCAGTGTTGGGTCTTGTAGCACACTTTGATATGTATTTGGTGCAAATGGATGTAAAGACAACGTTTCTCCACGGTGATTCGGAAGAGTTGATTTACATGGTACAACCAGAAGGATTTAGTCAGCCTGGACAGGAACACTTGGTCTATAAATTGTGAAAATCACTTTACAAGCTGAAGTAGTCTCTGAGGTAGTGGTACAAGCAGTTTGACTCCTACATGATCCGAATTGGCTACAGAAGATGTGAGTATGATTGTTGTATTAATGTGAAGATTCATGATGACAGTTCATTTGTTTTTATGTTGCTTTATGTGGATGATATGTTGATTTCTATGAAGAGTATGACTGAGGTCAGCAAGTTGAAAACCCTGTTGAGTAAAGAATTTGACATAAAGGATTTAGGTTTGACCAAGAAGATTATTGGGATGGAGATTCGCAGAGACAAAGCTTCCAAGAGATTGTGGTTATCTCAGCGTAGCTATGTTGAGAGGGTGTTAGAGAGGTTCAACATGAACAATGCAAAATTGGTGAGTACACCTTTGGCAAATCATTTTAGATTGTTTAACGCTCAGTGCTCGAAGATAGATGATGAAGTTCGTGACATGTCAAAGGTCCCATATGCCAGTGTAGTGGGGTGTTTGATGTATGTTATGGTTTGTATAAGACTGGATTTGGCACAAGTCATTAGTGTGGTAAGTTTCTTTCAAATCCGGGATGACAACAGTGGGATGTAGTCAAGTGGATTTTCAGATACTTGAGGGGTATTACATACTATGGCATCATGTAAGAACCCGACCCTAGATATGTAGATTGACTAACTAACGAAAGGGTAAAAAGGTAAATTTTGCAGGTTTCGTCGACGAATTCATTGTTCTCATCGACGAAGGCCTTCATAATCTTCGTCGCCAAAATTCAAAGCCTCGTCGATGAATAGATACCAAACATATTGTAAAATATCAGAATAGGGTTCATCACTGAAGGAGCTGATTCGTCGACGAAATGTATGAATGATTCGTCGACAAAGCGCCGTCTCGTCAACGATGTTGGCCGGGTCAAAGGGGCTATAAAGAGCCTATTTCATTGCTTAGGTGCTAAGAAACCTCAAATTCTCTCTCTCTCTCTCTCACTCTCTCTCTTCAATTCTTCACTGTTCGTCGCCTAATTCAGCGATCTGACGTTACTACGTGGATTAGGGGAGGAATCTCTTCGAATATAGTGGATCAAAATTTCATTTCAAGGATTTTTGAGTTTTGACCCAAAAACGAGATAAGGGTCCGATTTCAGTTTTATTTCAGTATATATGTAGTAGTAAGAATTGTAGTGAATTATATTCCTTGGATGTTTAGGTTTTGGTGTCTAGGTTCGTACTTTTGGAGCCGTAGAGTTCGTATTTTGGTATTCGGGTAAAGGAAAGGGGATTCTATTTATATTAATTTATTTTTTGAAATCGGGATTGGTAAACCTGTAGTTTACGATCGTATGTATGTTTTGGTTACTTATTTGGAAAAATTTATCAAGTGAAATGCGGGATTTTTGGGTTACAATTTTTGAAAAAATTTGGGGGTTTCAGGTATCATCTCTATTTTTGTTGGAGAAATCGTATGTTGTATTAAAATTTGTAGTATTGAGATGATCGTACCCATATTTGTGTTAAACTGTATTCTTGAACTGAAAAACAATATGATTTGTTGTATTCTCAAATAAGTGTGGATTGAAATGTCGTATGTAAAATGTTCCAGGTTTTGTAAAAAATAGTTAGGGGCGGCTAATTACCGTACGCTAATTAGTATAGGGACATGAGTTCCAAAATTGTTCTAGGTTTTGTAAATTAGCTAGGGGCGGCTAATTACCGTATGCTAAATCAGCTAGAGGCGGCTAATTACCATACATTGATGTCATGTCTCGGCTAATTACCATGGGTGAGAGTGTTCAGCTCTATATCCGAGGGTGTGAAATATCGTTTGTTCTTTCCGGTTGGTCATCGATGGGTGTGAGCTACACCGTACTGGAAATGATATCACTGTGAGGCTTCGATTATTGTAGGGTATCGGGTGCTTGAGTGCGACGACACTGACCATATGTTTGGTATCATAGCTAACTGACACCCACGCTTTCGGACCCTAGGATGCTAGTTTCGGCTACCCGAATGACCCGAAAAACAATTGTATATTCAGGGTGAGACACCTCTTAGTAAAGAAGAAAGCAGGTTATATCATTGTGTGGCATACGAGTGTTATTCCGGCATAAAACATAACACAATATAATATAGTACAATACAGTTCAATACAATTCAATACAGTTCCAGTATTTTTCACAAATCCGTTCCAATACATACGATGCCAAACATACGGTTAGTGTTGTCACAACCAAAGCCTCACAGTGATATCGTTGCCAGTACGGTGTAGCTCACATCCATCGATGACCAACCGGAAAGAACAGGTGATATTTCACACCCTTGGATATAGAGTCGGACAATCTCGCCTACGGTAATTAGCTGATACATGGTGTCAGCGTACGGTAATTAGCCGCCCCTAGCTGATTCAGCGTACGGTAATTACCACCCCTAACTGATTTACAAAACCTGGAACAATTTTGGAACCCATGTCCCTATACTCATCAGCGTATGGTAATTAGCTGCCCTTAGCTATTTTTACAAAACCTGGAACATTTACATATGACATTTTATTCCACGCTTATTTGAGTATACAACAAATCATATCGTTTTTCAGTTCAAGAATACAGTTTAATACAAATATGGGTATGGTCATCTCAATACTACAAATTTTAATACAACATACGATTTCTCCAACAAAAATAGAGATGATACCTGAAACCCCCAAATTTTTCCGAAAATTGTAACCTAAAAATCCCACATTTTTACCCTATAGATTTTCCCAAATAAGTAACCAAAACATACATACAATCATAAACTATAAGTTTACCAATCCCAATTTCAAAAATAACTGATATAAATAGAATCCCCTTACCTTTTCCCGAATACCAAAATACGAACTCTACGACTCTAAAACTATGAAACGAGACACCAAAACCTAAACATCAAAGAACTATACTTCACTACAATTCTTACTACTACATATATACTGAAACAAAACTAAAATCAGACTCTTACCTCATTTTTGGGTCAAAACCCGAAAATCCTCGAAACGAAATTCTAATCCACTATACTCGAAGAGATACCTCCCCTAATCCATGCAGTAACGTCAGATCATCGAATTAGGCAACGAACAGTGAAGAATCGAAAAGAGAGAGAGAGAGAGAGAGAGAGAGAGAGAGAGAGAGAGAGAGAGAGAGAGAGAGAGAGAGAGAGAATTTGAGGTTTCTTAGCACCTAAGCAATGAAAATAGGATATCTATAGACCCTTTGACCCAGCCAATCTCGTCGATGAGATGGCGCCTTCATCAACGAATCATTGAAACATTTCATCGACGAATTGGTTTCTTCGGCGACGAACCCTATTCCAATATTTTACAACATGTTCGATATCTCTTCATCAACGAGGCTCTGAATTTTGGTGACGAAGATTATGAAGGCCTTCATCGCTGAGAACAATGGCTTCATTGACGAAGCCTACAAAATTTACTTTTTTACCCTTTCGTTAGTTAGTCAATCTACATATCTAGGGTTGGGTTCTTACAACCTCCCCTCTTTACAAAAATTTCGTTCTCAAAATTTGTAATTTCTCTTTTACCAACTCAACTGTAAGAACCCAACCCATGATAAGTGGGTTTAAATATGTAAAGAGAGGGGCATTTTGGTAAAGAGCAAGCCTCGTTGACAAAGCTAGATTTCGTCGATGAAGTCTTTGTCCTTCTTGTTGATGAAATTCAGAGACTCGTCGACGAGGAGAAGCTGAGGAGTTTCAGAAACCGGGAATATCATGATTCGTCGACGAATTCCCCGTCTTGTCGATGAGAAGACTATAGGGCCTTGTCGACGAGGGCACCATTTTGTTTATGAATTTTCTCGAGTCAAAGGGATATAAATATCAAATTTCATTGCTTCTTCATTAAGAAACTCAAATTCTATCTCTCTCTCTCTCTCGAACTCTCCCGACTCTCTCTCTCTCTAGATTTCTTCGCCGATTGTTGTTGGAATCATGAATCTAAAGTTACCACGAGGATCGTGGAAGGATTCTCTACAAGTTCTATGGATTAGAATCTTGTTTCAAAGATTTTTGGGTTTTGGCGTAAAATCAAGGTAAGGCTCGATTTTCAATTCTGATCTGGTAGTTTTGTAGGAAAATGTGTTGTGAGTATATTCTGTATTGTTGATTTTCAATTCGATTCGCTGTTTAGGGACCTTAGAGTGTGGGATTGGCTATTCGGAGAAAAGGTAAGGGGAACTGTGTTTATATTGGTTATTTTTTAAATCGGACTTGATGAAACTGTGGTTCACGGTCCTGTGTGTGTCTTGGCTACTCATTTGGGGGGATCCAACAGGGAAAATTATGTTGATTTATACTAGTACAGTTTTGAGAAAAAGGAGACGACGGGCTGCATCCCTGGTTTTGTTGAAAACCGAGGGTATATGTTGATTTATCCTATGTTATTGGGATGGCCGTGCCTTGACTTGTTTACACTGTATTTGTTTGGAAAACCATGATTTAGATTACCAAATGGGTGTGGTTTGTTTGGTTATATGAGCATGCATGTGTGTGATATGTTGAAATGCTAGTAGGAACGCGGTTCTGAAATTGTTCTAGGTACTGAGAGTGTCCGACTTTATATCCGAGGGAGTGTGTTTATTCCCTGCCACGTAGGCAAGAGTATCCGACTCTATATCCGAGGGCGTGAGCTTATTCCGACAGATCAAGCCGAAGGGTGTGGATCCACAAGTTAACGCCGGTACGATGCCATGGGAGTCGGGGACTTGCCATGTGCCAGTGGCACTATGTTCACGGGTTGGTTACGGGCCAACGCCATATGTCACGAGCCGGGTCCGGGCCAAAGGGTGTGACGACACCAGGATTGTTGATCATGTGTATGTGTGTGTGTATGCACTGTGTAAATTAGTACTAGACTGCATTTAACTACATGTATGTTGCATCATAATAACACTCAAATGTCACATACCGATATAACCTGTGTTCTTCCTTACTGAGAGGTGTCTCACCCCTACTGTACGTACATTTTTACAGGTCCTTCGAGTAACCAGAACTAGCGTCCTGGTGTAAGGAGCGTAGTGGCTGGTGTACTGCGGTTAGCGCTTGGGTAAGTGCTAGGATTGTATTTTTGGTGGGTTCCCATTTTGAGATGTATTTGGGCACCCGTTTGTATGTTTTGATAGAGCCTGTTTCTGGTCTTGTATAGACTCTGGTATGGTACTGCATGTGTATATATAGAATGACCTTTTTCCACTGCGTATATGATTGTGTTTGGATGTGTTTAGGGTGCCAGGAAACCCTATGCGGTCGGACCTTCATCCTTTGTACTGTATCTGTGGATGTTTTATCGGATACAGGGACAGGTTAGATTACATTTTCACCCCCGGGTCCCATTTCTGGGTTCGGAGCGTGACATCAACTACAAACCCAAACGCATACTCGACTCTAGGAAGAACCGGCGGCCACCAACATAGTAGCCCCGTCCCAAATACATACATACCCTCACTTATGGAGGAGGAATACCGTGGTTACATACATACACTGTCTCGGAGCTCACAATATCACATACTCTCCCAAAGACTAACCACATAATACTACTACGATAACATAGTATTATATACATACATACATACTCATACTGACCCTGCTAAACTACTACTTAGAACAACTGCAGATATTTCTAGCGTATTTCCTCTCTAACTCCCAAGAAGTTTCCTCAATCGCATGATTCCGCCATAGCACCTTCACTAACGGTATCACCTTGGTAAGCAACTTCTAGACTTTATGGTCCAGAATCTGAACGGGTATCTCCTTATACGCCAAAGCATCCCTAATCTCGAAGGACTTGTAACTAATCACATGCGATGGATCCGACACGTATCTCCTCAACATGGATACATGAAACACATCATGGATCCTCGAGAGCACTAGGGGTAGTGCAATCATGTAGGCCACCAAACCCACTCGTTCCAGTACCTCGAATGGTCTGATATACCTCGGGCTCAGCTTGCCCTTCTTCCTGAATCCCATCACCCCTTTCATCGAAGCGATTCTCAGAAATATCTTACCCCCAACCTCGAATTCCAACTCACGATGGTGAACATCCGCGTAACTCTTCTGCCAACTTTGAATTGATTTAATCCTATCTCTGATCAATCTGACCTTCTCAAATGCTTGGTGTACGAGTTCGGGACCCAATATCTGCCGTTCACCAACCTCGTCCTAATACAAAGGAGACTGACACCTCCGACCATACAATGTTTCGAACGGTGCCATCCCTATACTAATATGGAAGCTATTGTTATAGGCAAATTCCACTAATGGTAGAAACTGAATCCAACTACCGTCGAAATCTAATACACAAACCCGTAACATATCCTCCAAGGTCTGTATCATCCTTTCTGACTATTCAACATTTCGGGGGTGGAACGTTGTACTGAAAGTAAACTTTGTCCCCAGTGCTTCCTGTAAACTCTTCCAAAATCGAGAAGTGAACCTCGGGTCTCGATCTAAAACAATGGACATCGGTACCACGTGTATTCTAACTATCTCCTACACGTACAAACCTACTAGCCTACTCAAAGAGTAGCTAACCTTCATCGATATAAAGTGAGCAGATTTAGTCAACCTATCCATGTAGTGCTGGTGGTAACCCGGTGACAAAGTCCATGGAAATATGCTCCCATTTCCACTCTAGAATACTCAATGACTACAACGGCCCTGCCGACCTCTGATGTTCAGCCTTTACCTGCTGACACGTTAGACATCGCTCCACAAACTGAGCAATCGCCCTTTTCATGCCACTCCATTAGAAATATTCACGCAAATCTTGATACATCATCTCTATTTTTGTTGGAGAAATCGTATGTTGTATTAAAATTTGTAGTATTGAGATGAACGTACCCATATTTGTATTAAACTGTATTCTTGAACTGAAAAATGATATGATTTGTTGTATACTCAAATAAGTGTGGAATGAAATGTCGTATGTAAATGTTCTAGGTTTTGTAAAAATAGCTAGGGGTGGCTAATTACCGTACGTTGATGAGTATAGGGACATGAGTTCCAAAATTGTTCCAGGTTTTGTAAATCAGTTAGGGGTGGCTAATTACCGTACGCTAAATGAGCTAGGGGCAGCTAATTACCGTACATTGATGCCATGTCTCGGCTAATTACCTTGGGCGAGAGGGTCCGACTCTTTATCCGAGGGTGTGAAATATCTCATGTTCTTTCCGACGCTAAATCAGCTAGGGGCGACTATTGGTTTGCATAATCCATCGACGGTTACATCAACGGTTTTAAGCAGAAGAGTAAACCATCGACGGTTTGATGAAATCGTCGACGGTTTTGTTCGATGCTATTTTTGAAATTTGAACTGGGAAGATCAATAGGTTAGGGATCCGAAGGCAAATCCTCTGGGGATTGATACATGGTTATTTGGGAAATTTTCTAATCCCTCTGAACATGTAGGGTTAACATAAATACAATGTTGTAATCCTGATTTTGATAGTGAAATTTAGTCGCCGCTTGCTCCCGTGGATGTAGGCATTCTACTGAACCACGTTAAATATTGTATCTTTTTTTACTTTTATTATTTCCGTGTATTTCCGTATTTTTCATCGTAATTGCTGCATCGCACGATCGTTTTCACATTCATTCGCACAACAATTATGAATTATCCCTAAAGTGAATTGAAGAGTTAGTAGCCTTAGTATACTTTTACCAGAATTGGGATCGAGAGTTCAGTTATGTAAGGGGAAGATATTAGCACCCATTACACACAGTTCTACGAACGGTATCTAATTAATTTGAATTGAATGGTTCTTAATTAACTCCTTAATAAACAAATAAATTTTTAAATTTAAAAAATATATATATAAAAATAAGGTGCAATTTAGGAATGTCTAATAAGACCTCCAATGGAGGGGATCTTATTAGATAAACCCCCCCTTAGAACTAATATAAGTGGGGTCTGAAACACCTCTTTACTTTTTGTTTAATCATTAGGACGTGCATATATATATAGATATTTAATACACGAAATGATAAAAAAACATTCATCAAACTCAAACAAAAGGAGTCTTAAAAACATTCTCTAGTTTCTTGATTTTTTAAAGAATTTTTTCAAATTTCTAGTATTTTTTTCTATAAATTTTCAAGATTTTTAACGAATTTTCCTCTGTTTTATTTATTTTTGGTATTTATTTTTCTATTTTTTTTATTTGAGCCAAAACTAACTCAAATAATTTTTACTTTTTAAAAAATAAATTTCCCTTTTTTTTTTTTTTTACTATTTTCCCAATTTTTAAAAATTTAAAATTAATTTTTATATTAGAAATAAATCAGCAGTCCAAGAGGAGTTAGACTGGTTCAATTAATCTGAACCGGGTCAACGAGTCAACTTGAGTTGACCCGAGTCAAATCACGTTGACCCGGTTTGAGGAAGGAGCTGCCACATGTCAGCCAACAAAGGCAACATGTGGCGAGGGAGATTTTTATTTTTAAATTTTTTTTTGAATTTATTGCAGTTACATGGCAACATGCAATGGCTGTTGGACTTGTGACATGAATTGCTAACATGATAGGGATTTGGCCATTCAGAGAAAATAGACATCAGATGACCAAGATCACACCACGTCACCCCCAAATGGGCAGTTCCTGTTGCGCCACGTGTCATCGTTCGTACGGTGACATGTTTCCCACTTTTTTTAATATATATATATATATATATATATATATTCCCTTTTTCTTTTTCTTTTTCTTTTTCTTTTTATTTTTCTTTTTCTCCATAATACTCTCGAACTTTCTTTACTCTCTCTCCCTCTCTCTCTCTCTCTCTCTCCCTCTCTCTCTCTGTCTCTCTCTCATAGATCTCACCCTTTCTCTCTCTCTCTCACCGATCTCACTCTCTCTTCTCTACTTTCACTCTCTCTCTCTCAGCTCTCTCTCCCTCTATCTCCCTATGCTTTTTCTCTATGTATCACAAATCTCTTTTGTTCTCTAATTTGCTCTCTCTCATCTTTTCTTTTGATTTCTTTCTTTTTGCTTTTTTTTTTCCTGATTCTCTCTCTCCCATCTTTCTCTTTATTTTCTTCCTTTCTGCTCATCTCATTCTGATTTTTTTTATTATTTATTTTGCATGTTGGAACACTGATTTGTGAAGGTGGAATTTTGAGCTCTCCCAATCAAATCTTTCGCGAGTAGATGCCTTTTTGATTTTTGTATTTCTTTTTCTTTGTTTTTCCTTATGTTTTTATGAATTCATTGGCTATTCTTGTGGGTTTTCTTGGAATCTGTTAGCCTTAGTGGCTACACCATCATTGTTTAATGTGTTTTGATGATATTAACCTATATGTTGTTCCTAGTGTTTTCCTATCTTTGCAGATCATGTTTAGTACAGGTACTCGTACATGAATTATTGGATCGAAGGCAAAGATCAGACCGAGTAGATGTCAAGAAGGAAAGATCAAATGGACACGTACTCAAAATGACCCAAGCACAACAAAAGAAAGCTTAATTGTAGAATTATTTGTAATAAGAGTTGTGTGACGTAGTATGTTTTGTAACTCTTGGGAGTGTGTTTCTTGCATGATTTTTGAGCAAGAGTTGAGCAAAGCACATGCATACTAGGACACATGAGTTTATAGGATTGCACTAAAGACATAAACACAAACTCACCTTTCATAGCTTTCTAAGTTAAAACAAGAGTTTGGCAAATGAATCCTAAAACTCAAATATGTTTTCAAAGGGACAAGTTTTTAACATCCTAATTTTAAGAACATTTTAATACTTAGTTCCGATTGTGTTAAAACAAGTTTAATGTCCTAAAGGTTCAAAGAAAGTCGAGTATATTTACAAAAGGACATACTAAGCATATAAGATATCAAAATGGGTTTTCAAACGGGTTTTATTAATTAAAATATCTTATATTAAAAAAGAAACTCATTTGGACAAGTTTTAATCTTCATTAGACTTAATATATTTCATATAATTTTGTCCAAGAATGATTTGAGTCATTAAAACACTTTTTGACAAGGAAAAACAAAGTAATCGTCACTGTCATAGTGCAGTCTTGAGTTCTGAACACCTTACGGTATTTGGGCATAACTTTTTCTTAAAAAGTCCAAATTAGACGATCTTGGTGTCCTTGGAAATCTAAGACAAAATGCCACAACTTTCATTTTGGTGACTTTTTCTGATTCAGGGACCTCGTCGATGAAATTCAGATTTCGTCGACGAATTATGGGCAGAAGCGCTCCAACAGGTGGAAAACGGCTAGTTTGCCAAATAGAATATTTTTTCTTCCCCCCAACGGCTAGTTAACGGTTCCTAAGGTTCTTGGGCTATAAATACAAGCTTTTAGACTTGTATTAATATGGTTTTGAGCATTGTTGATCATTTTTGTGAAAAATATCATTTTATCCAAAACCTAAGCACTTTGCACTTTGCATTTTAGTTATTCTTCACAAGTGCTCAATCCTCTCTTGCTCAATTATCTTGTAAGATTCATTCCTTGAGAGAATAGAGTGAGGATTTTTTTGTGTTTCATATTGGCTCATTTAAGGAGCACTAAATTGTATTTCTAATCTCTTGTAAGGTTCTTTGTGAACCATTGTTGTAAGGTTCTTTGTGAACCGAAGCGAAGGCTCTTGGTGAGCGCGGTAGGGGTTTGTTCCCAAGTGTAGGGATTTGTTCTCGAGTTGTAAGGCTTCTCCGCCGGTAAAGGAGTATCTTTAGTGGATTGTGGAATCCTTGGCTTGGTGCTAAGGCGTGGACGTAGGCTTGATGCTGAACCACGTAAAAATACCGGTGTTGTTCTTTCTCTCCCTTACACTCTTTATTTTATATCCTGTGCATGATTTATATTTATATTGCTATATAATTTCTTCTATCTTGCCAAGAATTTTTATTTTGTAGAAAAATACGTATTCCTCGAAAAGAGTCTATTCACCCCCCCTCTAGACTATATACTCCGGGTTGGGACTTCCAACAAGTGGTATCAAAGCGAGGCGCTTGATTTTTCGAAGTAAAATCCAGAGCGTAAAAGATCAAATGGAGTATTCGGTGAGCACCTCTTCATATGGATGATCCATTTATCAACCACCAATGTTCAACGGTTCAAACTACCACGCGTGGAAAAATCAAATGTCCGCATTCATTCAAGCATATGACTTGGATTTGTGAGAGATCATCTCCAAAGGAGACTTCTCAATCAAAAAGAAAAATGAGGATATTCCGAAGACTTTATTCGAACAATCACCAAGTGAAAAAAGGTTAGTTGGGCTAAGTTTTAAAGCAAAGCATATTATTTTTTGTGGTTTAAATGATGATGTACATAGTCTTATTTGTGAATGTCAAACCGCAAAAGAAATGTGGGACGTACTTGAAAACATCTATGGAAACACATCACAAAATGAACAATCAAAAATATGCATGCTAGTTAGAGAATATGAAATATTTAAATTAAATGATGGTGAAGAAATTTCTTCCATGCTCACTCAGTTTACTCGCCTCATAAACAACTTGAAAGCATTTGGTAGAATTTATTCATTAGAAGATTATATTCAAAAAATTCTCCAATCTTTACCTAAGTGATCTATAACCATTGAAGAAGTAAAAAATCTAGAAAAACCTAAGATAGAAAATGGTTTGGTCTTAGAATCATCTTGTACTAATCAACAAGATGAGGATAATCAAAAAGAAAAATGAGGATATTCCGAAGACTTTATTCGAACAATCACCAAGTGAAAAAAGGTTAGTTGGGCTAAGTTTTAAAGCAAAGCATATTATTTTTTGTGGTTTAAATGATGATGTACATAGTCTTATTTGTGAATGTCAAACCGCAAAAGAAATGTGGGACGTACTTGAAAACATCTATGGAAACACATCACAAAATGAACAATCAAAAATATGCATGCTAGTTAGAGAATATGAAATATTTAAATTAAATGATGGTGAAGAAATTTCTTCCATGCTCACTCGGTTTACTCGCCTCATAAACAACTTGAAAGTATTTGGTAGAATTTATTCATTAGAAGATTATATTCAAAAAATTCTCCAATCTTTACCTAAGTGATCTATAACCATTGAAGAAGTAAAAAATCTAGAAAAACCTAAGATAGAAAATGGTTTGGTCTTAGAATCATCTTGTACTAATCAACAAGAAATGATTGAAAATACTGATATTGCATTCTTCACAAGAGAAGTTAAGAAATTTTTAAGTAAAAGAATGCAACAAAAAGAAAAAGAAGAGTCATGCATTGAATGTTGCGATTGTATTAACTCTAGGCATGACATGATAAATTGCCCCCTAAATCAAAATGAAGAAAATTTTCTAAATGGGGATCATAATGCCATAAATGGTGTTACTTAGGATCAAATCGATAGATTAGCCACCGATGATGAAAATGAGAAAGAAGCACATCCTTGCTTCATGGCAAATGAACAAGAAGATGAAGTAAGTTCGGATGAGAAGGATTATGCACCTTCATATGATGAAATTGTGAATAGTTGTGTTAAATTGTTTGATGAATTACTTAAGTAAAAAGGAAGAACAAAAATGTTGAGAAAGAGTTTACTTTGTCAAAACAAATGGAATTTTCTTTGAAAGAAGAAAATATATCCCTTAAAAGGATAAATGAAGAGTTTGTTTTAAATTCTCAAAAAGAGCATAAAACTTTGAAAGAAAAGATATAAAATTTGGAAGGAAAATTGTCAAAATTCAAAGGCAAGGAACCTTGTCTTTATTTTATCTTGAAAGAAGAAAATTACTCTTTAAAAAAGGGAAAATGAGGAGCTTATGGAAAAAGCTCAAAAAGACCATGAAACTCTTCAAGGGGAAGTAGGAATTTTGAAAAATAAAATTGAAAATATTTTGAAAGAAAATACTCTCTTGAAAAACAAAGTTGAAAATCATGGTAAAATCATAAGAGGAAAAGAAAACACAAATAAATCTTTGAAAGTTAAGAAAAAAAACGTTTCTAAAAAGAATTCAAAATCCTCTTATAAATCACAAGGTTATGCCTCAACAAGCAAAAATAATGCAAATAAGTTAAGGCCCTCACATGAAAAGAAGATTTGTCTATATTGTGAAAGAAATGGTCATGTTAGATATTTTTGCCCATTTAGAGGAGTTAGAGGCAAAGAAAGAAAAATGGAATGGGTTGTGAAGAAAAATCCATTGGGACCCAAGGAGGAATGGGTAGTACCAAAAGGAAACACATGAGTTCTTTGAATTGTTTCCTTAGGACCTAGGATTAGGAATTAGGTTTAGGTAGATTTAAACCCCACCTAGGTAAAAGTATTTAATAAGTGAAAAATCCCAAATTTTGAATTGTTTAAATTACTTTGTTGGGAACTTTTGAAAAACATGCCAATATTGATAAGTTCAAATTATAAAACCAATGTGATGCTTTAATTGTATATGTCATTATCAAATGGTTCCTTTTTGAAAATGTTGGCTATTATTTATGGGATAAATAGCATGTGCTCTAAGTTTATTAAACGGAAATACCTTGTTCTTCTCATATAAGTTTCTAAGGTTTTGAATTTAAGTTCAAAGACATGTTATGATAGGTAAATCCATCTCTTATGGAAAAGAGATGAATTTCTTAGTCACATAATTCGTTTTGATGATATATATGCTCTTGTTTGAATACATAGTAGAATATCTAAACATAACATTCATGAATTGAGTAAAAATAATCATAACAACAAGTAGCATTCTAAAATGAAGCATTTATTTGTGATCTCATATGTTTGAGGAATACCTTCCCATTAGTGGCAAATTAGGAGAACATGTCTCCTATTTTCTAAGAGCATTGTCAAATAAAACCAAGTTAATTGAAAATGTATATTTTCCTCATTTTACTTTATCTCATGTCATGATTCATGATTTACATCTCGTGTTAAATTCATTAACAAATCATGGGTTATATTTGCATGATATCTTATGAGATATCTTAAAAGAAATTTTTAATTTCTGTGCTGCAGCTTCTAGTAGTCACTCCAACCATGTAAAAATACCGGTGTTGTTCTTTCTCTCCCTTACACTCTTTATTTTATATCTTGTGCATGATTTATATTTATATTGCTATATAATTTCTTCTATCTTGCCAAGAATTTTTATTTTGTAGAAAAATACGTATTCCGCGAAAAGAGTCTATTCACCCCCCTCTAGACTATATACTCCGAGTTGAGAATTCCAATAGAATCCAAACTAGAAACTAGGGTTTTGGTTAGCTCAGGTTGAAGCTAACCTTTGGCTTGAGTTAAGGATGGGACTAGGGTTTAGGTTGAGTTAGATTGAGTTTGCTTCAATTGGGCTTGGAACTAAGGTTGGGTTAATTGGGCCATGGGCAGTGGGCCTAGTTTAATTTATGTTTGGGCTGAATTAACTCAAGCCCAATTAGGCCTGATCTCATTTGAGCTAATTTAAAAGGGTCAATTGGGACTTGGGCTTTAGACTAGTTTAATCTTAATTGTGCTTTGGGTCTTATGCTTAGATGGATTCTAAGGTCAATGGGCTTAAGGTCTAATGGGTGTAGGTTAATGGGCCAACAGTCAATTGATCTTGGTCAAATGTTGACTTGGACCTTGGGTATATGGATTGGTTGACTTTGAACCAAGTCAAATTGACCTAGATCCCGAGATCGAGTATGAAGTAATCGGATCCTGGTTATTGGATATGAGTATTCGAGTTGTCGGATCTAGTCAAATTCGGGTCAAAAAATTGAACTAGTTTAGAGTATTCTAGTTTTAAATTGAATTCTTGTTCACAAGTTTTGTCTAAATTTTAACTTAAATTATAGAACATTAAATTTTAAAATTCAACAATTTTCAAACATGCCATAAATTTAAACAAATTTAAAAACTAATCAATACAAAATTAAGAACCAATCTCTATTTATGAATTCCCCAATTTGCAAACCTAATCTTTCCTTTGCTCGAAGTTTTCTAAGCCTCCACTGCCAAGCTTTTTCCACTCTCTCTGTTTCTAAATCCTCCAATTTGCAAGCTTGTTCTTTCCTTTGCTACCTTCCCCAAATATCCATCTTTTGCGCAAATCAGAACCCAACAAGCTTCCAATATATTACTTACCTGCTTCCCCTCTCAAAACCTCAACCTTTTAAACCCTCGACTCTTTTCTAAGTATTCAATTTTTTTCCCCTCCAATTCTTTTCTCCACTTCCTTCATTCTGAAAATATCTATTTACAGGCTTAGAGGAGAATAATTCAATTAATTTTGATTAATCAATCAAATTTAAATTAAATTGATTAATCTATGTGTGCTTTAAATTTTGATTTTATTCACATGTCTTTAATTGCTATGTTCTTTTTTTTTTATTTTTTTAATTACATAGGAATTCCAGCCACCAACAACCCCCTGGTGCGGCACAAAATCTACGGATCAGCGTCCTCCCCCTAGGTCTCGTTGATCAGGTAAAGTTTAGAATGCGGACACGGCTTCTGTGCATCAGTTGGACATTCGGCCAATCCAACTCCCGGGACATACCTTCATTACCATCCACGGTCCTCGCTGGCTCACAAAAAACTCTCACCATCCACGTTCCCCGCTGGCTCACAGAGCAAACTTTCACCATCCACGGTCTCCACTGGCTCACAAAGTAAATTCTCACCATCCACAGGCACCGCTGACTCCGTGAGTGTATTTGCGTGGAATTGAACCTCCGATACTCTTTCTTATGTACTGATATCTTTCCATCGCGTCATGCCCGTGGGGGCCTTTAATTGTTATATTCTTTTTTGTATGTACAAGTGTAAAGATAGAGACCACCTGATTTCTATCTTTTTTATTTTCATTTTTTTCTATTTTTTTTCCATGTATTCAAATTTTCATTTTCCATGTATTTTTCCATTTTCATTGTATTAATGAATATTTTTACAACCAGAAATTGGACTAGGAGAAGACCCAAGAGGGTATTAGATTACATCTAAAAATCCAAATTCTGCTATATAAAGTCTCGGACAAAATGGGATATCTACAATGAACTTTTTGTACAAATGAAAATTGACTTGTCAATTCCCTCATTAGAAGTCTCATTAATTTATATATTAAGTTAGAGTTTTTATTAAAATTAATATCAATTTACATATATTATTAAAATACATATATTCTTGCTAAACATCACTAATCACAAGATTATGAAACAAAAGTCAAAAATATTATTTTAATGAAATAAATTGTTTATTTGTTTACGTCAAGCAATTTTAGGTTTAGTTGTAAATTTCATTAATATAGATTGAAAATTTTATCAGAGTTAAGACTTGATCATTTTGACTTGTTTTAGGCTCGATTAATAAAATGAGTCAAACATGTACTCATTTGGTTTGCATAATCAACCCCGGAATGGAATCGCGTTTCTCCGTTCGATTTGTGAGATTAAGAATGGAATTATATTTTGGCCATAATGCGATTCCTACAAATGGAGGAATTATGATTACAATCCAAATAGGCTGGAATCGATATTCATTCATGGAATCAAACTCATTTTATAAATAAAACAATTCAAAAAACAATAATAAATGCTAATAACACTAATTGTTATTATTATTATTATTATTAGAATAATAATAAAAATAATAACAACTAATGATAATTGCAATAATAATATTAATAATAAAAAAGACCAAAATAATAATTATTATTTTAAGGATAATAAAAATAATAACAACTAATAATAACTTCAGTAAAAATAATATTTATTACTGCCAAATAATAATAACAACAAGAGCAATAAATAATAAAAAAATCAAAAAAATAAATATTATTTTAGGGATAATAATTATTATAAAAACAACTAAAATAATAATAATAAAAAAAATAATCATACTAATAATAACAACAAGGAAAATAACAATAAAAAGTGCAAAAATAATAATTGTTACTATTTTAATGACAAAAAAATATTACAAAAATAATAGTGACTAATAATAATTGCAATGACAATAGTAATTATTACTATAAAATAATAATAACAAAAAGAACAATAACAATAATGAAAAGGAAAAATAATAATTATTATTTTAAAGATAACAATTAGTATAAAATATATATATATATATATATATATATATACCAACAATAAAAAATAAAGTTAAAACTAATAAAAATAATAATACAGAATTAATTAATTATGTACTATATATTTTTCAAATAAAAAATAACTTATTTTTTGTTTCATTATAGAAACCATTAAAAAATACCAAATATTGAAAAAAAAATTAAAACTAAAATCCTACAATTATTCATGTTATTAACGAACGTAATTACATTCCAAAACAATTTCATTCCTCCCTTCATTCCTTTTTTGACTTTTTGTACAAATGAAAATTATCTTGTCAATTCACTCATTAGAAGTCTCATTAATTTATATATTAAGTTTAGAGATTTTATTAAAATTAATATCAATTTACATATATTATTAAAATACATATATTCTTGCTAAACATCACTAATCACATTTTTTTAATTTATTTTTTAAGAATTCTATAACACAAGACTATGAAACAAAAGTCAAAAATATTATTTTAATGAAATAAATTGTTTATTTGTTTACATCAAGCAATTTTAGGTTTAGTTGTAAATTTCATTAATATATATTGAAAATTTTATCAGAGTTAAGACTTGATCATTTTGACTTGTTTTAAACTCGATTAATAAAATGAGTCAAATATGTACTCCTCATTTTGTTTGCATAATCAACCCTGGAATGGAATCGCATTTCTCCATTCAATTTGCGAAATTAAGAATGGAATCATATTTTAACCAGAATGCGATTCCTACAAATGGAGGAATTATGATTCCAATCCAAATAGGCTGGAATCGATAGTCATTCATGGAATCAAACTCATTTTATAAATAAAACAATTCAAAAAACAAAAATAAATGCTAATAACAGTAATTGTTATTATTATTATTATTATAAAAATAATAACAACTAATGATAATTGCAATAATAATAAATTATATTTATTATTATAAAGTAATAAAAACAACAACAACAATATTAATAATAAAAAAGACCAAAATAATAATTATTATTTTAAGGATAATAAAAATAATAACAACTAATAATAACTACAGTAAAAATAATATTTATTACTATAAAATAATAATAACAACAAGAGCAATAAATAATCAAAAAAATAAATATTATTTTAGGGACAATAATTATTATAAAAACAACTAAAATAATAATAAAAATAAAAAATAATAATTATACTAATAATAACAACAAGGAAAATAACAATAAAAAGTGCAAAAATAATAATTATTACTATTTTAAGGACAAAAACATATTACAAAAATAATAAAAATAATAGTGACTAATAATAATTGCAATGACAATAGTAATTATTACTATAAAATAATAATAACAAAAAGAACAATAACAATAATGAAAAGGAAAAATAATTAATATTATTTTAAAGATAACAATTAGTATAAAAATAAAAAATAAAAAATAAAGTTAAAACTAATAAAAATAATAATACAGAATTAATTAATTATGTACTATATATTTTTGAAATAAAAAATAACTCATTATAGAAACCATTAAAAAATACCAAATATTGAAAAAGAATTGAAACTTAAATCCTACAATTATTCATGTTATTAACCGAATGCAGTAATTACATTCCAAAACAATTTCATTCCTCCCTTCATTCCTTTTTTGCTTCAATTTCATTTTTGTGAATAAGAATAACCACCTGAGGGAATGTAAGTAATTTCCTCTTTTTCCTTTCAAAAAACCAATTTAAATAACCAAACAATTCACACTTTGTAAAGCGCCAACACTAGCTGAAACACTAATACACTATTCCTTTAACTAGTGAATGAAGTACATTGCGTTTTACCACAAAAGCACATTCTCAACAGTTAAATAAACAGCAAAAATAATAAATGACGAGCACACAGTAAAACATTAAACCAACGTAATTTGAAACACATAATTAATCTACTTTGTCAAAAGAAACCCATGAGCGATTTCTTCAAGTGCAAACCAAACTGAGCCAAGAAAAATAAAAAACATACTACCGAAGCGTATCGTATATCCGTGCTTGAGAAGCCTAATACTCAAAATACAATCTTAATTCCTCACCACCAGCCTTTCCTATAAAAAGCAAATATTTTGAGTAACATTCATTCTTCAAAGAAAAAATTTATCAAAGTCAGAAGCTTTAAAATACACCAGTCAAAAGTCGAAACATGATTGTGTATGTTCTGCTCATTTTGGTAAAATATGAGGGACTACATGAGCTACAAACAACATTATGAGATTCAAAGTCCATCCCCTTAAAGGATGCAACGAACAAAATTACCTTTATATTTAATACTACAGGACCTGTCGCTGGCATGCCCATCCAAAAGAAGGAAAATTGGTTCCCCAGTCCTTTAATTAATTCTAGTTTACTTCTTCAAAATAGATATAGATATTGGTATCCAAGTACTAGCAGCAGCACAACAATCACAGCAGCAGCAGGTGCTGCCCATACCCAGTAGTTCATTGGCTTCTTACGCCTGGGAA
Organism: Malania oleifera; assembly: GCF_029873635.1. Classification (NCBI taxonomy): domain Eukaryota; kingdom Viridiplantae; phylum Streptophyta; class Magnoliopsida; order Santalales; family Ximeniaceae; genus Malania; species Malania oleifera. The sequence goes on from NC_080417.1 coordinate 134,807,496, forward strand.
TGACTTTAGGACGTGAATCCATGCTGCCTCTTGGTCGACCTCTGTTCCTAGCGCTATTTTCTTTATTATCCTTACTCTTGGATGGAACTGGTGCTTCAGTGTTGACACCATCCTTCTCTTGTATGGCAGCCTCTACACCAGGTTCAGTTGGCTCCTCGGGATTGCTAGCAGTCACAGATGCAGCAGCCTTTTTCTTTGCTTTCTTTTCACGCTCCTGCAATAAGAAAGTTCCATCAGCTCTAAAATTCCGCACAGAAAAAAGGTCAATGAATTGCATATATCAGCAGAGTAATAATTTCCTTAAGCTTCTTTTCAGCTTCTTTCTGAGCTCTCATAGCCGCTTTTACCGCAGATTTTTCAGCCAACTTCTTCTTTCTTTCCAAGGCCAGCTTAGCTTTTGCAATTTCTTCTTCTCTTTTCATCTCCTTCAACTTTGCAGCGTCAACTTCATTATCCACAGTAGAGTTATTTTGTGCCTTTTCAAGCCCAGAAGTTTTCTCCTTGGTTTCTTTCTCAGCATGCTCCAGTGTAGTTGCTGAATCTGCTGCTAGTGTTTTATTTGCTTCTTTCTGGACCTTCTGTGTGGGTAAAGTATCATGTTTGGGAGGAGATTTCAAATCTTCCTTTGGCTGCTTTACATTGGCTTTTGCAATCGTCTCTGTTTCCAAATGTGTTGGTGCCACTGGTGGCACCAAAGGCTTCTCATCTGGGTTTCTCATTCGTCCATCTCTACTCAATTGTCGACTATCTAGAGATGGCAAAATTCTTTTCTCATAATCATCCCTAAAAGCCTTGTTGCTGCTCCACAGGGACATAAATTTCTCCATCTAAACCAGAAGGCAAAAATACAAAATTAGAAAAGAGGCTGAGAGTGTAATATATCCCAAGAGGTAGGATGAATTCTCACGTACCTCTGTGTGACACAGTTCTTCAAGAGCCAAAAGATCCCTCTTTGAGGCGAAGTCCCTGGCCTTATTCAGAAGTGCCCGGTTCTGGTAAAAGTGTCCATTCTGGAAAGAACATGAAGAAAATTCATTAGAGGGAATTTTACTAGAAATATAAGTAAAACACCACTTTGCTAAAGCAACGCAACAGAAAGAATATGTCCCAGGCCCCCATCTTAAAGCAATTGAACATTGCCAGTGTCGTCACAATATGATTTGGGGCTACGTAGGCATTTTACCATGCTTTGAGTAAGAAGGCTTTCCTTTCTAATTTCATTATACCAAAGGGCACCAACACATGCTTAGATAAAAACCTGAGCACCCTCTGACAAAAGGGTGAGTGATGCCATCATGCCATTTCAGCTAGAACTCCATAAATTATTTAAAGGAACTCTTTTAAACCGATTATACCCTTCTCATCCTTCTTACCACTTTTACAACCCTTCATTGGGAATAATTTATGACCTGTGGCACATGACCAAGCCAAGAATGGCTCAATATCAACATGCAAACGGAAACATGTGCAGCCCCATCTGCTAAGAGCACCAAGTCCTAAATAGCAGCATTTCAGTGGGTCATTGGAACAGGAAATTGCTACCTTCGGGCATACTTCGGCAAAAAAAACAACTAAAAAAAAAAAAAAGCAAACACGCAGAGACACTACTAAAGCTAAAAAAAAAGGAAGCTTAAATGAAAGGTTAATATAACACATTTGTAAGAGAAACAACCAAAATATAACGAAAACTAAACCAGGAACTCCCTCTCTCTCTGACACACACAGGCCGAAGGGCTTACTATTTGTGCTATGAACCATGAAATGCACATCATACTTCTAATCTATATCTACAAGCCTGCTGCACCTTGATTACAATCACAGGAGGGAATTTAATCATAACATTTACGTACAAGATTTTTTCTCCTTATGCACCACTTATTAATCAGTAAATGCCAAAATATTTACCCTGATAAATGACTGTTATCTACACACTGAGTACAACATTTTATCAACTATACAAATTCAAATTGAATGATAAGAGGATAATATTATCACAAAGGAAGGTCCCAACCAGTGTGCATGCATGCATGGGACATGCAAGGGCAGTTGCTATATGGTGGAGCCTCCGGAGTCTCAACAAGCTAAATGGAGACTGGTCCACCATGAGCTTGGACTTCAGAAATTAGAAGTGGGAGCTTGGTAAACCTTTGGTGGGAATGTTGACAAGGTGTGCACAAAAGGGAAAATGTTTAGAGATTAAATCACAACTAGCAACATTTCTCAAAAAACGAAGTAATTGATTTCAATATGCTTGGACCAAGAATGGAAGACCAGACATCCAGTCATAAATGTAGCCCTAAGGTAATAAGTGAGCCCTGTGGTAAATGCAGAAGCAAGATATTTGGCCTCAGAGCTAGACCAAGTTAGAATGCATTACTTCTAGGAAGAAGCCAAGGAACACACAGTAGATGAATGGAGCAATGATTGCCAAGTAGAATGGCAAGTTCAAATCAAAATTTCCTGAGGGCCAAAAAACAAAACCTCTGATCAAAGGAGCCTTTCAGATAATGGAGGATACACTACACAGCTTGCCACTGAGTGGACATGATACTGCCACAACTCACAATAAAAGAAATATTGGGACATGTGATTCTAGCAACCGAATAGTAAAAATGGTGCCTTGATAATATATTAGCATTACATCAAACATACGATTACTCTTAAATTGAGAAAGGGGAAAGCCAGCCTCCACAGGAGAGGAAATAGGTATAGCACCACCCATGCAAACTTGTTCAAGGATGTCCCTGATGTATTTTGACTGAGATAAATACAGGCTGAAGGAAGAGCATAGGATAAACTTCAGCACCCAGAAAATAAGCAAGATCACTGAGGTCCTTGAGGAGAAAATTGTGGTCGAGAGCATGAACAAAATGATTAATATAAGCTGAATAGTTGTCATTGTCGTTGACAGAAGCAAAATTGTAATGGAGTCACAAAAATGCCTAAGAAATAAATATTTCATGCTTGTAAAGCTCAATCAAAGAAGGCAATCACAAAGCTCGTGACACAAAGTTTGAGGGGCCAGTTAGACGCCAAAGAAAGACCATCAAGCGTTGATTCATATAAACTTCTTTAGATAATTCAAATTGAGAAATATATTGTTGATATAAATTTGATTCAGGAGCCAAAGAGAAAAACAAAACAAAGAGACAGCACCACACATATAGTGGTGGCTGGTGGGTATGACCACAGGACTAAAAGAGCAAAAGAAATCAATTCAAGCATGCTATGTAAAGGCTTAGCAACTAGGCAAGTCTTATGAATATTCTCTTACACCCAACAACATTCTAATGAGAAGGAAGTGGTAAGGGAGACCAAAATTACCAAATACATTGTGGAACGTGGTTGCAATAAATTAGAATTTGAAGTGAGTGGAGAAGGGACCACTGGATTAGAATGTGGAGAAGAGATCTGCAAATGAGAGATAGCATGTGGTGGTAAGAATAATGATGGAGAAAATATGCATCAGCTGAAAAGAGGAGGGACGGAATCATCCAAAAAATTAGGAGAGGCAAGTGAAACGTGATAATAGGAATAGTCCAAGGTACAGCCATAGACTAAGAGGAAGCCAAGGTAGCCTACAGAAATCAGGACACATCAAAGAGAATTTGGGGAGCCAAAACCAAATGGTTTGATAGGTGATGAAGACAGTTATACCCATGTTTGTGGTCATACCTAATAAACAAGCAAGCTGTGCTACGAGCTTCAAGTTTGTGGAGACTGCAAGGCCAGATATAAGGGTAACAGAGGCACCCAAGAACCTCAAGAAATCCATAATTGGGTGGAAAACCATATTTCCACAAGGGTGAATTATAAAATAGAACTGGAATTGACAGTCAATTAGTAAGATAAGTTTAGAAATGAAGCACAAGCAAAGTATTGTCTATTTTAGCCCATTAGACCTCATGGTTTTGCATCATAAAAAAGGCATCTCACAAGGTTGAAACATATCCTTATGGGGCCAAGATCTACTTAGTACGCACCCAAAGTGGGATATTGACAGTCTAGCAATTATATTGTCTGCCCATGGTGGCCTGCATGAATGGGAGATCATTCAAATAAGTTGTACTGTGATTGGAGGCCCCACTTTCCATACACCGACAGGGCCATTCACCATTTGAGGTGCACCAAGCATGGCTGAAAGTTTGTGATGGGATTCAGTGATCTATAAGCAATCAAATCTATGCACACTGAGGCAGTGTCTCATCTTCTAAGAGCAAGTCTACAAAGCACATGCCTGCTGCTTTTTTATGTTCTCATTTAATTCCATCTTAGATAACAAAGATACGAGCAGTAGGTGTAATGGTGAGGACATGTATTATAATAACGACTAGCATTAGGACACAAGGGGAGAGTTTGGAGAATTTCCAATCACAATAGGTGTACATCAAGGTTGTACTTTGAGCTCTTATATTTGTGCTTTAGCAATTGATGAACCCACTAGGAGTATCTAAAACGAGATCCTATGGTGTATGTTATTTGCAGATGATATTGTTCTAGTTGATGAAAATAGGACTCGAATAGAATCTAATTTAGAACTATAGAAGCAGCTTTAGAGTTCTAGAAGTTTTAGGATAAGCAGAAATAAGACAAAATATATGAAATGTAGTTTCAGCCAAGTAAGAATATTGGGGAAAAGATTTAACTTAATGGTCAAGAAATTAATAGCAATAGTGGGTTTTGATACCTTGGATCTATTATACAAGCAGAAGGAGAAATCAAAGAGGATGTAATATAATAGGATGACTATAAGACCAGCTATGCTTTATGGATCAGAATTTGCGCAACTAAGAAACAACATATCAAAAAAAGTAAAAGTCGCTGAAATGCAAAAGCAAAGGTGGATGAATAGTATAACATCATGGGAGCGTCTGGTTCACGGAATCTGAGAACCTATAACATAATATTCTAGTAATATAAAACATTCTCATGTTTGGTTCACAATAGAAATCTAAGAATCCAACCATCTTAGATTACCAATTTATCTCGTTTGTCCATATAATATAAGAATTTGATTGCCACATTATAGGTGGTATTATAACTTTACCAGAGTAGGATAATGCCTAAAGAAACTAAAAAGACCAACATACCCTCAGTCTTTCTTGAAAATTTCAATAGTATACCCCCCAAATATCTTGACCTCCACATTGAGCCCCACCACTGCCACCAAAAGACGAATACATACCAGCATTGTACCTTTGGGCGGCCCCAAGACAAGCCACTGTGCAGAGCCTGTCCCATCTCCTGTCTACCGGCATAAAGATCATAGCCAGCAAGGTACAGTGCAAGCAGTGCTACAAAAAATACAAAATCGGATTATGATTTTGCAAGTGAATTTTGCGGAGGTGGAGTCCTTCACATACAAGGACAAGTCAACAATGCAGCACCTTGCTCCAGCAGCGTAGATGAGCTCAATCTTCCTGACTGATTTCTGCAAGCACACCAAGAACACCAGAATGACACCAAAGATTGGGTTCTACGTCTAACCTATCATGCACTGTACAAGCAAGCTTGATCACCAGGGCCCTTTTGATCCTAATTTTTTAAGTCTATTTTTTTTGTGTCTTTTGTTTTTGGGTTGATTTGAAAGATCGTGGATAAGAGATGGAAAACTTGGCATCATTTTCCAAAGAACTTTGTGACAAATCAAACATAGGAATCTTACATTCTTAGGAATTTGGTATTACTATGACTAATAAACAAAATGTGAGAATCATATATAAATGGCAATTAGATTACTGAAATTCTAGATTCTAGTAATTTGAAATTTTACTGGAATGTTAAATTTTGTAAACCAAACGACCACTAAAAGATAAATTCAAAAACAAATAATATTCGCAATAAGCCAGGCATAGCACCAATAGAAGATAAGGGAAGGACAACTCAAATGGTTTAGACATTTGAAACACAGGCCAAATAGTGCACTAGTAAGGAGTAAGCTAGTTACCATTACTAGTATTAGGAGGGGTAAAATAGACCTAAAATAACATGTAATGAGATAGTGAGGAAGGATTTAATAACCTATCAAAGGAAAATGGCCTCAATCGTATGAATTGGTGGAAAAGGATTCATGTAAAGGACTCCACCTAGTGGGACTTAAGGCTTGCTATTATTGTTGTTGTTGTGTAACAAAGATACAAGAAATGTGTTTGGAAGCCCCACTGTCCATACACCAACAGGGTCATTTCACTGCTTGTTACCCTACAAAAGGGCACAGGTACCAAAGGGATGGAGGCCTTTTTAAAGTGTACCAAGCATGGCTGAGAATTTGAGAGGGGATTCAGCCATCTATAAGTGATCAAATCTATGGTAGGACTGCATAAGCAGTGTGTCCAATTTTGTCTCAAATTTGACCCTTCATAGCTGCCAAGCACTAGAGATGTGCCTAGGCCCGAGGCGCAGTGAGCTGCTAAACCCTAGGACAAGGTAACATTCATGAGGCACACTGAGGCAGTGCCCATCTTCCAAGCGCAAGGCTACAAAGCATATGCTTCCTGCATTTTTATATTCTCATTTAGCTCCAGTTTAAATCTCAGCCCTTTCGATTTATGCATAAGATAACAAAGATATGAGCTACAACACTATAAATTATTGTATTATTATTTGGTCCTAAAGTCCATAAGCTCCAACAATACCAGCAGCCCCAAAAGAAAACCTTGGCAAAAATCAGCAGCTCTTCTTCTCGATCATAACAGTAGATCAGGTCTCTCTCCATTCATCTCTATGCTCAAAAAGTATAAAGATCTCTTTATAAGAGCTAACAGATTATATATTGACAAATGCAGACTGCCTGGCTCAACAACGCATAGTTTACTGCCATCATGGCTGGCGTAGATCTTGATGAAAATTAAGTAGGCATTGGATTAGAAGGACATTCCATGACTTTTGCAACTAGAGCATGAATAGAACTAACTTAATAGCAAACTCATGAAAACCATGATGGCCGAATAATAAGCATAGGGGTCGGGGTGAGGGGGGGGGGGAGGGGGCAGAAAATGCAAAAGGAACTGTGTATAGTCATTTATTGATAGCATATGCTGGAGTCAAAGAAGACCCACTCCTGTAAGCAGTGTCATGAACTGTTTAAAGTCAAAGAAAAACCAGTATGATGAATTGTAAAGAGTCAGCAATGAAGTCTGGAGATACTACATAATTGCAACTAATGAAAGGAAAGGAGATCAGCATACCCCCTCATCACGCTGTTTTCTCAGCTCCTGAAAAGTTTCATAGGCCTTGTCCCTTTTTTGTGACACAATTGACAGCTCCTCTTGCAAAGAATTAATGTCATTGTCTATGGCCTTCAGTTCTTCCTCAAGTTTTTTTACTTTCGCCCTAACAACATGCTGTTCCTTCCTTACTCCATCAAGATCACCAACCATGAGCTACAATAGCAACAAATAGGCAACAAAAGCAACCATGAGCAAGTAATTAGAAATCTATGCAACTAATTGATGAAAAGTTAGGAAGACTGATGCCCATAACATTATAAATCTAATGTGATGATGTGATTATAAAAACTGCCTTACTTTGACCTGATCTTGAATTGCTTCTTTCTGCCCTAGTGACTCCTGGATCTTAGCCCTCATAGCAGCATTAGCAATAACTTTTTCCCTTGTCCCTTGAAGTTGATTGATTTCTCTAATAATTTGTTTCTCCTCATTCAACGAGATGCTCTCATGTTGTATGCGATGATTCAGGCTTTGTATCTGTGTGAATTTCAAGGGAAAAAATTATTAAGAAAACAAAATATCACTAGAGCAAACAACAACAACAACAACATAACAGAATGCTTCAGATTAAAGCTTACAAGCTCATCAAGCTCTTCCTCAGATGAACACAAACCAAAACCCTTCTCCCGGCCAGCATTGTTTGCATTACGCAACTTGCCCAGGGCCTGCTGCAGAGGTTCCATGTCTTTTCTCTTCTCATCCATGGCCATTCTGTACTGCTTATCCTCAGCAGTCAGAGACTTCAACTGAGAAATCACCTGTGCTCTATCTGACTGCATCAGGGGAGGGGGGGGGGGTTAACTTAATCAATTTGAATTGGAAAGGAACTCAATGGTGTGCAAGTCACCCTTCTCTTCTGCAGCTTTTAGACAGATGGAAGCCCATATTTGGCAAAGAAAGTGCAATACATATGGCGAACAATGATTAAAACATACAGCATGCCTCTTATGTAACATAAAATAATACATCATGTATAGTGGATACAAACTTATATGGATTATGGATGTATTTTTCACAATGCACTTTTGTCATATTGCCAATTAAACAGAATAAAATCCTGCTCATGAGAAACCACTCATAAAAAGAAAGGATATGACTTGTTATGTTCTAGATTTTACAATAATCTCTCTTCCCCTCAATCCATTAGGTTCTTTATTACCATATTTTCCTTCCTCGTGGCAATAATTTCTTAAGTAAACAAAGGCTTGGTCATAAATAAATTTATTTCCTATTCCTCTACTATCCGTTTCATCTTGGATGTTGAATTTGAAAACAAACTTTAAGTTAGCATTAGTTAAATAAAGCTTGTAGATCTTCAATTAACTTTTAAGATTTGTCATATTTTGTCTTAGAAGTATGACGAAGAGCATACTGCTTTATTTTAAATTTCATTAGTTCAAGAGTACATATTCGTTTCATTTTGGATGTTGAATTTGAAAACAAACTTTAAGTTAGCATTAGGTTATATAAAGCTTGTAGACCTTCAATTAACTTTTAAGATTTGTCATATTTTGTCTTAGAAGTATGACAAAGATCATACTGCTTTATTTTAAATTTCATTAGTTCAAGAGTACATCTTTGTTTCTTCTGAACACATAACATTTCATTAACATTAACGATAATAAATGTTAAATCACTAAATCTAAAACAATAATTTCTAGCATGTAGAAAGACATTAAAAAAGAGGGTGCTTATCAGCCCGTCCAAGGGTTTTACTCCTATGTGGTTGCATAAATTAACATTTGCAAAGCAACAAGTGATGCACACGCAAGAATCAACAAATCAATATATATAAGAAGTTTTGAAATTCTTTTATAGAGCACATTCTAATATCTAATAAAAATGTTTCAAGCTTTACTACTATTACTCGCTAAAACGATCATTTGGCTTACCCTTTTAGCCTTCAATCCTTCAATGATCTGGAAACGAGCTTGATTCTTCTTATGAATCTCTTTGTCAGCTTGATCAATTTTAGCTTTCAATTTTGGATCATCATATGACCGATAACGGACAAAATAGAAAGTATGTATCTGCTTAGGCTCAGGCCACTCGTCAACTGCATCCTTGGGAAGGTTGGCTTCTGAGACATCATTTCCTTGTCCTTTGATTTGATCATCTCTTCCTTGCGAACCAAATTTAATGGGCTGGATAACACCTGGTACCTGGCTCAGCTTCCCATTTTCCTTTTCATGCCCAAAAGAACTGTTTCCTTCACTCGCATTCTCCATGGGTACTTTGGCCACATCAGATACAACCTCCACACCCATGGTCTCAAAGGAAACAGCCTTTCAAAATCCTGAATCCTGGTGAAGAATGCGAGAAAATAAACAATCTATTTAACAGGAAAATCCCACCAATTCTAAATAGACTCTGAATCCACATATTTTCTTTACATTTTTTTCAGGAAGAAATGATAAGGTCTCTAGCGTTGAGTTTGGAACCATGATCGATAAAAAAATAATAATAATACAGACCCAATTGCTGAAATTTCAGAATTTTGAAAATACATCTTTCAGGCAGAATCATAAAGTATGTAAATCCACAAAAAAAACTGAAAGAAAACCTGCAGCCGTATAAACTTCCTGTGCATCTGAAAACTTTTTAGAATCATTTTAAACAGAAGCATAGGAAGTCTCCTTTCAAACATAGATAAAAACACGTATTCAATAAAATCAATTCATCAAAAAATGGATTCATTTAAAGAAAAGCAAAAAGATTACAAGAGAAGAGAAAGAAATGTCCACATCAAGTGTAGAGAACCCAATCAACAATATATATATATATATATACACACACACGCACGCACATATATGCAACGAGAAAAACAAGAAATAATAATAATGTTAGTAGTTGAAAACCTATTATCTCAATCATCCATCACCAACACTGCGATCAGACCAAAGCATTATATCGGCAGATCACATAAAATTAGATAATTTCTCACAACAACCAAGCATGCAGATGCAAGTAATCAAAATAAACAAACGTTCAGGGAGAACAAAAAAAGAGAGAGGGAGAGAGAGAGAATTATAAACAAATATGATCTGAGCACGAATTCTAACACGACGACTGGACAAGATCGTCACAGATCCAGCGAGAAACCCCAACCACCAAGAAAGCGAATGCGGAAGCGAAAGAAAGAAGTGAGAAAATAGCAAGCAAATGAGAGAATCAACGTGAGGTTGAAAGGCGGATGGAGATTAAGGGATTCTTACCAGGAATAGAAACGTACCCAGAGATGGAGATTCTGAGGAGACGACCCTTTTGAGAGGGCCTGTACGAGAGAGGGAAAAAAAAAAAAGACGCGGCCAGATCTCGTCCCTAGTCCTCAGAGAGAGAGAGAGAGAGAGGTGACCAGTAAAGATGAGCGAGTAGATAAATAGAGACCATTTTTAGAGAGAGAAAGAAAGAGGTAAGAAATTAGAGGACTCATTTTTACTGTCCATTTAGAGAGAGAGAGAGAGAGATTTGGAAAGGAACGAACAGAGGCCATATTTTTTTCCTATTTTTCAGCCAGGGAAATAAGTAAATAAGATGGCAAATTACATTTTTACCTTTTTCTTGAGAGAGAAAGCGACGGGTTTTTACCGCACTTACGAGGGGCAATTTCGGGAAGCGGGAAGATTTGCTTTTCAACGGGCAGTAAATGGGCCACTACCCCCGGTTTTTACCTTCTTTGAGGCGGTTAAAAATTTAGGAGGTGGATTTAATGGTCGGGGGGTAAATTACTAAATTGAATCAGATGGTACGGTCCAGGGGGTTTCTCGGCGCTGCGAGTGCAAGGAATTTGAGAACGAAACGACGTAGTTCTAGTGGGCCGGCGCTCTGCCTTGAGATGGTGGATTTCGCCGTGGCGGTACCGGCTACGTGTGAGGATGAACCCGGGGGCAAGCTGCGCCTCGGACACGTCAGCGCGGCGACTGGGAGGAGTTAGAGTATGGATGTACGAAAATGCCCCTGGTAGTTGATGCAAATTACTGGTGGGACGTCACGGGTATAACGCGCGCGTGCTGTCTGGGTTTTTGTGCCACTAAGGAGGCATAGCCCGCCTTTCATCTCCCATTAACTGCTTATGTCCAACACCAAAAAAGTCGGCGTCCAACCAACCAATCAGTAATTCTTATAAAAAATAAAAATTAAGAATTTATTCATTGTCATTACTATTTTCTATTTTTTTTCTATTTATTCATATTAAAAAAATAAATTATAATAATATACTTGTTTATATTGCCAATTTTGTATTTATATCACCAATTTTCGGCTATTTATCAAAAAATTAAAAATCAAATTTTATAATTTTTAGTTATTTTGATAGTCTCACAAAGATTTTAATATCTGAAAATAGTATTTTTAAATTAAATTATTTATTTGTTACACTTATAAATTGAAGTCAAAATTAAATAGTCATATGAATTTAAATATAATTATATATATATTCCAAAAATAACAAAAAAGTCAACTAAAAAATATTTTACTATTTTTGAGTTACCAAGTCCAAAAAAATTTGTATTATAAAGTAAATTTTGAAAGTGAAAAAATTAAGTAAAATAATTTTCATAAATTTTATTTTTACTATAGTAATTTTAATGGGTATTATTTGTAATTTATTATTTTAATCATATTTTTATAATATTATGTGATTTAAAGATGAAAATGAGTTTTTTTAATTAAATTTTAATTTGTATTAGTTTTATAAATGTTAACTAAATACACTACTGTTTTTTAGTTTTTAATTTCTATTTCTAATTTTTTATTTTTATTTTTTATTTTCGTTCCTCTAATTTTTTACAGTAATACCAAAGGCCGCTAAGATTTGCAAGAATATCACTAATGCATATATTTATCTTGTGAGTAAAATCCAACAACCCTCAGGTTTTATTTGGAATTGTTATTATTTTTTATTTTTTATTTCTTTTTCTACATAGCACAAAAAATAAATTATAAAAATAGTTTTGTTTATATTGTCAACTTTCTATTTTTATTATTAAATTATATTTTATAATTTTAAGTTGACTTGCTAACTTGTTGCCATAAATTTTAATATCTATGAATATTTTTTTATTAAATTAATTTTTCAAATATAACACTCCACCTTGCAATTTTTCAAAGTTATTAAAAATACCTTGAAATTTAATTTTATTGATAAAATAAAATTTTCATTAGTTAACAGCTAGTTAATAGTTAAGTCTAATGAAAAAATAAAATTTTATCCTAAATAAAATGAGAATTTTACTATTTCAATCCATTTTGACAAGATAAATTAAGAAAATGATATTAATTTAGTAAATTAAGTTTAAAAACTAGTCAATTAAATACAATATTTGTTTAAAATTAAATTTATAAGTGAGCAAAAGACATAAATTTATCATAAAAAATTTGAGGAACATATTAAAAATCTAGAAGTCAAGACACAAATTGATTTATTCAAAGAAAAACTTGAAAAAGAAGTCTGTTCAGACCTCCCAAATGCTTTTTGGGATAGAAAGAAACATTCTGTCAAACTACCTTATGTTAAAAATTTTGATAAAGAAAAAATACTTACAAGAGCAAGACCAATACAAATGAATGAAGAGTTACTCGAGTATTGTAAAAAAGAAATTCAAGAATTACTCAATAAAAAACTTATTAGGAAAAGTAAATCTCCTCGGAGTTGTGCGACTTTCTATGTTCAGAATCAAGCTGAAATAGAAAAAGGTGTCCAAAGACTTGTTATTAATTATAAGCCTTTAAACAAAGTTTTATTAATTATAAGCCTTTAAACAAAGTTTTACAATGGATTAGGTATCCAATACCTAACAAGAGAGATTTACTCAATAGACTTAATACTGCTTCAATATACTCAAAATTTGATATGAAATCAAGATTTTGGCAAATACAAATTGTTAAAGAAGATAAATACAAAACTACATTTACAGTACCATTCGGGCACTACGAATGGAATGTAATGCCTTTTGGGTTTAAGAATGCCCCTTCAGAATTCCAAAATATCATGAATGAAATTTTCAATAATTATACAAATTTTACTATTGTATACATCGACGTTGTCCTTGTATACTTTGAATTTTTGAATCAATAAGTCAACATTTCAAACACCTCAATATTTTTTACAATATTGTTAAAAGAAATGGTTTAGTTGTTTCTAAACCAAAAATCAAATTATTTCAGACCAACATTAGGTTTCTTGGCCATCAAATTTATCAAAATAAAATCACTCCAATTCAAAGATCTTTAAAATTTGCTGATAAATTTCCAAATGAAATTATCAATAAAAATCAATTACAAAGACTTTTAGGATGCTTAAATTATGTTGCAGACTTTATTCCAAATATTAGGATTTTAATTAAACCATTGTTTAAAAGACTTAAGAAAAATCCTCCAATCTGGGATGAAAAATGTACTCAAATTGTTATCAAAGTCAAAACCTTAGTTAAAACCTTATCATGCCTTAGTCTTCCTGATCCTAAAGCTTTTATGATTGTCGAAACCGATGTCTCTAATGAAGGATTCGGAGGTATCCTTAAACAAAAAATTGATTCAAAAGAAACCTTGGTTAGATTCCACTCAGGAGCTTGGTCAGGCCCTCAAATTAATTACTCAATTATTAAGAAAGAAATGCTTTCAATCGTTTTATGTATTCAAAAATTTCAAGATGATTTAATCAATAAAGAATTTTTACTTCGAATTGATTGTGCTAATGCAAAAAATATTATTGAAAAGGATGTTAAAAACCTTGTTTCAAAACAAATTTTTACAAGATGGCAAGCAATTCTTTCAGTTTTCGACTTTCAAATTGATTTCATTAAAGGAACATCAAATTCAATTCCAGATTTCTTAACAAGAGAATTCCTACAGGAAAATTATGGCAAGAAGGCAAACTGCAAGTGACTTTTATTCCAAAACCTCTTCCTCAAAAACCCTAGAAAAAATTTCTTTATCAAATAGATTTTCTCCTCTTGAGAGACCTTCAAGACCTCAAATCCCCAGCTTCAAAGATATTATAGAGGGAAGAGTGTCCTCCCCACATCCTTCTCCTTCAAAGAATTCATCAAAAGGTTACTTTACTAAAAATCTTTACGAAGATTTATTTCCTGTTGAACTTGAATGGGAAGCATCCCAACCTTTCGAAATTATCAAAAAATGTTTTCAGAGGATGTCATTTTGATACTCCTGATATTATCAAGGACAGAAGGTTTTATGAATTAATCCTTATTGAAATCAACTCAATTATCATCGATCATACGTTTGATCTTCAAGAACCTCAAAAAATAAATTTTTCAAAAATAAAGATTATTAAAGTAATTTCTCCTTCTGAATTGGAACAACATCCTCGAACTTCAAAAGAACACTTGTCAAATATCACTTGGTAAAATTGAAAGAAGATTATCAAATTGGAATGGTAAAAGTCTACCAAGTCAAGACTCAAATAAGATCTGGAAAATGACCAGGTCTGAAAGTCAAATTATTAAGCATAAAGGATCAATTGAAAAAGATGAAGAATATTTTATAAAAATAATTAACAAATCGATCTCATTAACAACTAATGAAAAAATAAAATTTTATCCTAAATAAAATGATAATTTTACTATTTCAATCCATTTTGACAAGATAAATTAAGAAAATGACATTAATTTAATAAAATAAGTTTAAAAACTAGTCAATTAAATACAATATTTGTTTAAAATTAAATTTATAAGTGAACCATATGCCCAATGACTAGTTTAGGTTAAGCAGTTGAAATAAACATGACAATATATTTTTTTTTAAATAAAAAACATATGAAAAATAAATAAATACTTACTTAAAAAATTATATTATTCTGAAACATTTTTAATATACATTCCGTACAAATTAAATAACTAAATATTTATTTTAAACTTTGACTTGGATCGGCAATTAATCGAATTGTAGCTCGTTTTTAAATCTCATTGAATATCATATTTAATAACATATATTGTCATGGTCCCACAACATATGTGCACTACGAAGATCTTGAACTTATAAGAATAATACCAAAAACTTTAAGATGATTATAAGAAGGAGGTGTGGAGTATAGAACTTTATGTGGAGATTTATAAGAGAGTAATGGAGTTGGTGTAAGATTGATCAAATGTGTAGCAGCAATAATACAATCATCCAAAAAATTAAGTGGTAATGAAGCTTGGAATCTTAAGGAACGAGCAATATTGAGTAAGTGTTGATGTTTTCTTTCAACTACACCATTTTGTTGTGGTCTTTCAATACAAATTTTCTTATTTTAATCTTAAGGAATGAGCAATATTGAGTAAGCTTGGAATCTTAAGGTTGAGATATTGAACCGAGTCGGAATAAGACCGCAGGCTTTGTAGTCTAGCTTTTGCCAAAGGGTGCGCAGTACCACCAAATCGGCCGATTTTACCAAAAGGTGTGAGAACACTAGATCTGCACCAGTTCAACGCTCTGGAGGCTTATGCTATGCCAGGTTACTAGGGGCACCGGATTTTGTCGAAGGTTGTAAAATACTACCAGACCATCCGGCTTTTTCCGAAGGGTGTGAAAAGCCACCAGACAGTTCGGCTTAGGCCTAGGGTGTGACGACACCAGATCATATTGCTTTCGTATCGTATGTATACTGAAACGTATGTTTGTTGTTGAAATAACACTCATGTATCCACACACTCATATAACCTGTTTCTCTCACACTGAGAGGTGTCTCACCCTTATCATACAAATATTTTTTAGGTCCTTCGAGTAGCCACACTAGCGTCCTAATGGTTCAAGAGCGTGGTTGTTGGTTAGCCTTGTAGGAGTGCTTGTGTAAGTACTGTTCTTTGGTCAGGTTGTCAATTTGGGTTATGTAGACACTTGTGGTATGTTATGTATTTTGGGAATTTGATCTTGTTTTGTATAGGCTCTGGTATGGTTTTGTGAAAACATTAGTTTGAATTATTCCACTGCGTAAATGGTATATGTAATTGTGGATAGGGTATACGTGAACCCTATGGGGTTGGACCCTTGCATTGTATGGTATCGTGGACGATTGTATGATACAAAGATAGATTAGGTTACTAAATCACACCCTGTGGCCCATTTTAGGGTTCAGGGCGTGACAATTACTGAGTAAGGTGAGTGTCCTAACATTAGTGTTAGAGCATAGGAAAACTACCTGTATAGGTGGGTAATCTTCCCTATTCTCAGAAAATTATTAGTAAAAATAATTGTAAATGTGTGTATGTTACCAGATGTCAGGAATGTAATTGATGATGTGGATTCTTTTGTGCTAAAGATATTGAGTAATGGACGATTATATATATATATATATATATACTCTCTACCACACACTATTTATAGCTTCTTCTTCTTTACTGAGAGGTGTCTCACCTCGTCAAATTATTAATCTTTTCAAGTCCTCCAGGTGATCGAGCTTAGAAAGTTTCAGGGCTGGATTAGATTTTGTGGGTGGATAAAAGAACGGATATGTGTACAGTTTTATGTTTATTGTTTTGTCCTAGTTATGTAATATGGAGAATATGGTTGTACCTTTTTATGGGTTTACATATGTAAATATAGTACTCTGGTATTTTTTTAAATACAGTACTCTAGTATTTTGTTTGAGGTTGTTTAATTAGTTCTGTTGCGTGAATCGTATCAAAGATGCGCGGTTGGTCTCATAACACTTTAGGCCCCACGTGGCGGGTTCGGGGTGTTACAAGGGCACTCACCTTACTAAGTAAGTCCTCAGGCGGAGAGTTTTACTTCTCCCTAATTATTTATGCAATTAAACTCACACTCTTTCATTTATCATATTCATTCCACAATCTAGCTCATGAGTGTCCTCTGAGGAGAGTTTTACTTCTCCCTAATTATTTATGCAATTAAACTCACACTCTTTCATTTATCATATTCATTCCGCAATCTAGCTCATGAGTGTCCTCAATAACCAGTTCACATTTTGTCTATAACTCACAGCTGCCCTAAGGATATTTACCATGTCATGCTTCCCCTATGATCAGGGTTGTGCAGCCCGAAGGTTGGATCTAAACCGCGATTAGCCCACCCGATTAGATCAAAATAAGATATCCATTCGTTTGTAGTACGATTGGCCTGCCTAACCCTAGTCTGGACTCCAGGGGGCAAAACTACCCTTCTCACTGATTCAATCGACTATCATGCCACACTCTCCACGAGACCATGTGGTTGCACTTATTATCTCACTAGAAATCGTAACATGCTTTCAGAAATACTCCAGTCCATCAGAGTTCTCATTTCCACTTTTCAATATTCGCATTTCAATATTCATATTTCAGTATTCACATTGCAATATTCACATTTCATCTCATATCAGTATATAACTCAATTCAATATTTTTGTACCAACATATCTTATATAATGTATATCATCATTTCAAATAAAATACATTTGTATCTCGCATTTATAATATCACTGTAAAACATATTGGTATATTATTTTTCATCATTTCCAGTAAAAACCATTTCTGCATATCATGTTTCATTATTTTTATAGAACATGTCTTCGGTATCAACATATCATTACATCTCATATTCTCATTTTTTTTCCATTCCAAAACATATACATATTTATTCCATTTTATCACAATTCCAGTGTAAAATACTATTCACGTTAAAAAAAACTGTTATAATTTATTTCTCTTACCTGACTTACTAAGAGACCTGCTAAAAACCCTAAATCCACGCCTACGACGTTCAAAACTCAAACCTTGAAATCACATTTTCCCAATTCAATTAACTCAACCTCACAATTACAATTATTTTAACATTTTCTAGGCCCACACACTCCCAATACTAATTAAACTTTTAAAAAAATAATTAACGGATATAATCCCACTATACTACCCTAGCCTTGGAGTGATGCCTAGGAAACCCAAATTAAAAATCTACTCCGATTAAAATGACGAGAATTGGAACTAAGACCCTGTGGTGGTGTCCGATCGTTGATTTGGCTAAAGTTTTAAGGAGAAATTGAGGAGCGAGGGAGAGAGAGAGAGATAGAGAGAGAGGTTACCTTACCCCAATAGTGGTGTCTAGGTCGCTCCTACAACAAATCCACTCTGGTTAAAATGTTGGTAGCAGAGAATGGAACCCAGGGGTATCTTTTGTTCTTCAATCGACACATGTATCGTCGAGAAATTGAAGAGAAAGAGAGAGAGAGAGAGAGAGAGAGTTGAACAGAGGAGAGAGAGAATGTTGGCAAGAGAGAGAGGATGTTGGTGAGTCTAGGGAGCTCTCAACTTCTCAGATAGGAAATTTAATTTTATATATAAAATATTATATCATTATATTATATTAATATATTATTATATTATATTATATTTTAAAATTAATAATAATTATTAATTAATTATATATATATTTTTTGTGAATCACTACATTCTCCTATCCTTATAAAAATTCTGTCATTTAAATTTGTTAATCGTTACTTATTACAATCTCTTTTGGGAATTACTGAATTGTTTACTCAACTCTCGAAAGAGCCGACAACCACCCACATAGCGGCCCCGTCCCAAATTTATTAATAACCCTCACTTGTAGCGGAGGAATACCGTGGTTACAAGGGAGGGTTCTGGGAGATTATAATTATATACATAAAAAAGAAAAAGTCCCTAAAAACCCGTTCATAACAAAAACCAAAACACTACCTACTATACACTATACAAGTCATTATACAAAACAGTCAACTCACCTGTGACAATCCGAATAAAAATGGAATTTAGATAATAAAGAGAGAGGAAAAATGGAAACAGAAACAGAAGAGAGGCTGCCAAGCTTCGTCGACAAACACAGGGTCTCGTCGACGAAAGCTTTAAGGGTCTCATCGATGAAGGCTTTAAGGATTTTGTTGACGAACACAGGGCTTCTTCGACGAGAAAATACCAAAAGGGGGGTATGGAGCAGCCTGAATTTCATCGACGAATACAGGGACTCGTCTACGAATTTAATGAAAGACTCGTCGACGAGGTGACGTGTCTCGTCGACGAATCTGGCAGTATAAATATCTAAAAACCAGGATTTTTAATCATTTTCAGTGCTCCACTCTCTCTCATCTCTCTCTCTCTACGAATCCTCTCCCTTCTCTTTTGGATTCCAGCCCCACCAGTCGCCGAATCGACAATCCGAAACTACCACGACGCTCTTGGCGTAGTTCTCTACGAGTTTACCAGAGCGGATCGTTAGGGAAAGTGAGTTGGAAATCATCCCTAAGTTGAGGTAAGACTTTTTAAGTCAAATTTGACTTTGTGGTAGTTATAGGAAATGATGTACGCATGAAAGTACTGATGTTTAATACTGGGAATTTTCAGTTTCAGAGTATTGACTAGGAAATCCTACAAGGTCAAACTAGGATATTTTAGGGGCTTTCTCAGTAGTCAGGTAAGGGAATAAACTAAAACAGTTATTTTCCATGCAAGTTATTATTAATTATGAGCACATTTATTTTTAGAAAAGCATATGCTATATTTGTTTATCACATGTGAAATGTATGTTTGGAAAATACTGCTATTATGATCAAAAAGTATATATATGTATAAGATGCTAGAAATAATGATTTTAGAATATGAGGTATGACTTTAAACGACATATGTGTGGCATGAATATAATTTTATGTGAAGTGAATCATGATATGAATGATTTTACAAGCAGAACATGTTTTCAGGTATTATGAAAAGATGAGTTATGTTGTGATGATTTTGACGAATATATGATAAGTGATTTATTTTCAGAGCATATATATATACCTGAAACGATGTTGGCGCGAGGCCATGTATTTTATATTATCGACATGAGGCCGTATTTATGTTTTGGCGCCAGGCCATATTTATGATATCGCCACGAGGCCGTATTTATGTTATTGGTGCGAGGCCGTATTTACGATTTTTGGCACGAGGCCTTATTTACTATGATTTTGGCACGAGGCCGTATGTATGATTTTGGCGCGAGGCCGTATTTATAAAATGTTTGGCACGAGGCCGTATTTACGAAATTATGTATTATATGTTATCAGAACCCGGATGTTAATTTAGCTCAGTTCAGGAGCTCGGTACCGTAGCTATATTGTAGATAAGATATCTACGTCAGATTAGTGCTAACCATCCCACGAGAGGATGGCAGATGGATAGTCGATGTGGCTTTCAGTAGTGTGGACGTCCACCTGGCAATCCGGACTAGGGTGTGGTGGGCCCATCGTACTTATTGACATATTTGATTCAGCAGTGGTCAGCTAGCCATTGTCGGGTCTCGCCTTCGGGCTGCACAACCCATCATGGGGGGTAATACATGACACCAGCTAGTTATTCATCCTGGGTGTATTTTCAGTATTACTGTTATAGCAGATGTTTTATGTATGTTATAAGTTATTAGCAAATATGAAAAATATATGATTATTCAGTATGATATGATGAACGTTTTCTGATTTATGAAATGTACTGTATATGTATAATTGCATTAAATGTTCATGTTGTCACACAACTATATTTAGTTTATTTTCCCTTACTAAGAAGTGTCTCACTCCCGAACTTAATTAATTTTCAGGAGCCCCTGAGAGACCGGTGAATCAAGGCCATCGTTGAGTCAGTGAGATTACCCTGTGAGGAAGGTAAGATTTTGTAATAAGGTTAGAATTATTTTGTGTTTGACCCTAGAGACATTTTTGATGTATATGGGGATGTATAGAAGTACAGTTTTATAATGTTATAGAAAGCTCTGGTATTATGCTTTATGGATGGATGTTTGGATTTTATGTTTACTGCTGCGTAGATTTCCGCTGTGTTTGACAAGTGTCCCCATTATGCACTGGTTTGGGTTGACCATTTTTATTTATTATGTCTTATTTATTGAGGGTCACTACATCACCTATGGGTCTCACTGAATAGGTACTGATATCTCTGACACATCTTTTCTTTCAATTCCCATGAAACTTCTTCTACTGCATGATTGCACCAGATTACTTTCACTAGTGGGATCTTCTTTGTACGCAATTTCTATTCCTTTCGATCCAAAATCTACACTAGCACCTCTTCATATAATAAAGTATCCTCAAACTCTAGTGCCTCATGACTAATCACATGGGAGGGATTTGGGATGTATTTTCTCAATATAAAAACATGAAATACGTCATGGATTTTAGATAAGACCGGTGGTAAGGCTAACATATAGGCAACTAGACCCACTCATTCAAGAATCTCAAATGGTTAAATATACCAAGGGCTCATCTTACCCTTCCTCTCAAATCTCATAACCTCTATCATTGGTGCCACTTTCAGCAATACGTGATCTCTTGCATCAAACTCCAACTCCCGTCAGCGAGTATCTGCATAACTCTTCTGTCAACTCTGAGTTGTCCTAATCCTATCTCTGATAAGTCTAACTTTATCTTGAGTTTGATGTACCAGCTTTTGCCCCAATAGCTGTCTTTCCCCAATCTTATCCCAATATAACAGGGATCAGCACCTCCTGCCATATAACGCCTCATATGGTCTTATCCCAATGCTGGCCTGATAGCTGTTGTTATAAGAAAACTTGACCAGTGGCATAAACTGTATCCAACTGCCCCCAAAGTCCAACACACATGCTCGTAGCATATCCTCCAGTATCTGTATCATCCTCTACGTCTGCCTATCTGTCTGAAGATGAAATGTTGTGCTGAACGTCAAATGAGAACCTATGACCTTCTACAAACTATTCCAAAACTGAGATGTAAACTGTGGGTTTCGATCTGAAACTATGGACACTGGCACATTTAGGAAATGGGCAGTCTTCGTCAGTCGATCTATGACTACCCAAATGGCATTATGTCCATGTAGTGCCGGTGGTAATCCTGTGAAAAAATCCATCGATATATGCTCCCACTTCCACTCAGGAATGTGAAATGGCTGCAATGATTCCGCTGATCTCTGATTCTCAGCTTTCACCTACCGGAATGTCAAACACCGCTTTGCATACTCAGCTATTTCTTTATTCATGTTGCTCCACCAAAATGACTCCTGAAGATCCCTATACATTTTAGTGCCACTAGGGTGTATAGTATATAGGGATCGGTACGCTTCCTCTAAAATAACTTCCATAATCTTAGAGTCAGCATGTACACACAGTCTAGTACGGAACCTCAAGGCCCCATCATCTGAAATACTGAATTCTGCCTCCAATCCATTCTGCACTTGATCTATAAGCTTCGCTAACTCTGCACCACTCTACTAACTAGCTTTAATTCTCTCCTATAGGGTCAAATGTAATACCAGATTGGCAATAAATGCCCGGTGATCACCATCCACCAGGTCCACATCGATTCTTTCTAAATCCATCTAGATCGGATGCTGAATCATCCCTACTAACATTGTTACTCCCACTGATTTATGGCTTAGAGCATCAACTACCATATTAGCTTTTCTCGGGTGATAACTGATGGTGTAGTCATAATCTTTTATTAGCTCCAACCATCTCCTCTACCTCATGTTTAATTCTTTCTATTTGAAGAAATATTTTAGGCTCTTGTGATCAGTAAAAATTTACACTTACCCCCATACAGATAATGTCTCCAAATTTTCAATGCGTAGACTACCTCCACTAACTCCAGATCATCGGTAGGGTAATTCTTCTCATATTCTTTCAATGTCAAGAGTCATATGCTATAACTCTCCCCTACTACATCAAAACATATAAGAACCCTTTTTGTGACGCATCACTGTAAATCACGAACCCTATTCTCTTGAAGGAATCCTCAAAATCAGTGCAGTGATGAGTCGCTGCTTTAACTCCTGAAAACTTTGTTCACATTCATCCGACCAATCAAAATTCACACCTTTCCTGGTCAATCTCATTAAAGGACCCGAAAATTTAGAGAAGCTCTCAACAAATCTACAGCAGTATCCTACCAAACCCAGAAAACTCCTGATCTCCTGCACATTTTTTCGGTCATACCCAATCTACTACCGCCTCAATCTTTCTCGGATCCACCAAAATACCACCCTTGGATACCACATATTCGAGAAAAGTAACTTACTCCAGCCAGAATTCGCATTTCCTGAGCTTTGCATACAACTTCTTTTCCCTTAACACCCTCAGCACTATCCTCAGATGTTCCTCGTGCTCCACTGAGCTCTTTGAATACACTCGTATGTTGTCAACGAACACCACCGTGAACTGATCCAAATATTGGTGGAAAATCCTGTTCATCAAATCCATAAACATTGCAGGAGCATTTGTCAATCCAAACGGCATATCTAGGAACTCATAGTGGTCATACCGAGTCCGGAATGCTATCTTTGAAACATCCTCCGCCCTAACCTTCACCTGATGGTACCCAAACCGCAAATCAATCTTCGAGAAAATTTGTGTCCCCTGTAACTGGTCAAACAAATCATTGATACGGAGAAGCGGGTACTTATTCTTGATAGTCACTTTATTTATTTCCCTGTAGTCGATGCACATTCCCATCGACCCATCCTTCTTCCTCACAAATAATACTAGCGCTTCCCAAGGTGACAAGCTGGGCCGAATAAACCCCTTATCCAACAATTCCTGCAACTGTTCCTTCAACTCTTTTAGTTCTGTCGGTGCCATTCTATACGGCGCTTTAGAAATCAGCGCTGTCCCTAGAATTAGATCAATAGCAAATTCTACCTCACGTTCAGGAGGTAGTTCCAAAAAATCCTTGGGGAATACATTAGGAAAATCCCTCACTATCGGGATATCCTCTAATCTCAACTCCCCTTCTGATACCTCTTTCACACAAGCTAAATATCCTTGGCAACCCTATAGCAACAACCTCCTCACCTGAATGACGGATAACAATTGTGGTGGGGTGCGCACATATGACCCCATAAGTCCGTACTTTTGTCCTCCTAGAGATCTGAATACTACCTCTCTCTGATAACAGTCAATATTGGCGTAGTTAGTAGCTAGTCAGTCCATCCCCAAAATCACCTCGAACCTATGCATCTCTAAAATCACCAAATTAGTTGGTAAAGACCTCACTTGAATATAGACTAGACAGTTTCAGAGTACTTTTCTACACAACATTACAACCTCAGTCGATGTAGAAACTGACAAACTAATGTCTAACTACTGAGTTTCTATGCCACAAAATTTAACAAATTCCCGAGCGATAAAAGAATGAGTCGCCCCTGAATCAAATAAGGCAGTAGTTTTATATGATGGTATTGAAACAGTACCTGTCATGACATTTCCTTCCTCCCTAGCATCTTTCGGTGTCAGCACATAGACTCGTGCTGGGGCAGTATTCCTCTATTGTCCACCTCGAGGTGCCTGGTGACCTCCTCGATATGGTCTAGGAGCAAGCGTATTCAATAACGATGCTCGGCAATCTCTCACCATATGGCTCGGCTGATGGCATCGGTAACATACCATCTCTCTAACCCAGCGTTCTTCTAGGTGTCTCTTGTAGCATATAGAACAGAGAAGGGGCATTGGTCTGCCTTGCACCGCTTGATCTCCCATCCATTTTCCCTGACTTCCTCTGCTATCCTACCTCCTCCAAGGCCTTCGGTTGGACCCTGTCTGAAAATCTGGAGGCATGGGCCTCTTCCTTTGACTCTTTGCTGCAGCGCCTCTCTATAGGCCACTCTCAATCATGGTGGCTCTATCAACTATCTCTAAAAATTCTGGGCCCAGAAACCTACAACTTGCTCATATAATCTCTAACTCGAGCCCTTCTCAAACTTTCTCGCCTTCTTTTCTTCATCTGACACTAAGTAAGAAACAAAGCGGGACAACTCAATAAATTTGGTGGAATACTGTTGTACCGTCATATGCCCCTACGTCAAGTGCAAAAACTCTGCTGCCTTTGAGCTTCTAATAGTAGCAGGGAAGTACCGCTTGAAAAAGATCCCCCTGAAGTGACTCCACGTCATTGCTACAAGATCAGGTCTCTGCTCCTCCAACAATCTCGCTGATCTCTACCAGTGTTTTTCCTCTCCAGTCAGCTTGAATGCAGCAAAGGAAACTTTCTGCTCCTCAGTACAGGGAGCACTGCCAACATGTCCTCAAAATCCTAGACCTAATTCTCAGTCACTAATGGGTCAGCCCCCTAGAGAATGATGAGTGCTTCAAGCACGTGAACTGCTCAATCGTGTAGCTTCGCTCCCTTGAGCTCTTGGCCATCTTTGTCATCACCTTCTAGATCACGCTACATAGCCACCATCCATACTGAAAGACCCTACCTCATCACCTCCAGTATGTGCACTGCTACTCTTAGGCTCCATCCTGAAAATGATACAAAAAAGTCTTAGAATTCTATCCTCATAACACCAGTAATACACTCAATAAACTAAAATCAATAAAATATTCTTTTATAACCATTCATCTTAACACCCTCAGTCCAAATTTAAGATTCAGTCCTACCACTGAGAAACAAGAATCGGCGATAGTTTACTATGATTTTCCTAAAGTATTAAATGAATAAGTAAAGAGAAGGAAAAGTAAAAAGGTAAATATCAGCAAGGCTCATCAATGAGGCTTTTTTTCTTGTCGACGAAGTCTCCTGTGCAGCTTGGCGACAAGATTCAATAGCCTGTTGACGCCGAGGGATTTTGGGAAATCCTAAAATCTTAGGCTCATTGACGAGTCCACCTTGGCGTCAATGAACTTCCTTCTGCAGCTTGTCGATGAGGACGCTGTCTCGTCGATGAGTCTGGCTAAGTCAACCAAGTTATAAATATCTAAATCACTTGCTTAATGAAGAATAAACCAAAATCCTTTATCTCTCTCTTTAGGATTTCGGGTCGTCTGTTGCCGGAATCAACGATCTGACGTTGTTACATGGAGCAGGAGGAGAATCTCTTCGAGGATAGCAGATCGGATCTTCGTTTCAAAGATTTTTGGGTTTTAACACAAAACTGAGGTAAGGCTCTGAATTTGTTTTCATTTCAGTAGATATGTAGAGAATAGGATTGTAAAAAAGTATTGTTCTTTGTTGTTTAGGTTTTGGGAACTCGATTCATAGTTTTGGAGTCGTAGAGTTCGTGTTTTAGTTTTCGGGTTAAAGGTAAGGGGATTATGTTTATATCAGTTATTTTTGAAATCGGAATCGATAAACCTGTAGTTTACGATTATATGTATGTTTTGGCTACTTATTTAAGAAAATCTATTGGGTGAAAATACGGGATTTTCAGTTACAGTTTTTGGGGAAAATTGGGGGTCTCGGGTATCATCTCTGTTTCTGTTGGAAAATCGTATATTTGTATAAACTGTGGTATTAAGATGACCATACCTATATTTGTATTAAACTGTATTTTCAAATTGAAAATGGTATGTCTTGTTGTATACCCAAATAAGTGTCGAATAAACTGTTGTATGTAAAATGCTCCAAGTGTGTGAAAACAGCCGTGATGGCTAATTATCATAAGCTAAGAGGTATGGGAACGTGAGTTCCAAATTGTTCCAAGTTTTGTGAAATTGTCACATCTCGGCTAATTACCGTGGGCAAACATCATGTCTCAACTAAATACCGTGGGCGAGAGTGTCCGACTTTATATCCGAGGGCGTGAAATATCACTTGTCACTGACAGGTGTGAGTTGACACCGTATTAGCAACGATATCATTGTGGGGCTTCGGCTAATGCCAGGTTATCGGGTGTTTCGTGTAATGCAGCTGGTTTCGGCCGAAGAGTGTGACGACACTACCGTATGTTTTGTATTATATGTACTATAACTGGATTGTGAAAATACTGGAACTGTGTCGTATTATGTTTTATGTCGAAATAACACTTGTATGCCACACACTGATATAACTGGTTTTTTCCTTACTGAGAGGTGTCTCACCTCGATTATCCAAATGTTTTTCAGATCCTTCGAGTAGCCGTCATTAGCATCCCAGCGTAACGGAAGCGTGGTTGTCGTTTAGATGCATATAGTACTTGTGCAAGTACAAATTTTGTAAACGAATTATCATTGTTGGGTTTTGTAGGCACCCGAGGTACGTACTATATTTTGGAGCGTAGACTCTAGTTATGTATAAACTCTGGTATGGTATGTTATATGTATTAGAGAGAACATTTTGTTGCGTATGTGATGTGTATGTATATGTATGTGAATGTGTATAGGGTATACGTGTACCCCACTAGGTCGAACCCTCATTCAGTATAGTATCATGTATGTTTTAATTGATACAGAAACAGGTTAGGTTACTAAATTCGCACCTGGGGCCCATCCGAGGGTTCGGGACGTGACAATTGTCACCCTAGGAAAATCACAAAACAACCACAAAACTCCTGCCTCCAGGCCACAAGATAAAATCCTAAATTTCAATCGCATCCTCTAACAACAACTAACTCATATCTCAACCCACCCATCTCCTATTCTCATCAAAACCCATTCCTATACTCTGGTATTGTATTCTGATATTTACTATAGTTTGCAAAACCTAACAACCTAGGCTTTGATACCAAACTATGATGACTTGATTTTTCATAAAACTTTTTTCCTCAATTAAATAATAAAATATTAAGGCCACGTCAAAACCTCTTATACCATTTCAAACATAACCTCGCCTGAAATGGGTATCAGGTAAACAGTAAATCTCATATACACAAACCTAATAGCGGAAGTCAATATATACAAACCATCCAGAATACAAACAACCAGAGTTCTAACCATCCATATATATACATGTCTAACACATTCCCAAAATTAACTAAAAACTTTAGGGAAAACATACATCCCTAATACAAAACACTTACCCTGTCTACCAGGGTACCAACTCCCCTTTATCTCAGAACTCTATCTACTGGTTTGTTACTATTCCTTGAAATATTTAGATATTTGGGTGAGACACCTCTCAGTAAGACGGAATAAATTATTTATAGTATGTGACACATAAGTTTAGTTATATTGTAATACACTCATTTTAACGATTATATTTTTTGAGAAAATATACAGATATGTACTCATAATCATATAATTATAAAACATAATTTTATAGGCTTTGATACAATTTCTCATATTCATACATATACAACCAATATTTATTAGCGAAGTTCTCGAGAATAGGGGAGATTACATACCCATAAATGTAGCGTCCCTTTACTCTGATATTGTTTGTTACCTTCCCTAATTAACTCAGGTGCGGCTACAACTGATACTTATCAAGGCGCTCACCTTACTCAATAAGTCCTCAGGCGGAGAGTTTTACTTCGCCCTAATTATTTATGCAATTAAACTCACACTCTTTCATTTCTCATATTCATTCCACAATCTAGCTCATGAGTATCCTCAGTAACCAGTTGACATTCTATCTATAACTCATGGCTGTCCGAAGGACATTTACCATGTCATGCTTCCCCCCATGATCAGGGTTGTGCGGCCTGAAGGCTGGATCTAAACCGTGGTTGGCCTAACTGATTAGATCAAAATAAGAAATCCATTCTTCTGTAGTATGATTGGCTTGCTTAACCGTGGTCCGGACTCCAGGGGGCAAAACTACCCTTTTCACTGGCTCAATCGACTATCACGCCACACTTTCCATGAGACCGTGTGCTTGCACTTATCATCCCACTAGCAATAGTACCATGCTTTCAAAAATACTCCAGTCCATCAGGGTTCTCATTTCCACTTTTCAATATTTGCATTTCAGTGTTCATATTTCAGTATTCACATTGTAATATTCACATTTCATCTCACATCAGTATATAACTCAATTCAATATTTATGTACCAACATATCTTATATCATGTATATCATCGTTTCAAATAAAACACATTTGTATCTCACATTGTTGAATTAGGTGTAATCCCAAGAGGGGGGTGAATTAGGTATTTTAAAATTCTTTGATTCTATTTACCACTTAATCCTTACTTTTGTATTTAGCAAACCAATCTCAGGGATTTATAACAAAAACAAATTCAATTTACCAATGAATTCTTATTACCCAATTAATTGTGTGCAATGTTATTTAACCTACACATGTAATGCAAACAATTTAAATGTAGTGCTGAAAGTAAAGAGTAAAGGGAAGAGAGAAGACAAACGCAATTTTTACGAGGTTCAACCAACTCGGCCTACGTCCTCGCCCTGAGCAACCACTCAAGGATTTCACTAAAATCCCTGCTCCTTAAATTAGGACGGAGCTTCCCTTAAAATTCGCTGTTTACAAGAGGTACGACTCCCTCCTACTCTGCTACTTACAAGAGATACAACTCCCTCCTAATCTGCTGCTTACAAGAGGTACAACTTCCTCCAAATCCGTTGCTTATAAGAGGTACAACTTCCTTCTCAAACTCGGTTCACAACTCGAACTGTGATTACAATTTAGGCTCAAATTTGCAAACACTCAATGTTGCTTTTAACAAAGCTAGTGAGTACAATTGAAATTCATATCACATAATCATATGATGAAACTTGAAGCTCAATGTGAATGAAATGATACAATCGTTTATGAATGATATGCTTCAATACACAATTTCCCTCTTTAACCAAAACTATAAAGTAATGATATATTTAAAACACTTCGGAGAATTTTAGGGTTCTTAGTTCACTTTACAAAAATGCACAAACATATTTGATGTGAACTTATTAATAAAAAATTTGTCTTGAATATTAAATCAATCAAAATTACAAAGCTTTCTTTCAAATATTCAATCACAACACGACCTTTGCAATATGCAAATATATATATATATGTTGATATGTATTCCAAAGATTAAAAACCAATGTAATCTATTTAAGAAAATATCCTTCAACAATATATGTATTTAAGAACTCAAAGGATATCTAATCAAGTGGATTTGTAATATTAAAAGTATCGAGTCTTTGAATGGAAAAACTCACTTGAACCTAAAATATTTAATCAATAGCTAAAACTCTTTTCAAGTGGTAATCTTATCAAAGTGATTTAATATATATATATATATATATATATATATATATATATATATATATATGCACACTCAAGATCAACCTCTTAATACTTAATCAAAAATAGATTTTGTAATAATAAGCTTTATGAAAAATATATATATACTCTTGAATCAAAAGATATTCAACCAATAGCTAAAAACTTTCTCAAGTAAAGATCTTGTCAAAGGCAATCTTTATATGTATATGCACACTCAAGATCAAACTTTCTAATGATACTCAATAACAAGTGATGAGA
The DNA here is from genome assembly GCF_029873635.1 of Malania oleifera. Taxonomy (NCBI): domain Eukaryota; kingdom Viridiplantae; phylum Streptophyta; class Magnoliopsida; order Santalales; family Ximeniaceae; genus Malania; species Malania oleifera. Next base: position 134,837,840 of record NC_080417.1, read on the forward strand.
TGAGAAGCACTTGAAAATAATAACTTAAATTACCAAACCTCAATACCAAGATGAGATCAAGATGTATAAGTGAGGTCCCTTTTGGTTTTCTGAGTAGATTTGCCCAAAGTAGATGAATGTAGAGTGAAGTGCAGGCAATCGTATAGCAATCAGCTCAAGTTTCTCAACAAAATGTGTTCTTCTCTTCTTATGCATCTTAGCTTTGTTTTAGGGTTTAGATATTTAGTATTTATAGTGTCTTACCCTTAGGATTGATCTCAACCATTGGATCAAAGAAAAAGCTCGCGAGTTCTATTAATAAAAATCTGAATTTTAAACTTTCCCGCGACTTCAGGCAACCGAAGTGAAGTTCAGACTCCTAAACTGACTTCAAGCGACCGAAGTTCTAATTCAAGCAAACGAAGTACCTCGGCTAGATTCTGTTTTTTCCATTAATTTTTCAGGCTACCGAAAAATTTTTTCAGGCGACTAAAGTTGAATTCAGGCTACCTAAGTGCCTTTTTCTCAATTTTTCTTTTGTAATTTAAAAATATGCTTTATTCTTTTTCTTGAGTCTTTTATAAAACATATTTTCCATGATTTTAAAAGTATTTCTAAGTCCATGAAAGTCCCCTAATGATATACATGAAATGCATGAATCCTAAAGTCATTCTAAGTTATGTTGAGCCTCAAATTAAATCATATGAAAATGTAAGTACATGAGTTCTAAATACCCATTCCCAAGATGTTCTTGAACTTTACCGCTTGCATCTTGATTCTCATACTCTTTGAGTTCCATGGATCTCACCAAGATATGTCAGCTTTACTTTATGGCTTTTATGACTTGTTATCTTTCCATGCATGCTTAATATAGGTTCTGTTCACAAACTCAATGCACAAATCAAATATCAAGTGATTTGTCATTATCAAAACCGGATTAAACTCATAGAGTCAACACACATTTATCATATCACTGTAAAACATATTGGTATATCATTTTTCATCATTTCCAGTAAAAATCATTTCTACATATCATGTTTCATCATTTCTATAAAACATATCTTTATTTCTCATATTTTCATTTTAGTATCAACATATCATTACATCTTATATTCTCATTTCTTTCCATTCCAAAACATATACATATTTATTCCATTTTATCACAATTCCAGTGTAAAACATTATTCACGTTCCTCATGCTACACAATTTCGTCTGATATTCATAATACAATATCTACAGGGAAAATATCATAACCTCATTTTCACATATTTACTCAACCAAAAATTTTAAAAAATAACTGTTATAATTTATTCCCCTTACTTGACTTACTGAGAGGCCTGCTAAAAACCCTAGATCCACGCTTGTGGTGTTCAAAACTCAAAACCTTGAAATCACAATTTCCCCAGTTCAATTAACTTAACCCTAAAATTACAATTATTTTAACATTTCTTAGGCCCACTGTCACGCCCCAAACCCGGAAATGGGACCCGGGGGTGAATTTAAGTAACCTAACCTGTCTCAGTATCAATTAGAACATACATGCTACATCATACAAAGAGGGTCCGACCTCGTGGGGTACACGGATGCCCTATATACATACATACAAACATCCATACTCATCAACATACGTAGCGGAATATGGTCTTTTATACATAGCCAGTATCATACCAGTGTTTATACTATACAAGCTAGGATATACATTTCCATATACAAAACATACCCCAGGTGTCTACAAAACTATCCTGACGATCTGAATACCAAAACTCGTACCTAGACGGTACTAGCAGTAGCTACAACACCCTTGCTTCCAGACGCTAGGATGCTACTTACAGCTACCTGAAGGCCCTAAAAAATATTGTACGTACATTCGGGGTGAGACACCTCTTAGTAAGGAAGAAAACAGTTTATATTAGTGTGTGACATATCAGTGTCATTTTACATACTTCATAACACTATACATACGATACAGTTTGAAACAATTCGTATAATTTCATACAAATGCATACAGTTCCAGTATTTTCAGAAAACCATTTCGGTTCATATGATACCCAACATACATACATACATACATACATATGGTCAATGTCGTCACACTAGTTCGCAACTACACCAGGTCACCTCGTCTCATAGCGATTACATTGCTACATACGCAACTACGCTGTGACGATCAAGGCCCAATGGTGAATCCATTGCATCATACGCAACTACACAAGGTCACCTAGTCTCACAGCGGTTACGTTTATACACATGCAACTACAAGGATCTATGACTCAGACCCAATAGTGAATCCATTGCTACATACACAACTACACAAGGTCACCTAGTCTAACCCTGATTACATTGCCACGTGCTAACTACGCTACGACGACCTAGGCCCACTGTGAATCCATTACTACATACGGTGTAGATCACACTCACCGGTGACTAGCTAGAACATACTGGTGATATTTCACACCCTGGATATAGAGCTGGCCACTCTCGTCGTACGGTAATTAGCCGCCCCTAGCCGATTTCACAAAACCTGGAATCATTTTGGAACTCACGTCCCTATACATTTCAGCGTACGGTAATTAGCCGCCACATAGTTGTTTTACAAATATCTGGAACAAATACATACATTCATACATACCACACTTATTTGGTTTACGGCAAATAATATCAATTACAATTTCAAGTATACAGTTTATGCAAATACGGATTACAATCACCTCAATAATACAGTTTTAATGCAAACAACAGTTTTCCAAACAAAATAGAGATGATACTCGAAATCCCTAATTTTCTCGAAAAACTGCAACCCGAAAATCCCGTATTTTCACCTGATAGATTTCCCCAAATAAGTAGTCATAACATACATATGATTGTAGCCTACAATCTTACTGATCCTGATTTTAAAAATGGACTGAAATAAACAGAATCCCCTTACCTTAACCCGAAATCCAACTACGAACTCTATGGTCCTCAAAACTACGAACCGAGACTCCAAAATCTACAACCCACAGTACAAAACATACTTACAATCCATACCACTATACATATACTGAATCAGAAATGAAAACCAAGCCTTACCTCGATTTTGGCCCAAAACCCGAAATCGCTCCAAACGAGATTCCAATTCGCTAGAAACGTAGAGAATCCTTCACTGATCCTTGCAGTAACTTTGGATTTGTGAATTCGATGACAAACAGCGAAGGAATCAAAGAGAGAGAGAGAGAGAGAGAGAGAGAGAGAGAGAGAGAGAGAGAGAGAGAGAGAGAGAGAGAGAGAGAGAGAGAATTTTCCAAACTTAGCCAAGAAGCAACCCCCAAAAGATCTTTTATAAGCCTTTGACCTGGAGGATTTCGTCGACGAAGAGGTGTCCTCGTCGACGAGGTCTTCAGGGATTTCGTTGACGAGGCAGCGATTTTGTCGACGAACCCTGATATTTAGATTTCCCTGAACCCCTCGGCTTTTGCTCGTCGACGAGGCTCTGAATTTCGTTGATGAGAAAAACAAAGGCTTCGTAGATGAAATCCGGCTTCGTCGATGAACCTGCTCTTTTACCAAAATATCCCTCTCTTTACCTATATAAACCTCATTATCACGTTTCGGGTTCTTACACCCACACACTCTTTATACTAATTAAACTTTTAAAAAATAATTAACGGATATAATCCCACTATCCTACACTAACCTTGGAGTGGTGCCTTGAAAACCTAAATTAAAAATCTACTCCAATTAAAATGACAAGGATCGGAACTAGGACCACGTGGTGGTGTCCGATCATCGATTTGGCTAAAGATTTAATGAGAAATTGAGGAGAGAGAGAGAGAGAGAGAGAGAGAGAGAGAGAGAGAGAGAGAGAGAGAGAGATTACCTTACCCCAGGAGTGGTGCCTACATTGCTCCTACAATAAATCCACTCAGGTTAAAATGTCGGTGGCGGAGAATGGAACCTAGGGGTATCTTCTGTTCTTCAATCGGTGCACGTATCGCCAAGAAATTGAAGTGAGAGAGAGAGAGAGTTGAACGGAGGAGAGAGAGAATGTTGGCGAGTGAGGGAGAGAGAGAGGATGTTTGCAAGTCTGGGGAGCTCTTAACTTCTCAGATAGGAAATTTAATTTTGATCCTAAAGCTTCTAAGGAGGTGGAAGTGTATAAATAGGGGGAGACCTCATTTGGTCAAACCAAGCCTTAAAACATCAAAGTATTTTAAAGCATTCTCCAAGCAATACAAGTTCATTCTCTCAAACTCTCTACCTCTCTCTTGTCAACTTTGGTGTCCATCTAGCAGGTTAGGTTAACTTAGCATCACAGTCGGTGTGAATATTGCTAAGTGCCGACACGGTTAAGCTTTAGGATCTTTATACTTATATATAATATGATATTATATTAATATATTATTAATTATATTATGTTATTAAATTAATAATTATTATTTAGTTAATTTTTTTGTGAACTACTACAAAATATATGTAATAATCACTCATAAAGTTCTGATTTTGTTTCAAGGAACTAGCTGCTTTCCTCAATTAAAAAATCCGTGGATGATTACTTTGTGAGAAACGTTTTTGCAAATCCTTCCACATGTTGGCAACATTATCAATGTAGAAAATGTTTGATCCAATATTCTTCGCAACTGAATTGAGAATCCATGAGAAAACCACATCATTACATCGAATCCACGACAAATAAAGAGGATCAACTTTAGTAATTGGTTTCTTAGGGATTCCATTGACGAATCCACTCTTATTTTTAGCATTGATGGCTTTGGGCATTGATCTCAATCAAGAATGATAATTGTCACCGCTTAATCGATTGGTAACAAGCACTATGCCGAGATTTTCACCATGATGTAAGAAATAGGGGCTTGAAGAATCATCAAATGAGATGTTCAGAGAATAGGAAGAAGAAATAGTACCATAATCCATGACAAAATTCTAGATCAACGAAAAATGTACTTTGATGCTTTTAGCTCACTTCACGTTTTCTTTCTTTTTCTGAAAAATTTCTATACCTGAGAAAATCAAAAGTTTGATTCTCCTGTGAATTTTAGCATTGCCGACACTGCTCTCGCTGAAGCAATAAAGTCGAAAGCTCCAAAGGCAAAGAAAGAAGCCTAAGGTTTCTCCATCTCCTCATCCATACATTGAGATAATCAAGGAGACGATCCTTTCACGGAGAGAAAATACTGATTCGAGCCAATACGCGTGTTGTGAAAATTTGCAAGTACACGAAATTGTAACAAGTAATATAGTGATAAATAAGGATGTCGAACCCACGAGGACTATTTACCTATTAACCATTGAAATTGTTCTAATTCTAAATTATTTGAAAATCAAGAAAAGTGGTAGATTTTGAATCTAAAAAAATAAAATAAAATAAAATAAAAAAAATTTAATCAACTAAATACTTAAAAAGAAGATCATTTCACTCAAGAAGAAAATACTAAGGCATCTGACTCACCTAACCAATCCAATCCCAAATCCTAATCATGCAATCAATCAATTATCATCCTATTTGACAGCGAAATATTCTAACTTATCTAAGACCCTCTTTCGAGTAGAATTAGAATTACCCGAAATGCGATAACTTGTAATATGTCTATGCAATTTTAAAAGCATTTGAGTACATTAAGATTAATAATATTTCACATAAAAGCCGCACAAATCACGTTGGCATATTTGTGTCTTTTGTTTAATTCATGGCATACATCATACGAAGGTAAACTACATGCATCATCTCTCGAATTAACATGCACAACAAATCATGCAACTATTGACAAGATAATTGAAAGCATTAAACTCAATAATGTATACTCAAAAGGAATGATAAAATTATGATTACATATAAATAAGATTTGGAATTGTCATGAAGATGTTACATTGTAGCCTTAGCAATAACAATTATCCCATAATAGAATCAAAATAAACCATAACGATTCTAGAATTCATAATGAAAATTGTACATGAAAGAATTAAAAATGAAACTGTAGGTTGATCGAGAATCTCAATTGTCAATAACTCCAATTCGGCCTCTCTCTTATTCTTTTTTCAAGCTTTGAATTCTTCTCTAATGGCGAAACAAATCCCCCTTCCTTTTTTCCAGCTTTGAATCCCCTCCGTTTATAAAGTTCTAGTCGTCATCCCTTCTTATCTCCTCAAAACAAGATCATCCAAATCCCCTCATTTTCTGCCACCGATTTGATGTGCAATATTCTTTATTGAGCTCTTCCCATCTTAAAAAAATTTCAACACGAAAGTTGTGAGATTTTTTCTTAACTTTCCGTAAATACCAAGATCGCCCTTTTTGGAGTTTTCTATCAAACGTTATGCTCCAAATACTGAAAGGTATTTTAGAAATTTTGGGAGAAGAATTTGAGTTTGAGAATGACTCGTAATGAAGGGAATTTGAATTTGAAAAGTACAATTTCCTCCTTTATCCCACGACTCTTTTAAATTTATTTATTTCTAAATAAAAATAAAATAAAAAAAAATTAAAACTCTAATAAATAATAAAATTAAACACAAAATAAAATTTGTATAGAAATCAAACACATCAGGGCAATCATCCAAATCCTAGAGCCTCTTTACAGTGTTTAGTGCACAGTGCCCACCCTTTCTTCTTTATTCCCAACCTCTGCCTTCTCTTGCTGTCAAAAACATAAAAAATAAATTTACTATTTGTTCCTTTAATGTTCTTAGAATTGGAATAAGTTAAGAACTTAAAGACATGATACTGGGCCAAGTAATAATTATGAACATGAATGGTAATTTTCAAATCCTTGAAACATTTGGGGATTCATTCTATTTATTTTTGAAATCTTAATTTTAATTTTGTATGAAAATTGTATAAGTAATATTTTAACCCAAAACAGTGAATTCCTAAACTTCTTATTCTTCCAAGAGTATTTGAATGAAAGTTTTTATGTTAGGATTAAAAAACAGGAAATGATTCTTTTTGTAAATCCCTTACATGCTCTTGACCTAAAGAATATTTAGTGTTTGACCATTTACGTTATTTAGAGTTTCACCTTCGATCACCCTAACCTATAAAAAAAAATTAGTAGAGTTGAATGAAAAGTTTCATTTTACCCCTCTCTGAAGCATAAAAGTTACTTTTATAACCAGCCTATAATACAAAACACACAAATAAATAATAGGATAGAATATAATAAAATAAAATAGTAATGATATTTTTAAACACAACTAAAAGTGTTTCATCTTTTGACTTGAGTAATAAGTCTAAGAGATTTATTCATAGTAACTATTGTGTCCAAGGAAATTTTAGGGCAGTATTAAATTTCCTTCGAACCCGACATATTTCTTCTATAAAAAAATTTTAAAACATAACATTTTAGAAAAATGTGCAAAAGTTGAAACTTTAGACCTAAACAAAGAAAGTAATGGATTTGTGTGGAATCAGTTGATAGTGACCTATTTTGCATAAATGATTTTAATTTCTTTTGAAAAATTTGTTTTAATTTATTGGTGGTGAGAGGGATTTAGATAAAAGAGAATTTAGAAAGTCCGTGTCAAACATCAATACCATAGGGCTTGAGATAGAAATAGAAAAGAAAACCAAGTAGGGGTATTCTAAGCCAAGTGTGACACCTGACAACACTTAGCAACAATGCAGATCAATAGTCGACAACGATATATACTAACTACAAACACCTAAAACGCAGGTGGCAGCATGTAAGACCCTTGTCGCCACCAATTACTACTATTATGCCGTGTTTCTAGCTTAGGAGGGGAACCACTTGGTAGTAACAAGTAGCTACAATTATTCAGACCCATTTTTCCACTCCATGATGAGCAACATCAACACAATATGTAATGAATTTTTGTTGTAAATCCTAGTTCTAGAAAGAGATTGCAAGGAGTGAGGGTGAAGAAAACTCTTTAGAGAATTAGGAAAAGTAAGAGAAAATGTATAAAATTTAGAGGAAACTTAAATTAAATTTGGAGAAGTTGAAAATTAAGGCAGTGTTCTTAATTTTCATGATTCATGTAGGGGTTTTGGGTATTTGAAAGAAATAAAAGTAGAAACTTGGTGGAATTGAATTTTAAGAAGGAATATTGAAGCTTGTTATTTTTAACTATTTGATATGACTGCATATATGTTATCTTCGAGTATCATAGCTGCATAGTTTGTTTTTGGAAAATTTTCAAGTAATAGTTATTCATCTAGTAAGGAAAATGATTTTACTAGCTATGGTATAGCTCGTGTCTTTATATAATGAATTGCTATTATGTGAAATTATTGACATCATGTGTTGTTTGTGCTTGTAATATTGTGAAATTTGAGTAAGTAGGGATTTTGTCTCCCCTAGGGTGATAAGCCCTCAACATACGAAGGATACTTATGCATTAAGTGAAGGTTTACCGAACTAGAAATTGACACTTGTATGAGATGAAAAATTAACATTTGTTTTTCAAAAGGCTATCAAATTATTATTTTTTTTTTGTTACGCTGGGTGTCCTGAGATCATTGGGTGCCACCCCCCTCCTTCAGACTAGTCCCACGCTTGCACGCACGGTGCCCTCCACACGTGAAGGTGTAAATCGCAGATATGCACTTGGAATGGCAGGATTCGAACCCCCGTTCTACCGTCAAGCGGCCCTCGGCCATCCGTCCTTACCACTTTACGTGCACCATAGGTTGGTAGGAACATGCTATAAATATTAAACATGTATTTTGTTGATGAATATATATTTAGATTAAGAAGTGTGAAAAATGTTGTATACGTTTAGTCTAATGTAAAAAGTTAGTCAATGAAAGTAAAGCTTTTTCCTTTTGGTTGCTTCATGCAATATACACATACCTTGTGTTTTAATAAATATGGACCCTTAATTGACTTCTTACTTGCATTCAAATGAAGGTTTTGCAAAGCAATTTCTTCCCTATTCCTAATGCTTTAGACGAATTTGGAGTGTTAAAGGTGCTAGTCTGATAAGACTCGAGGGACTTGTTCCATTATGAATTTTGGATTACTAAAAAAAATTAGACATTGATGTATTTGTTAATAAATTGTATAATTAATTTTAAAAATTATATAATACCATTACAACTATCCGTAACTATCATTTAATTAGAGATTAGAAATTTAGTTCATTTTTGAAATTACTTAAAAAGTAGTTTAAAAAAAATTCATCTAAGTTTGTCTCCAATAAGTACTCATGGCAAAAAGTACTTTTTAAAATTACCTTTTTTTGAAGTTTTGGTATGATGATTATTTTGTTAATTAAGAATTTATGACAAATTGAAAGAATGTTATTACACTAATAATATTATAAATATAAATTAATAATATTATTATTTTTAATTAGAAATGACAATCATATATTATTTTATTCAATAAAAATATAAAAAATGTCAATTAAAAAAAAGCTAAACTAACACAAAAATTAATTTTTTAGTTAAAAAATATTTGAAATGCTAAATAAATATATTGATTCTAAAATTTTAATTAATTTATAGATTAAAAAATATTTTAATTTTTAATTCAAAAAGTAAATTAAAAATTTATCTAATTTTAGTTAGACAATATTTAAAATGTTTATTTAAAGTGTTAACTATAATTTTAATTTTAATATTTCAACCATATAATATTTAAAAGTCGATTTAAAATATTGATTTACATAAGTACTAATAATTAATTTATTATTTAGAAAATATTAAAAAATTTGAGTGCAGATATTAATTAATGTAAGCACTAATAATTAATTTAATAATTAAAAATATTTAAAATGATAATTGTAATTATTAGAACATTTATAATTAACAAATATCTTTTCAATAGTATATTGTCAATAATTTTTTAAAATAAATATTTATTAAAAATAAAATTTTTAAGTGGGTCCACCTTTTTCAACCGTTCCTAAGATTAAAGATCATACAAAAAAAAAAAACGAAAAAGACAAGGATGCCCTTCGACGAATCGATAGTTTCCTCAGCACCCCGTGCTAAATTTGAGTTTTTTTCGGATCTATCATTTTTTTAAAAATATATTAATTAATATATTTTTTGAGAAAATAATTCTCAGAATAACTCTGACCTAATCTCGGAGATTTGCCACATGTCATTTTGGAAATTATTTTCCAAAAAAAAAAATTTAATTAATATATATATTTTTAAAAAAATGATTAATCAGGAAATAAATTCTTCTGCGTAATAAATTTTTCTACGTAATAAATTGGGAAATAAATTCTTTTAATATATATATTTTTAAAAATGATAAATCGAGAAATAAATCTTCTGCATAATAAATTGGAAAATAAATTCTTTTATGGTAGCGAGATTTTGCCACATGTCATTCTGGGAGTACCATTAGAAGAATTTATTACGCATTAGTTTGCCACAATCAATCATGGGTAAATTTGCGTTAGTTTGCCTGCTGGATCTGATTGTCCCGATGAAGGAGAATGGTATTACTAGTACATAAAAGAAATGAAATAAAAATAACACTGATTGACAAGGGTCACATTCAAATTGAATTATGCTTTCTATAAATTTTTTTATGCTATAATATTATTATTAATATTATTATATATAATAAAAATATTAATAATGTTATCATAATATTAATATTATTTTTAAAATTTATGTAATATATATTATATATAAATTGTGAGTACATGCTCTCAAGTTTTTAACAAAATAAGAGTTAGAAATCTAAAAAATAGTAAAAATATTTGTTACCTTTTCTATGTGAATTTAAAAAATTAAAGAACATCATTTTTAATTATTTAAAAAAAATATAAATAGAACTATTTGTACAAGAAAATAGTTTCAAATTTTTTCCATAAAAATTAAAAATATTTTCCATAACTAAATAGACAATTAATTTTTTTTAAAGTCTTCATGATATTTATTTTTACATTTAACTGGTGATTAAAAAGCCATATATGATGACAATTTTTATATTTTGAGAAATATAAAATTTTAAAAAATATGACACTCTTATCTTTTTGCTCACATATGACAATGCTCACAAAATATGAAAATTTTAATGTCATGCAACTCATGAGAATCTTATGTAGAAATTTTATTTTTGTTATAAACCAAATAGAGAAATGGGTATCGTCTATACATTTTCTATATTGATATAAGGTAGACTAAATAAAAATATTTCACACTTATTCTATTTTTAAATCGTTTTAAAAAGAATCTTTAAATTTAGTGAACAAAATAATACTTTTAAGTAAAAAATTTTTTAAAAATATATTAAATAGAAAAAAATAGATATAATTAAATATGAATTTTTTTTTCTTCAAAAATTTATTGTTCCAAAAATAATAAGAGAAAGAATTAAAATTTATTTTATTACGTAGAAGAATTTATTATGCAGAAGATTTATTGCCCGATTTATCATTTTAAAAAAAAATACTGAAATAATTTATTTTCCGATTTATTACCTAGAAAAATTTATTACGCAGAATAATTTATATCCATAATTTATAATTTAAAAAAAAAAAATATATATATATATATTGAATAATATTTTTTTTAAAAAATAATTATCAAAATGACACGTGACAAATCTCGCTACTTGAAGTAGCGAGATTATGTTTTATTTTGGGAATTATTTTCAGGGATTATTTAATATATTAAAAAAAAAAAAAAGGATAAATCCGGAAAAAACTCTGCTAAACTCCATCTCCAGTTCCTTCGCCATTCGCACTAGGTCCTCACGTCTGCAGCAGCTCGCCGGTCGTCTTCTCCGCAAGGTTACTCTCTCTCTCTCTGAATTATTGAAATTGATTGACCTCTCCCGCTTTGTCTTTCTGTTTACGGGTTTACCATCTTTTTCCTTCGATTCAATCTAGTTGTTAATTTGCTAGGTTAGATGCGGCATTGGCTTCTGCTGCTTACTCCAGTGTCGTGTCATATATGAAAAATTCAGAATCCAATACTGTTTTATGCTAAATATGTGCAAGGTTCATTGGTTTATTCTCTCTCTGTCAAAAATTTATTCTCAAACAGTATAAAGCAGGAGATATGGCGGGGCGTGATGATTCAAGAGCACCAGAGAAAAAATCAAGTGATTCCGCAAATGGTTTTCCAACTTTCAATGCTGAGAATTTTCAAAATAACATGAAAATTATTTATTACAGGTTTGTTTCGACCTCTTTTTCATGATGGTGTTATTTCAATTGACCCCATGCTTTGTCTGATGGATGCAAATGCATAGATATCAATGTCCTTAACTTCTGAAGATTTACATTTTGCACTATTATCAGAGAAATGTGAATTGGAAATACAATTGTTTCTTTACCAATCGCTCTCTTGGCAGTCCCTCACCCATCTCCCCCCCCCCCCCCCAAAACACACACAAAAGGAACCACGCTCCACCATTGCATTTTTTGTGGACAAAACAATTACTTTCTAGGATTTTCAGAGACGAAGGGAGGACACAAGTGGAAATTTAAATCTTATTGTGTTTTTAGCACATATCTCTTAGGCTGCCCTTTGGAGTGGTGACATAAGTTTCTATATCTCCATTCCTTAAAAAAAAAAAAAAAAGACAGAAAAACTTGATCTCTATACCAATGTCCTTCTTCAGGAGCTGTAGGAGGAGATTTAATTTGTAGAGTTTTTCTGGATATTTTATTCCTTAAAGAGTCTAAGGTAGAAATGGTGGATAGTTTCTTGAAAAGAAGTTTTTGGGAGCTGAGACTTAGATATTGGGTGTTTAGTCCTTCCATTGGAGCACTGTGGGTGGAGGGGGGGGGGGGAGGGGTGGGATGGGGCTTCGAGGAATGGTGGTTTCTGTTGTATTTGTCTTGTGAGCTTCTTCTTCTTCTTTTTTTGGAGGATTTGGCTAGTCTCTTTTGCCTTTGTAGCCCACAGTGGGTGGTTGGTGGGGATTTTATTGTCATTCTCGTTGCTAGTGATAAGCTAGGGGGCTCTAGGGTGACCAGTAATATGGGATTATTTGACTCTTTCATCTAGGATTGCAAATGTAGGGATAATCTAAGAATGGCCATCGTACTTGGGTGGATTCAGGAGGTAAGAACTCTTCTTCCCAGATTGATTGTTTCCTGTTTACTAATGATTGGGAATATTACTTCCCTATGTCGTTAAAGTTCCTTGTCAAACTGACTTTGGAGTTGTCTGATGATGTTGGATGCTAATCCCATCAAATGGGAACTCAGCTTGTATAGATTTGAAAACATGTGGTTGATGCATCCTTCCTTTTGGGAGTCCATTAAGACTTGGTGGAGAGAGGATAGTGTTCAGTGGTGTGTGGGGTTTAAATTTATTAACAAAATGAAGTTAGTGAAAAAGAAAATTGAAAGTGTGGAATAGAGATGTTTTGGGTGATTTAAAAGAGAAAAATAATGTGATTCTTGATGAATTTGAGTGCTTGGATGGATGGGAGGAGTGTGGTTTGGTCAATAACGAGGATAGGATTAGAAGGGGTCATCTTAGTAATGACTTGGATTTAGTCCTTTCTTGGGAAGGTCTTTGTTGGGGACAAAAGTTTAGGTTTAAGTGGGTGAAGGAGGGGGATTGCAATGTCAAGTTGTTCCATATGGTGTCTAAGGGGAGGAGGAAAAACTTTATTAAATAATTGGAGATAAATTTAGGAGATGTTGTGCATGACTCCATAAGTATTGGGGAGGAGAAAACTGACTTTTATAGGAGTTATTATACTGAGGGCCGTGAACACAGATTGATTATAGAGGCCTCTGAAACCTTCTCATTCCTAGTATCCCTCAACAAATAGAGAAAAGACTTATGATCCAATCACATATTCTCAAATTGCATTTGGACGTAGTTATGAACCCTTATGCTGTACTCCCTTCCAACAAAAATCTCTCTCTCTCTCTCTCTCGCTTATGCATACGGAGTTTTGGAGCCTTACGCTATAGGTTATGGGGAATTGTTCAATCTAGATCAAAGGAGAATCCTTTGATCTGCATTAGACAAGAACGGGGAGATTTCTTCTTTGCTTGCGGTTGAAAATAATGTTTCTTGGAATAGATGGGTTAGGTTGTCCAAGGAGGCAACATTCTAGTTTGTTGATGGGTTGTTGGCTCTCAGCCGAATGGAAAGGGGTTATTGGAGCATTCATAAGGGTTCACGCAATATTGAATGTCAATTAGATGGAATAAAGTGGGAAAGGTTTCAGAGTTAGGGTTGGGGTGGAAAGGAAGGACATTTGCAATGTTCATTCCTGGCAGTGCAAAGGGCAATGTATGGAGAAACTTTGCGAACGATTTTGCGAAATTGCTAAGGAATTTTAGAAGGACTTTGGTGGTGTGGTTGCAAACGATTCTTCAAATCCTAGGTTGTGGAGTTAGGTGGTGCTAGAAGGCGAAAAAGATGAAGTTATAGTTTCTAGGAATTTGGGCATGATGGTTAGAGAAAAATGATGTTGTTGGTGTGGAGGTGTGATGCATTTGAAGGATCATGGGAGTTCGAAGTCATTTTTCTTACAAATCGACTAGAATCAACTAACCAGAACGTGAGAGAAGCTAGAGTTCTAGTGGGAGTTACACTTCTCTCAAATGCAACTAGGGTTGCATTTGGGAGGAGATTGTGAAGAGGAGTGGGCCGGGGGGGGGAGGGGGGGCATATTTTAGACCTAGCCCAAATAATTGAAAAAGGAGGTTTGTCTTTTTTGAACCAATTAAGCCACTTATTTGAACAAACCCAATGTTTACGAAAGTCTGATGATTTTAATGTGGAGTGAAAGGGAGCTCAGCCCTTGGGCTTTATGCAGATGGGCCATGGTGGTAGTCAAGCTTATGGTTTGTGCAAGTGTAAGAGTGATCTGGGTACTTCTTTGTTGGAAACCAAAAAAGCACAAGCCCAAAATACTAATTCTAAAACACAAGAGGACCCTAGTCCCTTTGATAGTAGAATCTATTCCCAGTCTATTTCTCCCCAAGTTATGATTAGAATTGAACAAGTTTTTGGAACAAGCTCAAAATTTTAACGGATTAGATTTAATCAATATCGCAAGATTAAATGTGACAAGTTTTGAACAGGGATTAAAAGGTGGCATGGAAAAGAAAAACAAGAAAAACAAAATATGCCTTGTGGGGGAAGACTGATGGTTTCGGTCTTATTAATAACTAATTTGAGGGAAACAAGGCTTATGTGTTAGAATTGGTGTATTCCTAATAGGGGGGGTGAATTGGAATTTTAAACTTTTCTCCTAAGTTGAACTAGATGTTAGCAAAATATTATAACCTAGGGTCTTTCTATGCAGTTCTAAATACGCTGATAAATATAATATACGGAGATTTAAGTCAAGCGCATCATTCACATAATAACATACATGTGCGGTAAATATAAAGTGCGGAAAATATAAACAAACACACGATATGTTATCGGGGTTCGGCCAACTGTGCCTACGTCCCTGCCTTTAGCTCGCAAGCCCGAGGATTCTACTAATAACGCACTTAAGGGTAGAGCGGCACCGATTACAATCAGGTCAATTAGCACAGGGCTGACCTCAACCTTAACCAGGTTAATTAGTGGGACTGACCCCAACCTACACGCCTTAACAGGATGACGCACCTAACTTTCCTAACCGGTTCTAAGCCAATCCGGGACTATTCCAGGGCTAGTCTTCCTCTTCAGGCCCGTGCCTGGAAATACAACAGATGTGTATTATAATCAAATGGTACAGTGATTGTGCTTTCGTGTAAAGCAGATATGTACCCAAATACGCGAAATTACATACACCACAAATGATATAATATGTAAGCTCAATGTGGTCCAATATCTCAACTCTCAGATATGTGTATTTACTATCAGTGTAATGAGTGCGTGAGAGTATCAATCAAGCAATCTTTGTATCACAAGATATTCAGCTAGTACGTTCACACAAAGATGTCAAGTTTCAAGTATTTCAATCAGCAGGATGTCTCAAGCATGTAAATATCAAATGATGTATATGCTTGGTTTGCAAAAGATGTGTAATCTTTGTATTCAGCAAATAATATATGAGTGAATGAATATTGCAACAAAGATCATTATCTCATGAACAAATATCTCTTCAAATATATTTTTCAATATAAAGCACAATAGATATTTGAAAGTGATTATGAAAAGATTTTGCAACCAAAATACTATACGATCTTCTCAAGATATTTGCAATGAATATACAACCTCAGAAGATCAAATAGAAGTCTTCTTAGGAGAGACTTATTAACAAAGTCCCCTAAGAATACTTAGGTTTAGCTCTCTTAAAAATCAAATCAATCTTACTCAGAATGGGAGAGCAAACCTTTCTAATTAAGCACTCAATCAACTTACAGAGAGTTTGAGCAATAAGAGAAGGTAAGTATGAGTGGTTGGGGCTTAGGTATGAGTGTTATAAGATTTGGAAATTTTAGAGAATTTCTCCTAATCAAAGTAGCTAAATCCCCTCTAATTTTTCACAAATGATCTCATATATATAGACATGGGAAGAGATATGACCGTTAGGGACCTATTGGGTATTATTAGGGAAGTTTAATGACATTTAAAATATTTTAACCCTATTTAAAAGTATTAATTGCGGTAAAAAAAATCAGGATAACCCAAGAGGTCCGATCGACTAGAAAGGTTTCGGTCGACCAGGACTTATATGGTTCGGTCGACCAGGGTATTTTTGAACTGAGTGTTCAGTCGATCGAAAGTGGGCGATTTCCTAATTCTCTGAGCTTCAGCAGGCCGGGCCAATTTGAACTTGCACGTTTGGTCGACTAGACCGTTGGGATTTTTCTCGAGGTCCCTTGGTCGACCAGGTTGTTGGAGTATAAAAGTGGCTCGGTCGACCAGATGGTCAAACTTTGAGCTCAGGGGGTTTCGATCGACCAGGAGTTTTGAACTACATTGGTTCGGTTGACCAGGATCTTGGTCAACTGTTGACCCAGGCCTGTTTCGGTTGACCAGAGCAAAATGAACTGCCTTGGCCGGTCGATCGAAAGTACACCAAGTATGCATTTCAGTCTCGTTTCGAAACATACAAACCGTATTCAAGTGCCTAATACATGCAAGTGCAAAGGTGAGTGTCCTAAGGTCACTTGGGGTCCAATTTTGAATACATTGAAAAAGTCCGGTGTCGGTGGACTGAAGGGAAAACCCTAAGGTCTTTCTAAGGTCATTTTTCATTTACAGTTTGTTTGAGCTTACGTATTATCATGCATGTGATGTATGTGAGCTTATTACAAACCAAAGACTTATTTACTATTACAGACCAATTTTCACAAATGAAATATATTACAACACTGAATATAAATTGGTCTTCAGGTTTTACTCGCTTTGTGCCCATCTTGATCTTAACAATCTTAGTTCCTGCACAAAACATCAAACACTCTTTAGATACAATGAGTATTTGTCATAAGCAAAATCGGGCGTGACCTATAAGGTCAACATTATGCTTGTTGGAAGGCGGCTTTGTATGGGTGCTAAGATGAGGAAGGCCTTTGAAGATAAGAGAGAAAAATATGGTGAGTTAGTGGCAAATCTATTAAGGAGGGATTCTAAAGGAGAGCTTAGCATGGTGGAAGATTCTCATGCTAAGGAGGTTGGGTTTGGTAATAGGGCAAGTAAAGAAAAGTTAAGAAAGAAATGAGGGGACTTCTCAGATTTATAATATGATGATACTTGTGAATTTGATTGTTGTGGGGGGTTGTTATTGGATGATATCCGAGAAGAATATGGATATCTTTTAGATAATTGTGAAGAAATAGGGGATTTACGATATGTTCATTCATCCTCGTTGGAAGGTTTGGATGAAGTTTCTATTTTTTATAATGATGGGCTGGTTAACAATTCATAGGGAAGGGATCGAATTTTGCCTACACCCGTGGGGGAGGTTCCCAAGAAGGAGTTAGGAACTCAAAATCTTTTGGATAAAATGGACTTTAAAATTAACTGATGTTGGAGGAAATGAAATGCGCATGGATGGTGGCATAAGCCAAAAGTTGAAGGGTCAAAGGGAATTAGTTAATAAAGAGCTTAGTGGGAAGGGGTTGAAAAGGGGCTTCCTTCGTTAATATTGTCTAGTTTTATGCTTTTATTTTGTGTTTTTTCCTTTTTTCTATGGTGTTTTTTTGTTTTTGTTTTATTTGATGGACTCCTTGCCCCAGCTCATTGTATCTTCCCTTCTTTCTATCTAATATAGATCTTTTTTTTATTAAAAAAAAAAAAATTATAGTGCTTTGATTGGGGCCCTGTTGGGCGGACCTCACTCTTTGGTTGGAAAGACTTTTTGACTTGGAAAAGTGAGGGGGACCATGTTTGAGATGGAAAGTGATAAGGCTCCAATGGTTTTACTATGAGTTTCTTTCAATATATCCGGGAGGTGATTTGGGAGGATTTATGTAATTTCTTTCACAAGTTTCAATGTTTCATCGAAATGGGATGGTGGGGAAGAGCGTTAATTCTACCTTCATTGCTCTGTTCCTAAGAAAAAGTGATCCAAGAAAGTGAGAGATTTTAGGTTGATCAACTTGATTACTAGCCTTTATGAAATCCTGGTCAAGGTTTTGTCTAAGAGGCTTAGACTCTTAGAGGGGTGTTAGGGAGTACAATTACCTTGGAACACTTTTATCAAGGATGGACAGATTTTGGTTCCAGTTCTAGTTGCTAATGAAGTGGTAAGAGGACCCGAAGAGGAGGGGAAGGAGGAGTTTCTATTTAAGCTGGATTTTGGAAAAGCCTATGACATGGTGAATGGGGATTCTTTGGATCATGTGATGGCTAGTAAGGGGTTTGGAGAGGTTTGGAGGAGATGGATTAGAGAGTGCTTAATCGATGACAATGTCTGCCATTGTGAATGGTCAATACATGGAGTGGTTTAATGTTTTATAGGCATTGATACAAGGGGATCCCTTATTCCCTTTTCTTTTCACTCTAGTTGTTGATGTGTTGATGGTATGTTGAGACATGCTCAAAGCCTTGATGTGATTTAGGGCCTTAAGGTGGGTATGAAAGAAGTTGTGGTTTCCCATCTTCAATTTGCTGGCGATTCCCTTCTCTTTCTTGAGGACAATGTTATGAAATTCCGAAATGTTTTTACCTGTGTTTTTTGAGAAAATTTGATGTTGAAGATCAACATATCTAAAAGTGGGGTTGTGTGATCGGAAGAAGTGACCTTGAAGTTTTCTGTAATTTAGCTAGTTGTATTACTCTAGAGTGGCTATTTACTTTTTTGGGTCTTCCTTTAGGTGGTGATCCCAACTCATCTACTTCTTGGAATCCGGTGGTGGAGAAAATGGGGAGCAGGCTGGAAAGTTGGAATTTGGAAGCGAGCATATTTATCTTTGAATGGTTGCAATTACTCTCATTAGTGCTGTTTTTTTTCTAAGATCCCCATTTATTTTATTTCACTTTTTAGAACTCTGGTGGGGGTGGCTCCTGCCTTGGAGAGGATTATGAGATGTTTCTTGTGATGAGCTATAAGAGAAGATGGGAGAGATAGTCTTGTCGGTTGGGAGAAGGTTAGAAAACCTAAGTTTGAAGGGGGGCCTAGGGAATTTGGTGTCTAAAAACATCTACCTTCTTGTTGTGGAGGTTCCTTTTGGAGGTTAGTTCCTTATGGTACGTCTATAAATATATTAAAGTTGGATGCATTTGAGGCTGACATTTGGCATTGACACGTGGCATTTTGGATCCTGATGGGTCCTGTGGAGATGATAGAGGTGGGTCTGAGTGGATTTGACATAAGCTGCTGTTCACACCTATGACTTAAACCAGTTTTCTCTTTCTTTCTCCTAATATTCTCATTCTGCCCATTCTCTCTTGCATTGGAGGTTCTTTTATTCTTTTTTTTTTTTTAACTAGTTTGGAAAAAAAAAAAAAATGATATTGCCATCCTAATGGCATCTAATGTGGCTCGCAAGCAGTAGCATTCTTAACAGGTAACATCTTTCACAACTGCCCAGTCACTTGTCCTTCATACACTCAGTTACTACTCAATATGCACCCATCTACTTCTACTATTGCTCTATATATATATATTTTAACCAATGATATGTCATGCCATGCTAGCCATTGTCCATGTATCACCGCCACCATGGTACAATGCGTGCACATAAATTTATTAATTATTAATTTTTAGTTAACAGATATTTATAAAATAAAGATGTTTCCTTTTAATCAAAATTATATAATCTATCACTGTCTTAAAGTTGATTTGAGGTGCATGTATATTGGGACTGGCATGTAATATTAATTGGGTTTGAGGGCAACTCATGTGGCTTGTCTATATTTGGGACAACACAGTTTTTATATTTATTTGTCTGTGACACTTGGCATCTTTTGGTGGTTAGACGCACTATTGACACATGGCAGGTGCACGATGCATACTGGAGTAGCTTGGTTGATGAACATTTGATGCACTTAGAAAGCAGGGAAAAAAGCTGTGGACGAATTTTATTTGTGGGACTCGATATGTAATAGGTTGAATTTTAAATGGACTTGACGCATAGCATGGGCACATTACTAGTGGTTATTAAAAGCAAGTATGGATTGCCTCAGAATGGTTTGGATACTAAAGGGAGTTGCAATGATTCTCATGCAAGCCCTTGGAAGTTTATTTCCTGGTTGCTCACTGCTTTTACCTTCTTACCCATTTTCGTGTTGGGAAGGTGAATCTTGTTCGGTTTTGGGAGGATGTTTGGGTTGGTGAGGTTTTGTTGGAGTCTTTGGTCCCACACCTTTTTAGACTGTCTGCCATGCATAATGCACCGATTAATGCTTTCTAATCTTTTGAGGGGGTCTATGAGCGTATCTCTTGGGGTTTTTTTTTAAAGGAATCTCAATGAGAGAGATTGATTATTTAACCATTTTGTTGAGAGTGTTGGAGTCTTTTGTACCTAAAACAGGGTTTCCTCTGAAGATTAGGACTTTTATATGGAGTGTGACTCTTAACGGGCTTAATACCAATTATTTGTTGTAGCCTTGTAGGTGAGAAGGCCTTTCAAGGCTATCAGTCCCAATATTAGTGTGATGTCAGATGTGTCTCAATATTTGTGTGATGTGTCTGGTGGCAAATGAAACTAGTGATCACTTGCTTCTTCATTGTTGTGTGGCTAAGCAGCTTTGGGTTAATCTTAGTTTTTGAGGAAAATTTGGTGATGCTGTGGAGTGCTGATGCTTTTTTGATGCCACAATGCACGGGTTTTGGGAGGAGTAAGAAAGGAATAAATAGTCCTTTGGAGATGTGTGGTTTTTGTGCGGTTTTGGACAGTGTGGATTGAAAGGAACACAAGGATTTTTCAATACAAAACAAATCCCTTACCTGTTATTTGGGATAGAGTTATTTTTATGGCTTTCTTTTGGCCTCATTCTTTTGGTTTTTTTCAAGGAATATTGTTAGTAGACATCCAGCAGGATTGGAAGGGGCTCTTATGTAATTTCTTCTAGTTTTCTGTTTTTGCTTTTTGTTTTTATGAGCATTACTTATCCTCCACCCTTTTGTAATTTTCTCTTCTTTCTCTTAATGAATTTCTTTTTCTATAAAAAAGGGTTTTTTTTTCCAGACTAGTTGGGTTATAATTCAAGGAGAATCTTCTGCTTTTTTTTTTTTTTCCCCGATAGTCTTTTGATAATGGGATTGTGGGGAGGGGTATAATTCTACCTTCATCACCTTGGTGCTTAAAAAGGATAAATCTATAAAGTGAGGGATTTTTGGCCTTTTAGTCTGGTGACAAGTGTGTGTAAGATTCTTGCTAAGGTGGCAAATAGATTGAGGTTTTTGATGTTTCCATCTTAAGTTAGACTGATTATATAGGGGGTTGTCAAATTTTGGATATGTTGTTGGTAGCCAATGAAGTTGTCTTTAAATTGGTTTTGAGAAAGCATAAGATAAATGAGTTGGACTTTTTTGCATTGGGTGGGAGGAAAGTTTTTGGTCCTCGGGTGGAGGAGATTAAAATGGGGTTGTTAATCTTTAGCCTTTTTATTTTTTCCTTTTTATTTTTTTTCCTCAAGTCATGTCATGGTTTGGTGTTCTGAGGGTGATTTGTGAAGGTGGTCTGTTATATATGCTTTTGGACATCTTCATGGTAGATGTTCTTAGTTGGTTCATTAGTCATGGGGTGGAATGGGGATTGGTGGAGGGTCTTGGTTGGGGTTTGAACAACGTGATAGTTTCTCACTTATAGTTCTCCAGTGATGCTATTTGTTTCCTGTTTGACATGTTAGGTCCTTCTTGTCATGTGTTGATTCATTCGCAAGCTTATTTTATTTTATATTTTGAAAAGGTTTTGGTTTCAAATGTTAATCTTTCTAAATGTGGTTCTCATTCAAAAAAAGGGAAAGAAAATTTTTCTAAGTGGTTTAGCAGGAATTAATTTAGAGAAAGCTTGGTTTGTAGGTTTTTAGCTTGGTAGGATGTGTTATTCATGGTTACCCTAGGAATATGTCATTTTGGATTCCAGTAGTGGAAAAGGTAGCTAGAAGATTGGATGCTTGGAAGGGCTTTTTTTTTTCCCCTTTTAAAAAAACCTTTAGGTGGGCATATTCCTTTGACTGGAGTTTTTTTTTATTTCCTATCCCTCTTTTCTTTTTTCCTCTGTTTAGAGTCCCAGTTAATGTTGCTAGAAAATGGAAAAAAATTGATGGAAGTCCTTTTGTGGTCAGTATAAGAACATTGCCTCAATTGGGTAACTGGCTACAGTGTTCTCCTGTGGAACCTGGATCTTTATGGCATAATGTAATTTGCAGTTAATTATGAATCCGATCAAATGGTTGGGATGCCTGAATTAGGATTAATGCTGTCATGGAACCCCTGGAATTTCATTTCCTAGATTTTGCATTTTTTACCTCTTCTTGGGTTAAGTTTGGTGAAGATTATAGGGAGAAACTGCTGTTTCGGAGGATTTTTGGATTGGGGCAGCTCCTTCTTGCTCTATGTTTCCTTGCCTTTATTGTCTCTCAAATCAGCGTGATGCTCCAGCTACTAACTTTTTTTATTTTTTTGGTTACTATTGCCTTGTGGTATTTGTGTTTTAGGAGGAATAAGGGTGAGAGGAAGCTAGGGAATTGCTTTAGCCTTTTGGGTTTGTTAGATGCCTTTACTCTGCCTTCTCGTACTGATCTTAGAGTTTTGGGTTTGGATGGTTGGGTGAATTTCTTGCAAATCATTTTTTCAATCAACTAACCGTGATGTAAATGGCCGAAACTCCATCTAAATCAATGCTTTTATGTGGGCTGAAGATTAATACTAATGACTGGATCCAGGTTAGAAAACCTCTTAAAGCCCTTGTTACATTTGTTATTGTGGTGGTGAAATGAGTGCTTGCTTATTTCTACATTGTTCTTTCTAGTGGGGCTTCTGATGTAGGCTATCTGCTATGGTTGGGGAGTCTTGGGTTTTGCTTGGTGACGTTGGAAAGTTCTTTGCTTCCAAATTTTATAAGGGCCTTTGGTTCACGGTGTTTCAACATTTTGGGAATGTGATGCCCATGGCATCTTATGTAGGGAAATTATCACAAAATTCCAAAAAAAAAAAAAAAAAAAAAACTTGTGAGAAACAAAATAGAGAAAAACACACGCCAAAGAAAAAAGAAAATAATCGCACGCACAAGAGAGTATTTATGTGGTTCGCAATTTGCCCATGTCCACAGAGTTGCAGGAATTTCACTATTATCAGAGAAAAAATATAACGTGCGGCAGTACAGTTTTTTCTCTCTCTCAAAAACTGCATAAAAAAAACCCTAATCACCAAAACAACGGTTTCTATATCCTGCGCACAGGATTCACAATGGGCCACAAAACGGGCCAAAAATTTTTTCCTTGGGACTAAGCCTCAGAAAAAATCTCCCATTAAAAAACCATGCCACATTATTTCGGGTTGGGTCATCATCCGGATCAAACACAACTAGGCTCCACAAAGCCCAACATCTCATTCCTGAGTTTGTTTGGGTACTGGAATCGTACCTGGTGAGCATCGTAGCATTAGATTGCCACAAAACATGGGCATCCCATTCCCATTCTCTCCCATGAGTAAGTGTCATGGGAATCATGTTCACTCAGGAATCCTCTTTTGGGACCATATTGTCCTTACATTTTTGGCCGGTTAGACTTCGATCATAATACTATTATTGTGTTATAATAATATAATACAATGATTGATATTTATAGACCATATTGCCCTCAATTATTTTAATTGGATGATTGAAGTGTTGAATTTTTACCCTATGTTTGGGAGAGGCCTTGGATTTGGATAAAATGTAATACAAAATTGTATTGAGTTTTGTCCAAATACACCCAAATCCAAATCTAAGGCTTGAAATCCATGCTTCCAAATGCAGCGTTAATTTATTATCGTTGACAATTTTAAGACATGGATTAATTGATACATATTCTTAGTAGGTTTTTATGCTGAAAAGTATAATTATTCTTCATATATTGTTTATATACATATCAGAGGTATAATGGCCATCTTCTCAAAATTCCAGTATTGAACCAAACATTGACATAGGAATGTTGTGTACACTCCTGGGAATTTCATAGCGTGAACCAAAAAAAAAAAAATTCCTATAAGGCAGGCATCCCATTTCTTTAAAGGGAATGAGATTCCTGGGAATGTCTTTCCATGGGAATATTTTTGATCCTGCAAACCAAATGCCCTCCAAAAGCTTTGGTTCTTCGAAGGAAACAGAATCAGTTTGGTGGTTGCTGTTTTTCCATTATGTGGAGTTTGGTTATAGCATAATTCTAGAATTTTCTAGGAGGAAGATGGATCCACAGATGGTGTGGAGTAGTGTTTTGTTTTTTTTTTTGGGGTGGGGGGTGTGAGTGGGGGGTGGCTGTTTTTGATTTTTATGATTGAAGTGTTCCTGGTGGTACGGCTCATTGATTTGCAATGTAATTGGAGAACCTAGCTGCTTTAATGTGTTTTTATTCGTTTTCTGTTATGTAGATTTTTGTTATCCCAGATGGAGGATTCCTTATCCTCTGATGTACTGTCATTACTTCACTTTCTAACTTACACCCCTCTTCTGATCTTAAAAATAATAATAAATTAAAAATTTAAAACCATCCCTCTTAAAACTTGCATAGGAACCTACCTCTTCAAAAGCTTTGCTTTCTCAGTACAAGGTCCAAAAAGACTGAGGGATTGTGGACTAAATTTTATCCTTTGACTTTCTCCCAAAAAAACTTGCTATGCAAAGAATTCATGCTTTAATTACATAACAAAATTTTTCAGAGTATGGCTTATTGATTTGCAATGTAATTGGAAAGCCTAGCTGCTTTAGTGTGTTTTTATTTGTTTTTTGTTGCATAGTTTTTTTTTCCCTTTTTTTTCCCTGGTGGAGGATTTCTTGTCCTCTGATGTACTGTCATTACTTTATTTTTTAACATGCGCTCTCTTCTTATCTTAAAAATAATAGTAAATTAAAAATTTAAAACCATCCCTCCTTAAAAACTTGCAAAGAAACCTATCCCTTCAAAAGCTCTGCTTTCTCAGTACAAGATCCAGAATACTGAGAGGGATTGGGGACTAAGTATTCTCCTTTGATTTTTTCCCGAAGACCTGCTATGCAAAGAGTTCATGCTTCAACTACACAATAGAATTTTCCAGGAACTCTATATGTGTGCAATCCTCTCTTGAAATTCTCTCTCTCTCTCTCTCTCTCTCTCTCTCTCTCTCTCTCTCTCTCTCTCTCTCTTGGTGCTGTTTTCTGTTCATTATGCTGGATGATCTCCATCAAAAATCAGTCTAGACCAGAGGCAAGTCTTTTCTCTTCTGACATTGAAGAAGGTCGGAGGAGGGGATTATGTTTTTGGTCAGAGTGAGATCTTCAAGTGAATTGGTAGATTAGTGTTTCAACACTGGCAGCTTGCTGATTCTTGGTGATCGTCTATTTGGAACAATTAACTTATTGAAAGAATTTTGGTAAGTTTGTTGTTGAGTGATTCATCTGTTGATGAGGAATGGTAGATTTTTTGGGTTGGGGTGGAGCCTAAAAGGGAAAGGCCATTCTATTTTTGTTGTTGGGGATTCAAAGGGCTTTCAATGGATAGGTTTCATTAAGGCGTTGCAGTCACTTGTGGACTATGAGGAGACTAGGGTTCCTATGCAACAAACAACAAGATGGGAGGTTGGATTGTGAAGAATGGAATTGGTTGGAATGTGGTGAAGGGAGCCAATTGGACATCATCCTCAAAAAGTGGCAGCTGGTGCTTCAATTATTGTGGCCTATTGTTGGCTTAGTGTGAAAAGCAGGCAGTGGAGAAGGGGGTTAGTGGCTTGGGTTTCTTGGTGTTGCAGTGATGGAAGAAGGTGAGTTGTGTGGTTCTGAGCTGGCAGCAAATGTATTTTGGTGCGGGTCCAGTATTCTTTCCCCCCCCCCCCCCCCCGGGATATGGACCAGATTTTGGCTAGTTCTAATTTGCAATTAAGTCAGGTGCTTAATTGACCCAGTCCGTCAATTGTTGGTATAACTGAAGGATGCAAATACTTGAAATGATTCTGCTACCAGATTTTTAGTGCATTTGGAACAGGAGAAGGCATGTGTCTTCGATTCATCCTTAACCTAGGCAAAGGTTTTCTTTCCCATGAAAAGTAATCTTGTCAATAAGAAGGATTTTGATTTCTCTCTGTTGTGTGGTAATCTTGCTAGTAAGGAGATCTCTGACTCTGGCCTTTTGAAAGGTCAAGGAGTTGTAACTTAGGTTTATAGCAAAAGGTGTTCAATCTGAGTTTCATATGAATGAAGTGCTAAACAGAAAAATTTTAAGGAATGATTCGTTATTGTATTTTCTCTTCTCTTTAATAGAATTTATTTATTTTTAATCTTTTTTTTTTTAGTGACAACAATTGTTGGTGATACTCTTTTAACATTGAGCAGACTACGGATGTTAGTGGCACTGAAGGAAACAAGCCTCAGAGTATTGGAGAGCAAGACTTGTTGGCTGGGTCTAGTAAACCTTATAATCAGCCGGTGGATTTTGCATTCACAAAGTTTTGAAGGGAAAATAACTTAACCTAGCAACAACAACAACAACAATCCACAAGTTCCACTAGGTGGGGTCGGCTACATGAATTCTTTTCCGCAATTCACCCGATCAAGAACGTTTTCCTCTATTAGATTAAGGGCTATTAAATCCTTCCTCATTACCTCATTCCAAGTTATTTTAGGCCTACTCCTACCCTTTTTCATGCTAGACACAATAGCTAACTCACTCCTCCTTACAAGTGCTCTACTAGGCTCGCGTTTCAAATGCCCAAACCATCTAAGCTGCTCCTTCCTTATCTTGTTTTCAACCGGTGCTATGCCTAAATTATTACGTATATGTTCATTTCTTACTTCATCTTTTAATGTTAAACCACTCATCCACGTTAACAATTGTATTTCAGCAACTTTTATTTTTTGTACATGTTTCTTCGTTGCCCAACATTCTGAACCATAAGGCATAGCTGACCTTATAGCCGTCTTGTAAAACTTTACTTTTAATATTAAGGGTATTTTACGATCACATAACACACTTGACACACTCTATTTTACCCAGCCAGTTTTAATTCTATGTACTACATCTTCTTCAATTTCCCCTTTAGCTTGCATAATAGATCCAAGATATCTAAATCTATCAGTGCTATTAATCTCTTGATTATCAAGTTTAATCTTCTCTCTATTGGTAATTTAAATTCTGTATGGAGAACCCAACATATTTGAGGGCTGGATCAAGGAAGCTGTTAGTGAGGGTGGTCTATCAATGAAAAAACAAGAATTGGGTGCTTTGTCTGAGGAGAAAAGCGATTTGGACTGTGAGTTTGAATGCCATGGTTGTTTATTTATTAAATCTGTGAGCAGTATGGGCATGATTCAGATTCCATAGATGTTGTGGGTGATGTTTCTTTAATGACTAATGACTCCTTTGGATGGGTTGGAAGGCTTTCCTGTTTTTGTGGATAATTGGGTGGGTATAGAATAACAAGTTTCTTAGACAAAAGGAAATGGTTTTTAACCCATTCCTGAGAAGGATTTTTTTGGAGAAGGATATTAGTGTCAACAATAGATGGATAAGATGGGATTGTCATTGTTTGCTTCAGGCAGGAACTAAGGGCAGATGGTGGTAGGAGTAAGATGAAAAAAGGTTATCTATGATCTAGCCGGGTTAAAATGTTTGATTAATTATGGTGGAAGGGTGTTCAAAAAGGGGGTTTTTGATTTAGATGTGATAGGTTTATTTATTTATTGTTCCTTTTTCTTAGGGGGTTTTTGATTTAGATGTGATAGGTTTATTTATTTATTGTTCCTTTTTCTTCTTCTATTTTTATATTTGGGGACTGCTTTGTCATCCTCTGATAGTAATTCTTGCTTCTCTTTTCTTTTAAATTCCTTTTGCTATTGAAAAATACAGCATTCATGCTTCAGTATTGGGAGTTGGAACACAGCAAATTCCATCCTTGCATAAGGCAATTTGCATCGACCTCTAACAAATGGACAATGAAGAGGAAAATGACTTCCCATCATTCTTGAACAGAAGAAAAAAAATTTATTCACCAGTATCTTCCCTCCTTTGTTTGGTTTTCCAGAGTCAAGATGCTCTACCAAATTGCTTCCCATGTGAAAAGGCACCTTGGTTGAGGCTTTGCTTTTCCGAATCACCTTCCAAGGAAAGTTCCTACTACTCTTGAGACCTATCATCATCTATCTTAAAGAGCATTATACTTTGTGAATATCCTCCTATTTGATTAGAAGCAAGCTTAGAAGATGTATGAGGCATGTGCTACTCAGGGACGATTTGCTGTTGCTTGCCTATTGCTTGAAATAAAATTTTCTTTGAAATGGTCCACGTGCACGTGGTTGCTACTTGAGTTTGTTGATATTGTAGCATCCTTGTCATTGTCAAACTTTCTGGAAAATGGAAAGCTATTGTCTCCTTAAAAGACAGTGGCTAGCACCATTACAAACTACGAATTCTGACGATTAATTTGTGAAATTTCTCTTGCTATTTGACTGTGTAACATGTAAGGCAACAGTAAGGAGATTTAGGAGATGGCTCCATTTTAGGAACTTTAAGGTTTTCATAGGATTCTTCTTTTTTTTGTTTTTGGGGGGGGAGGGGGGTGTTATTTGGATAAAACTCTATTCCACAACTTTTTTTGTTGTGTTTTATCCTCATATATTCAGAATTCCAATTTTTTTTTTCTTAAATTGTTTGATGATGCTAAAACCTTACCTTTATTTGTTTGCGCAGTCGAACTTTTTTGTCCATTATCGGTGGAGTCATGGCTGGAATTTTAGGATTTACAGGCTTGACTGGGTTTGTTTTTTATTTCTTAATCATGGCAATCACTTCAGTGGGATTAACAGCCAAGGCAAGGTTTTCCATTGATTCATATTTTGATTGCTGGAATCGGATTATACTTGATGGCTTTTTGAGCGGACTCATGGTATGCTTCTCTATGCTTCGGTATTATTTGTGTTTATTTTATTTTATTTTTTATTTATGCTGCTTTACCATCTCAAGCATACACATGTATTATTTACCTAGTCTGGAAGTTTTGCCTGATTCATAGCATATTAAATTTGTACCTTTACTTCTAGAAGTCAAGTTCTTTTCAGTAGGTCTTTCTTTCTTTGGTTCCTCTTATCTTGCTGAATGTTATTATTATCATTGGCTGTGGCATGCAGAGCTTCATTCATCTGGTAAGGCTCCACAAAATCCTTCTATTAACAATTGAATTTATGAACGATATTTGGTTTTAAACGAAGTTTCTCGCAACAGCCACCAAGTCAATGACAGCAGTTCTTGAACTTATCTACGAAAATTAGGCCGACTCCCAGCAGTGACTTGAAGCATTTTGATGCCAGCAGGAAAGGGAACAAAATTGGGGAGAAAAAATTAAAAAAAATAAAGAGCTAAAGGAGAAAACCCTCCCCAGTACAATTCAATTCAACCAAAAGCTCGTAACCCATTACATAGCACGGGAATTTAAAGGCTAATATGCTTGAGAAACAAGCAAATAAAAATTAGGAAACTTAATGTTACCAGCATTTTTTTGTTTTTGGAAAAAAAGTAAGATTGAATATATTAGATCAAAAGCTACAAAACAGTGCAATACAATACTGCTAGCATACTTATTTCCTATAAGATTAATTTTGGTTCCTGGAACATCTATTCTTAATAGCAGAATGAAGAAAGGTGTTGTAAAGAAAAGATAAGGATATAATAATTGAGAAAAAAAATACTCATGCAACCACCCTCCCCCCTGCGTCCCTAAAACAGACACACACACAAAATGACTGAATAAAAGTGGTTTTAAGCCGAGCAATAGCTCATGGAATTGGATAGAAAATGGACATTCTCATGATAAAATTTGGAAATAGTTATTCCTTGTCCATGATTGCATAAATTGGAGGAAAATGATTCATATAGCTGACCCCACCTAGTGGAACTTAAGGCTTGGTTTTGTTGTTTTTGTTGTAGTTATTCCTTGTCCATTCCTTTCATAAAAGTTGTTATGTTATAATATGTTTTATGATAAGACTTTCTTTTATAAGCTATCATACCCTTAGGTTTATGTTTGGTTTGCGGAATGCCTATTGCTAGGAATAGATTAATTATGACAGATTAGTTACAATTAGCTTTAGTTATATAAAAAAATATTGTTACCATTTGGCAAATAACAATGTGAAGCTTTTTATGAATCCATAATAAGGAATGACAAGGAATAGCTATTCCTAAATTGAACTACAGGAGTGTTTATTCCTTCTTATTGCATGTTGGATGAAATATTAAGGAATATACAAGGAATAACTATTACCTCTATTCCCAAAATTTTCACTATATCCAATCTGATTCTAAGTAATAGCTATTCCGTGAATCAAACTATTATCACTATTCAATTCCTAGGGATAGAGACATTCCACGAACCAAATATAACCTAAATAAATCCTAGAATTTACTAGCTTATGACCTAATAAAATACAGTTATACAATTGCTACGAGTGCCAAAAAAAAAAAAAAAAAAAACTGGAAAATAAGAATTTTTGCCAGATTGCTCAAAATTTTCAGAAGTTCCAAATGTGTTGAATTTGAATTGTGGGCCTTGTCTGCCCCACTGTATCATCCTCTTTTTTGTGAAAACCTGATCTCAAGGGGCCTGTCAAGAGAAGGCAGGAAAGTAGCCGCTTTCCTTTTCAAAGTCTGCAAAAGAGGTTGAAATTTTGAAGACTGAGTTGAGCTGAAACACTTTCCAGGACATATGGGACCTCCTTGAAAAACTTAAAGTAACATTTGATCTTCAAAATCTCTACTGAATCTTCGTTAATATAACTATCTTTTTGCTCCTTGAAGTCTTCATAGGATACCTGGCTAGATATGACACTACCTTTTGGAGGACATGCATTGAGTATTCACCAAAATTTTGGGCAATTTTATGGCTTCACTCAGGAGAGAACAGTGCATAAATTTTTTTTTTTAATATGCCATCAATTTCCTAAAAATTGATGATTTTGTTCATGGCAGAAAAGACCTGCTCTGAATGATATTCTGTGATGGATGCTAGGAAATACTCCACATCAAGGATTAATGCATCACATTCCTTATAACAAGAGACCTCAATCTTGGCCTTATTTCAAGAATGGAGATCATCTTGCTGTATGGATGACTATATCTGTCATGGATTTCCTCAAGAAATTGATACAATCCATTCACATACCTTTTCATTTTGGAGTTGGGATAAGGAGTATTTGGAGATGGAATTCTCATTTCACTAGTGCAACCAGCAGCAGCAGCCTCAGCATCTGGGTCCAAGTCCCCAGAAGGTTGTCATTGACTAATGCTTGAAGAGAGGGCGAAAGTACATTTCTTAGGTGGTTTATGTGAGAATTGCTATAGTCTTCAAATTGACTTAACAGGAGCATCGGATCATCAACTGAAGATGGAGGGGAGTGTGGAGGCAATTCCCAACCTTAAGAAGCTGCTCTTTAGGGTTTCATTTCTCATAGCTTGTGGGGCTTCAGCAATACTTTTTTTTTTGCCCTTTAAGAATTTGACTTGAATAAGGATATGAAGGAGTTGAAGTGGGTCTTAGGTTGACTTGTGGGTTCTGATTGAGGGCTGGGGAAATAAATGGAGTGTTGTGAACTTGCTTCGGCATATTAGGCTATTGATGAAACACAGTTAGGACTTACCTAGCGGGATCATAGATGTTTGTGGTGGGTTTAGTCATGGAATGATGTTATATTACTTTGGTAAAAAATGGTTTAAACAGTGTTAAGCCGGCTTAAGGGAAAGAGGGTTTAGGGTTTTACATCAAGGTTTCTGTAGGTAGGGAGATAAAAAGGGCTCCAATAGTGGACATTCGTGGTAGGCTGTAGTTCATTTGGATGGCAGATTGCTTGCTAAGGTCTTGTTCTCCAACTGCAGGGGGTGCGGTGAATCAGTGATGGAATTTTATGTTCTCCAAAAATGGAGAGCTTATGGATACCTGGATGATTTTTTCAGCGTCAAGGGTTTCAGTCTCAATAGCTGAGTTTTAAGTATATTCAGGAATGAGGGTTAGGGTTTGGCTTCCGGTTGGCAGGGCAGTGAGTTGGAGAAGAAGGATTAGAGTTTGAGTGTTGTGGATCGGGGCTGCAGATCCAGCGTAAATGATGAAGTTAGGGTTTTGGCTGCGGGAGAATATTGGGAGATGAGCGGTGATTGGGATGTGGTAGGCAGTGGCTGTGGTTTGATGGTTGCTGCAATGAAGATACCAATTGATGCCTGACAGAGAAGGAGAAAGATAGGGGAGAAAGACATTATGAGAAGAGATAGATGGATAACTGAGAAAATCGGTTATAATTAGAGGGATAACTGAGAAAATCCGTTATAATTCAATAAAAGAAATAAAGATATAAATGAGAAAATCCTTAACAATTCAATTTAAGTCAACCAAAGCACCCATCCATTACATAGTACAGGAATTTAAAGACAATATGCTTAGGAGTTTGGACAAGTAAATGAAAATCAGTAGACTTAAATAATCTAGAATACTTCTTTCCTAATAAATAAAGCCATAGAATCTACTATTATAAATATGCTACGAAAATATAAAATCTTAGAAAATAGAAGAATTAGATGTTTGCCCAAAATTTTCAAAAATTCCAATTTTGTTGATTTTGAGTTGTGGGCCTTGTCTGTTACATTGTATCACGTATATTCTTATTAGCTTGGGTACAAATAAATTCTTAGTAGGCTTGGGTTCATATTATCTTAAGCACTTAAATAAAATCCCATCTATTGAAGATTATTATTATTATTATTATTTTTTTCACAACCTCATTTAAGGATATCTGATGCAGAGATTCTCTTATGCTATGATGTGGTTTGAAAAAACTAGTTTTAGAAAATTTCTTCTGGTTTCTGCAACTGGATTGCTTTTGTATCCAATCCCAAAAAATGAAGGATAATTCATCAATATAAAGTGGTTTAATATTTTTTTGTTGCTTTCCCTGTTCTGATAATAGACTGCCCAACATGAGTCATTTTCTTGTATCAGCAATTGCTACAAAATATTTTGTTCCAAATCATAATTACATTGAAATCCTTACTCGAACAGCATTTATTGAGTGCTTGATTTTGCTTCGCCTAATATTTTTACTGATGTCGTCATTGTGCTTTTGCAGTCATTCGTGCTGTTCTGGACGTATCCTTTCCAACGAAAATAACTTTAATCTTGGTATAGGAACCATATAATTAAATTTTTATTGTGTAAAACTTGTGTGTTGACGTTAGGAAGCCATAGATTTGTCTGACATGGGAGGTTAGGTGCGTGTGCAACTTTGGCCAGAGCCCTGGAGTCCAATTTCGCTAAGCATGGGGTCTAATATTTAAGTTTTAACAGTGCAGACCATCTGATTAGACTTACTTTCATTGGAATTTTCATCCAGTTTTAATAAAAATCAAGATCTTAACAGATGGCCTACATTAAGTTGACTGTCCCTTATTTCTTCACGACCTTTATATTAAAGTTGGGACATAATGCTGTACAATTTGGGCACATGTGGGTATGACTGAATTGCTCCAAAGCTTTCCAAGCAATAACTGCTTGGAAGAACTGAAATATTTACTTTCCCTTAATGCTCGTTATCACTTTTATGCTTTGCAAGTTCTCTTTGACGTGAAAAGCTTTGCTTATGACATTGTTCACATATTCTGAGCGACCGTTGGCTGCCTCGTATCTGCTTTGGAAGGAAACAAAAGCTGGTTCTGCTGCTGCTGCCGCCGCCGCCTTTGCCACCTACCCTTGACATTTTGTTATCTGGTCATCCAGCCGCTCAGGAGTGATAGCTAATGCTGGAAACAATTTTATGTTATTTTTCTTTTAAATCCCTCTCCATTCAAAATCACTGTTGGGTTTGCTTTATGTACTGTTATTCTCTTTAGAGGAACTCTCATTAGTTCAATAGTTCAGTTGTAACTAGTAACCCTAGTTGAAAAAACCAAAAATCAGCACGAGACTGAGCTGTCTGGCTTGCACTTCACATCGTGGCATGAGTTTTTTTTTTTTTTTAAATTAGAAAATACTTCTTTATTGAAAATGGTTTAGTAGAAATATGATTCATGGTTTACTTTAGTTGCAGTTTTAATTTTTTACGTTGTTATCATCCTTCAATCACATGCACACTCATTGAAGTTAGTTTGATGTTAATGTTAGTTTTTATTCTTAACAGAGGACTAGACATTTGTAATGAATTTAAATTTAATGGCGAATTTTTAAATTTTTAAATAGTTAAATTGTTAATTAGTATTATCTTTTAAAGTTTTTATCACCTTGTAGAACTCAGAATTATTACTATGTAAAGTTACAGATTAAAAAAGAATTTAACTAGTTAATGGGATATGATGCCATTTAATAGAGAGTATGATAATGTCCTATCACTCATGGGAAACAATTTCAATGGCTCCATGGTCCCATCAGATAATTTGTTTTGGGTTTAGAGGAAAAGCCCACTGGACTATGTTGGATTTATCATAATTCACTGGTACAAAGTCATTCCTACTTATTTTCCCAAGCATTTGTTTAGCTCAACTTTCTGAGCTACTGTCTATTTCGACTCATTAGTCTCAAGATTTTATTCAAT
Organism: Malania oleifera; assembly: GCF_029873635.1. NCBI lineage: Eukaryota > Viridiplantae > Streptophyta > Magnoliopsida > Santalales > Ximeniaceae > Malania > Malania oleifera. Next base: position 134,872,839 of record NC_080417.1, read on the forward strand.
TCGTATAGTTAAAGTCTGAATGATTTTTATAAGTTCATGATTCTTTTAGTAATTATATGATGTGAGTTCTAACACTTTAGTTTAGAAGGGACAAAATTTCGTTTGAGTACTATTATACAATAGTTGATGAGAAATTTAAATACAAATGAATCATTTGATTTGTAAAATTAAAATGAGTATTTCTCCCTCTTTTTATATATATATATTGATCTAACATGGATTTTTTTGGCTTTTAAGGGTATGTTTGGATTAAGGATTTTACTTGAGGAAAGGAAAAGAAACGAAAAGGAGAAAAAAAAATTTAATTTTCACTGTATTCTTCTTGTATATTAAATATTATTAAAAATAAAAATTTATTTAAGTATGATTAAAAGTATGAAAAATTCAAATATTAATGATGTATAAAATCAAATATTGTTCATAGATTTGATGTATTTTTTTATTTATTTTTTTCATTTTCGTTGGTAACCAAACATAAAAATGTGAATTCTTTAATATTTTTCTTTTCTTAGTATTTTTTTGAGTTTCAAATGGAGTCTAAGGGTGTGTTTGGATCAAGGATTTTGTTTGGAGAAAGGAAAGGAAAGAAAAATAAGGAGAAAACTTATTTTTCCTTGTATTTTCCTTCTATGTTATATACTATAAAAAATAAAAGTTTGTTTTAATATGAATAAAAATTAAGAAAAATTAAATATCATTTACATGTAAAATCAATTTTTATTTTTATTTTTATTTTATTTTTTTATAAATTTAGTATACATATCTTATTTTTTTTCTCATTTTCATTGAAAATCAAGCATAAAAATGTGGATTTTTCGATATTTCCTTTCCTTTTCCTAAGATTTTCCTACTTCCAAGCCTCAATGTTACGATGTATGTTTAAAAATTTTGGCATAGATTTTCTTTAACAAATCTCATGGTCCTTTTGCACAGACCAATTATTATAATAGGAACTTATTAGGGAAGCTCTGCAAAATATAAATTTTAACAGACCAATAATTAAGGGCAAAGTACTAAATGATCATCTGTTGTATGCATAAAAATATTATTAAATAAATGTAAGGAGAGTGGAAAGAAAAAAGTTTGAGGAGAACAGAATGATTTTAAAATTTAAAATGTAATTAAAAAAATATGCATTGAAGAAAAATATCGATTACTTTTATATTATAGTATTAAAATTGAAAAATCTTTGTGTTAAAAAGGGTGAGCTATTGACTGAATTTTACTTCAAAGTAGGAGTAGGGTTTGGTTTTTCATAAAAGAGATTTCCTCATAAAAAATAGAAAAAAAAAGAAAATAAAAAAGAGGATAGGGTTGCAGTTATATTCACATAGGTTTGTGGTACTGCCTATGACATTTGTAGACAGTTATTTTTGAAAAAAAAAAATCCAGCTATAAATTATTCCCCTATCCTAAAAGTATATTTATGTTTTTTATAAATCAAAACAAAAAATACAAAAATTTATAGGGCTAAAAGCTACCTTTGTCCTTCCATTAATCTTCGGTTTAAAATAATTTTATAATACTGTGATTTATTCAACCCCATAAAATCTAAAAAAAAACTACATTTAATTTCGAACACTGTTATTGTTTATATAAATTATTTTTAATAGTCTTTAAATAAATTTTTAATTTTTAATAATTATTTTATTATACATAACATATATATGGTGTTTAGCTATCCAAACATCTTTTTTGTACTAATTGTATTTGTTGTTGTGAATTATGTCTATATATTAAGGGAAAACATGAAAGAAATCAAGGTGTAGCAGAGCAGAGGGAAACCATCGACGGTTTGACTGAGTTTTCAGAAAGTTTACTCTTGGTATCTAAAATCGTCGACGGTTTCAAGAAAACTATCGACGGTTTGGCTCGATACAGACTGCGCAAATTTTGAATTTTAAATTGTTTGGACGTTATTTTGGTTGGGTTTTGGGGGGAAACTTCTGAGGGAGCTTATATGTACATATATTGCGTTGTATATTGTGTAAGAAGTAAGAGAGAGGGTGAGAGAATGAGAGAAGATCATTGTAGTGTGTAAACTTTGATCTTCATAGTGAAATCTTTTGCCGATTGCTCCTATGAATGTAAGCTTTGCCGAACCACGTAATTCCTAGTGTCGTTGCCTTTATTATTGTTTTCTTTATACTGCTATGGTTGTGGATATATTCTATTTATCACCATTTAGATTATTGCAAGTGCATGTTTGATTCTTTACAACAATATTGTTATTCCGCTGTGCATTGTTGTAAGAAGTGTTATTTTTTACAAGAATTGGTATTAGAGCGTGTTGTATGACCTCCGAATTGAATGATGCAACATAGTATGGTGAAAGGTTTATACATAATTCAATCGGATAGCAAGGTTGCAGCAACTTGGAATGAATTGGGAGCAATCATTTGTCTTTATTTGACTAATGATGTGTTGTATCATGTCATGGATGAGAATACTCCAGCATTAGTTTGGCGAAAACAAGAATGCCGATATATGTCTAAGGGTTCGTCAAAATCTGCAAGTATAGTGGAGGAAGACTCAGAATGTAGTGATGGAGATATGCTATGAGTTTCATTGGGTTCGGAGTGCCACACGGGTGATTCTTGGATCTTAGATACCGAATGCTATTATCCTAGAAAATGGTTTGACACCTATAGGTCAGTTTATGTTGGTTGTATTTTTTTTTATGGAAAATGATATTTCATGCAAAATGTTTGTTATTGGAAATGTAAAAATCTAAATGTATGATGGTGTTGCAAAAAACATATGTGATGTAGAGCATGAATCAAGTTTAAGGAAGAATGGTATTTCATTGGAAACTTTAGACCGCAATGGATATTGTTACAAGTCTAAATGTAGAGAAATGAAAGTGTGTGAAGGTAACTTGATAGTGATAAAAGGGGAAAAAGTAGCGGGAAATATCTATACACTGTAGGGTGTGATGGTTGTAGGTGGAGTTGCAACTGTTGAATCTGAGTCAAGTATCCTGTAGCTTATGCGGTTAAAGCATGTGGGCGACTACATGTATTCAGATATTTGGGAACAAATGATGATAGCATTAGGGGATAGACATATGAATTTCAAGGGATTATCACGAAGGGTCTTGATGTACTTCATGCAGTGGCTGAGGTGGAGAACCAGACCGGGAGAGAGATTCTTAAGTCAAACATTGGGGTTGAGTATGCTGGTTTTGTTCAAGGAGTTTTGTAAGCATGACAGATCATATACAGAGCTTGCATGGTACTTCTTGGTAAAGTTAGTGAGTATGACGAGTTTCTCGTATGACTGATCGCCAAAGGTATCTCTAAATGGGAAAGTTGCAGGTGAATTATGGGCAGGTTTTGCTATAGACTACTCGGTTGTGAGTGGATGTCCACTGATGCAATATTCTAGTGATGGAAGATCTAAGCTTAGTGTTATGTTCGGACAGTACATCTTTTTAGGTTATAAGGAAGGTGGGTGCAAGCTAGGTGATCTTGTGACAAACAAAGGGGTGATCGAGGACATGCCTTTTGTTGATGAAGTCATGGGTCAGCGTACTCAGGTAAAGAAAGAGAAACAAATACCAGAAAACTGCAGCAGCAGAAATCATGTTATTCAAATGGAGTTAGGGACCCAGGGCAGAAATGCGGGGAGTTCTATCTCAGGTCAACGGTATCACGGTATGAATGGGCATGTGATGCAGGTGGAGCAATAGACTCAATACAGAAATGACATAGTTCATATTTTAGGGAGTTTCAGCTCGGGAGACCAATAGAATCACGGTGGGCACATGTGTACTATCATACCACTACTCAGGTGTGTGAGTTGGTGAGACTTTCAGTGTTGAAGAGGGTGATAGGATGCCGTGGATTGATGTATTTATTGTGTATGAATAACATGTTATTGGCTGGAAAGGCTTTGACTAAGGCTAATCAGTTGGAAACTCTGTTGAAAGGTTTTGACATGAATGTGTTGGGTACGACCAAGATGGGTCTTGGTTTTCTGATTCGCATAGACAAAACTGCAGGGAGATTGGTATAATCTTAAGGTGGTTTTGTGGACAGGGCTACAGGGAGACTGGTGTTATCTCAGGGTGGCTTTATGGACGGAACTGCAGGGAGACTTTGTTTGCTGTCTTAGGGGAGTTCTGTGGAGAATCGTTATGGAATGTTTACCGCTCGGTACCTAAGGACGGGCTGTGATGTCTAGGATATATCAAAGGTCCCCCATGATTGTACAAAGGGGTGTTTCAAACTTTCAGTAGGCAACAGAGTGAACCATCAGTTGTTAGTTTTGTTGAAGACTATGTAGGGGGCTTTGGTGATAGAAGACTTGCAGCAGTGTTTGTGTTTACTGTTGTGGGAAGGTCTTGTTGGAAGTCTAAGGTGAAGTCTTAGGGTGTTACATCTACAACTATATCGGAGTTGATGGTAGAAGCAAAAGCTGCCATCAGTAAGTTCAAGCGGTGTTGTTTGGACTTGATGTTTGTCTCTAGTTGCTAGACGGGAGGCGGTCTCAACGGAACGTTCCAAGTTCAAGGTGGAGCAGTGGGTTCATGTTTTTGGTTTCTCTTAAGGGGCGTATGCCCACCAAGGTGGAGTTTGTTGTGAATTATGTCTCACATACTAAGGGAAAATATGAAAGAAATCAAGGTGCAGTAAAGTAGAGGAAAACTGTCAACGATTTCAGGAAAACCGTCAACAGTTTGGCTGAGTTTTCAGAAAGTTTGCTCTTAATATCTAAAACTGTTGACAGTTTTAGGAAAACTGTTTACAATTTGGCTTAGTACAGACTGCGCAGAAAAACATCGTCGGTTTGGCTCAGTACAGATTGCACAAATTTTGAATTTTAAATTGTTTGGACGTTATTTTGGTTAGGTCTTAGGGGGGAACTTCCAAGGGGGCTTATATATACATATATTATGTTGTATATTGTGTAAGAAGTAAGAAAGAGGGTGAGAGAAGGAGAGAAAATCATTGTAGTGTGTAAACTTTGATCTTCATAGTGAAATCTCTTGCCTATTGCTCCCATGGATGTAAGCTTTGCCGAACCATGTAATTCCTGGTGTCGTTACCTTTATTATTGTTTTCTTTATACTACTGTGGTTATGGATATATTTTGTTTATCACCATTTAGATTGTTGCAAGTGCATGTTTGATTCTTTACAATAATATTGTTATTCCGCTGTGCATTGTTGTAAGAGACGTTATTTTTCACAACAATTTGTCGATGTTAAAAATTGAATCCAGTCTTTGTGCTCACAGTACATGATGATCACTTGTAGCCAAGAAGAAAAAGAATTTTGAGAAATCCCTTGTAATCTCCAAAGACCTTCTCCAACACTCAAGGCAGGATCGAGAAAGTATGAAAAAATGGGTAATAGTATGTATAGTGTAATTGTGACTCCTAACGTATATATGGTGTTTTAGTTATCTAAACATCTTTTTGTAACTAATTGTATTTTTTGATGTTAAAAATCGAATCCAGTCTTTGTGCTCATAGTATGTGATGATCACTTGCAGTCAAGAAGAAAAAGAGGTTTGAGAAATCCCCTGTAGTCTCTACAGACCTTCTCCAACACTCAAGGCAGGATCGAGAAAGTATGAAAAAATGGGTTATGGTGTGTATAGTGTAATTGTGACTCCTACATATGGTGTTTAGCTATCCAAACATATTTTTTGTTACTAATTGTATTTGTTGATGTTAAAAATTGATTCCAATCTTTATGCTCACAGTATGTGATGATCACTTGCAGTCAAGAAGAAAAAGAAGTTTGAGAAATCCCCCATAGCCACTAGAAAAAGTAATTCCCTAAGAATTAAGGCAGGATTGAGAAAGTACGAAAAGATGGACAATAGTATAGAAAATGTAACTATAAGATACCTTACCTCCTATTGGAATCCTTTTTAATAGTTGCAAAGGTGCTCCTAGACAATAATGCTTGACAACCTTAATTCTTAGGGAGTCATAGGAGTTACTCTTCCTACATAGACCCTTAAGCAACTCTTGGTCATTACCCTCAGTATTAAATTGAAAAGGCTTTATGTTAAAAAGGTTGAGCTATTGAATTTGCTTTCACCTCCATTCTCCCAACATAGGAGATCAGTTCAATTCCTCACAAAGGTGGATCTCTTAAAAAAAATAACAAAGCAAAAGAAAAAGGAGATCAACAGTCCTTCTAGGGGTGCTTGTAGATTACCATTTTTGCACAAAAAGAAGAAAAAAGAATTGATATATTAATTATTTGCTACCCTAAAAGTGGATTTGTGTATTTTTTTTTTTATTTTTTTTTACTGTCCCTTCATTATTAGGTCAAGAGAAAAAAAAAAACACAAAAGCTTTGTGAAGCTAAAATTATCTTTGTCCTTCTATAAATCTTTCATTTAAAATAATTTTAAAAGACTATGATTACATCAAATCTTAAAGAGTATTAGCTTAGCATTGCAATTCCTCTTAAAATTGTCAGTTATTCATTTTTTTTTTTTTCGTTTTCGTAATAAGTTACTCATCATACGGCTTACAATAATTTGATGAATCGAGTCTTAAAAAATAATTAAGGTAAAAAATTTAAAATACTTTTATAGTATGTTTATTAGTAATAATGAGTCAAACTTCATGCTAAACATTTATGTATTTTTATTTGGAAAATCTTACCACATTGACAATGTCTAATTTTCATTCCCTCTCACACAAACTTGATCATTTAAAATAAAGTTGGAATTAATTTTTTTTTTTTATAACGTTGCGTGTCCTGGACTTACGCACCAGACTAATCCCACGTCTACGCCAGTCGTGCCGTCAGCCAACACGTAGGAGGTAAATCGCAGATGTGCACTACAAGTGGCAGCGTTCGAACCCCAGACTTCACCTTTGTCCAAGGCCATCTGATACAAGTCCTTACCACCTGAGCTTATGTCTGGAGACAAATTTTAAAATTTTAAATTAATGCGCTATTATCGAAATTTTTTAAAATTTTAAAATAAATTTTTGTGTAATTATTACGTATTCTAAATTATTTTAATTTAATTACCCTATTAAGAATGATTATGGATGTAATTTTTTTTTTTCTTATTGTACCTCTTGTAGCACCGACTTGTAATTGGGTGTAAAAGAACCTTCGGTCATTATAATTTATTGACAAAAATAGGTTAAGCAACATTCCAATTAACTATGGGTCGAGGGAGAAAAATAGTTTGCATCATTGATGAGATGATCTAATAACTCTTTTATTTAATTAACAAAATATGTATTTCATTTCCATAATAAATTAAGGAAATGCAATAACGACTATTCATTAAAATATTTTAAAAAATATAACTTGTAAAATAGCATACTTTTTTTTTTTTTTTTTCCAGAAAACTCTATTATTGCATAATATATATTTTTTTAATAGGTGGAAGCTTCCCAAAACATATATATAAAAAAAAAAAGTTAAAATTACTAAAAAATTATGAGTACTATTTTTTAAATATTTTAATTAATAGTCATTATTGTACTTGGACTTTAATTTGTTATTGGAATATAACATATATTATGTTAATAATGAAAGAATACGAAGGTGATTTTATTAGTTAACACATATTATTTTTTTAATATTGAGTAGGTGTTGACTAACAAAACGTTACTTTTGTCAGTAAATTATAATGTCAGAGTGTTCTTTTCCTAATCATCAAAAATTTATTTACGTATATTACTTTTTAATATTGATTAGTTGTTGATTATCAAAAAGTTACTTTTGTCGGTAAATTATAATGTCAGAGGGTTCTTTTAGTAATCGTCAAAAATTTAAATTCAACAAAAAACGACATTAAATAAAATTGCTAGTAAGAATAAGATATATTTTTCAATGGTAATAATGGGGATAAAATTCACTAATACATCTTGAATAATTTGTAGTTAAATTGAATTAAAAAAATATTTTTAAAATAATTTCAACATAATGTAATTTATTGAAGAGCGTAATATACTTTTAGCAATGTTTTAATAAGTATTTATTATTTTACTGATGCCCTAATTTTTTATCGTAATGGAATATGAATATTTTATATTACAGTGATTTTTTTAATCTAAATATTTTTTTTAATTAATCATAGTAGACGTCAATTCATAGAATTATATGGCACACATCATAACCTAAAATTGCATAGAACTAAGTTCAAGAGTTAAGTTAAATTTTATATTAAATTGAAAATGTATAAAAGCTGTTTAATATCGGTCCAATCTTTTTTTCGTATTCAGTTATTGCAATCTTTTTTAAGAGTTAAATTAATAAATTGTGAAAGTCAAAATTTTAAAATGTAAACACACTAGTGAAAATCAAAAGAAAAAGCTTAAAAGTATTATTATTTTTTAGCTAAATTATTATTGAGAATTTGAATTATTGGTCTAATCATTGCCACATCCCTTGCCTAGTGACCCAATCTTTTTTTAAGTTGATGCCTATATCCAATACAATCACATTGTGATTGTGTATGCATTTTTTTTTTTTTATGTCTTTTCATTTTTTACTCGTTCAGCTACAAATTTGGATAATTTCGAGTATTTAATTTTGGTTCGGATATGGAAAATTTTAAATCGATTAACCGAATTACCCGAATTACTAAATAATTAAAAATTAAATATAAGTAATATTAATATAACTGATATATTATATATTATATAATTGTTTGATTTTCTTAATTTATTTATTAAATCAATGTCATTCTCTTATTTCAGCTCTTACAATTAAAAGAAAGGGTAAACATTAATTTTATAATTAATTTTAAAATATGCAATCATATTTTGTTTTTATAATTAATTTTAAATTATTTCGGTAAAATTCGGTTAGACGAATTATCCAAAAGTTGGTTTGGTCGGGTATAGTTTGGTTACAACACCTAATTTGGTTAATTAATCGAATTTGACCGAACCGACCGTTTACACACCCTAATAGAATACATAACAAACCAAAACCAAAAAATTATTTTATTAATGATGTAAGTTTATTTTATTGTGAAAGTAAAAATTAATTAAGGAGGGGGTATTTTTGTCAAAAAAATCATAAAAGTAGAAAAAGGTCAACCCATAATGATTATTAGGTGGAAAATTTATAATCATTAATCGCCGACCTCATTAATCGCCGACCTCACCGGCCAGAATTATTTTGGGCCCCTGGATGGTAGATTGGTAGATACAATCTTTAAATGATCCCATGATGGATCGCACGATATCTGATCGGACGGACGAGATACCAACAGCACCATAAGTCATGATTAAGAAATTGATTGCGGGGGTAGGTGATAGAATCCCTCAATCTTTCCAAAGCATTTGTGCATTGGGTGTTGGGCTCTGTTTGGGGAATGCTTGTCAAATCTCGATCTACTACCAGAATAGAGCTGTCTCCCTGGTCCAAGAATGCTACGTGTCACAAATTTGTGCAGTGATTGGCTTACAGGAAATTGCCGAATGCACAGAAATTTCGGAGCCTTTTTAGTAAATTAATACTATTTTATTATAAATAATTTAAAAAATCATTCACATGGAACTTTTTACATGTCAATTATATTCAATATAATTTATTAATTAAAATAAATCATAATTAATAATAAGATAAAAGATATTCACATTTCTTGAAATTTAATAAAAAGATAATGATCTTCATTAAATTTTAAAAATTCCATTTAAAGTTTTGCTAAAATGACATGAAACTCAACTTAAAAAATTTATTTATTTATTTATCATAAAATATAAGAGAAAATTTATATCTTTTTTAATAAATATTAAGAGAGATCCTTAAAATTCTAAAAATTTCAAAAGAAGTCCTTGAAATTTTTGAAATTTCAAAAGAGTTTGCCATCTTTTTATCAAATCTGAAGAAAGATCTTTTATTTTTAATAATTGTACTAACAACAATGACAAGCTTCTCTTCTTCTCTCCCATTTCCTATGTTTCTCAATTTCTCTCTCTTATACCTTCTCCTAGCCCATTTCAATAGTTTATTATTCATGAAAACTCATTTTTTGAAACTATATATTCACAAAATCAACGTAATATCAGATAATTTGGGGATGATAAACTTAAGGTGTATTTGGGAGCATGAATTTTGGACTTTGAATTTGAATTTAAATTTAAATTTAAGTGAATTTGAATAAATTTGAATATAATTTTATGTTATGTTTTATTCAAATTTAAAATAAATTCAAATTTAACACCTCTCCAAATATAAAGTTAGAATTTAATTGATAAAATTTCAATAAAATGCTCTCTATCAGGCTTAATTTTTAGCTGTGAAACCCTAATCCCTTTTGTTATACCATGTATAGAGAGAGAAGACCAATAAAATGAACATCTTCTAATCTTGAAGAATTCAAAAACTTATTAAAAACTTCAATACGGTCCAAATTTCCTCTAGCTCCATTTGGAACTTAAAAAATATTAAGGAAAAGAAAGGAAAATATAAAGAAATCCTCATTTTCATGTTTGGTTGTCAAAAAAAATGAAAAAGAAAATAAAATATATATCAAATATGTAAATAAAAATTTGATTTTACACATTATTAATATTTAATTTTTTCTAATTATTAATCATATTAAAACAAACTTTCATTTTCAATAGTATTTAATAGAGGAGGAAAAATATGAGGGAAAAATGAGTTCCTTTTTTTTTTTTTTCCTTTTCCTAGATAAAATCCTTGATACAAACAGACCCTTAGTGATCAATCCCATTAGTACTTTCCGAAACCTACTCTATTATATTGAAATCTCCCATAACCACCCAAAAGAAATCCTTTACTTTGTTTCCATATTAGGCAAAACTTTCCAAAATAAAATCTTTCCTCTCCATATGTGCTTTTAACCCATATATAATGGGAATCAAAATAATTTTGAATTAATGTTTACATTGAGAGCAAACATTAAGGGTCGGTTTGGATCAAGTAATTTTCTTAAGAGAAGGAAAAAAAATAAAAAAGAAATTCAATTTTCACTATATTTTCTCACTATATCAAATACCATTAAAAATGTAAAATTATTCTAACATAATTAAAAAATTTTAAAAACCAAATATTAGGATGTGTAAATTAAAATTTTATCTATTATTTTGGTGTATTTTTTATTTTTTTTCTTGCTTTTCTTAATAATCAAAAATAAAAATGTGCAGTTTTTCTTTTTATAATTTTTTGGGTTTTTTTTTTTTTTGTTTTTTTTCAATGTTTATTGCTTGCGTGTCACTACTTTCATTATTGCTTCCTGTTTTTGCTACTATTTGAATGAATGTTAATGAAAATGTTTCGTGGATAAATATTGGTAAACGATAAGCTGACTAGTTCAGCAAGAGTGCTTTAACTAACGCGGCACGAACCTTCATAAAGGTGTGAAAATAGTCGGCTTGTGACACTTGGTATTAGAGCCAAGGTTCAGTTGCTACGAGAATTCAGTTACCTTCATTGTGGGATTTGGATAGCTTTGGTAAGTGACCATGACACCAAACAATGCTGATAGGATCAGCATGCCGGAAGCACATGTTGAGGCAACAACCAACACTGTGGCCGCGGAGGTGGCCCAGATGAGAGAACTTGTTGATGAAGTGATGGGATCACAAAAACATCGAGTAGGTTTGATAGGCAACATGTCAGAGGACTTTCGCCATACATTTGAAACTTTGTAGTAGTGGATGGCTTATCTAGATGCAAAGATGAATATGATAGTTCTTGCTATGGGGAACTCCAACACTCTGAAGTTAGCAAGACTATGGTACCAGATCTAGGACATATGGGGGTGCCCATGATGCCAAGGAGTTAGAGAACTTCTTGTTTGATGTGGAGCAGTACTTTCGCGTTGTGAGGATGGCCTCAGAACAGGTGAAGGTGGATACTGCGACCATGTACTTGTTTGGTGATACTAAATTGTGGTAGTGTACCAAATACAAAGAAATTGAAAATGGAAGATGTGTAATCGATAGTTGAGTAGAATTAAAGAGAAAGCTCAAGCCTAAATTCTTCCTGAGAATGTTGAGTATAATGCAAGGAGAAAGTTGAGAGATCTCAAGCATACGAGGTCAATTAGGGAATATGTGAAACAATTTTCTGCTTTAATGTTGGATATCAGGGATATGTCGGAGAAGGACAAGTTGTTCTATTTTCTAGAGGGGATGAAACCGTGGGCAAGAATTGAGCTTCATAGGCAAAGGGTTCAAGACTTGTCAACTGCACAAGCTGCTATAGAACGTTTGACTGACTACACTGGTGATGATACCACTTCGTCCAAATGGTTTGGCGGAGAGGGAAACAGTGGAAATTATTTCAAGATGTAGCGACCTAAAAACTGCTATAAATATAGAAATTCTCTGATACCACATGCATATGTATATTGCTTGCAACCCGCCCTAACCAGGGAATCCTGGGTGCACCTGTTATTACTGGAAGTAAAAACCATACAACGGAAGATTCTAAAATATCAAAACACTTTACCAGAGTTCTAACTGTTCCCAAATACATACATCTAACTACTTTTCTATTTAATACATCCCAAGTGAATGACAAAATAAAACCACCGGTGACTTACCAGCTCTGTTTAGCACCCCCAAAATGTCTAATCTCCGCCCCGTAGTAAGTTAGACATGATTCCCTGAAGGACCTGCAAATGATTTGTATAATGGGGTGAGACACTTCTTAGTAAGGTGGATTATATTATTATCAGTGTGTGGCTAGCATGAGCTCCTGTGTGAATATAACTTTCATTATTTAATAGTATATGAAATGACATTTAAAAACTGTACTACGCTGTATATATGAAAATACTTAACTTCAGAATTATAAATAGTCGGCTCAATATAGCCTATTTATAGTAAATTTGCCCATATATGCATAAAAGATACAACCTGAATTGATAAATTAGCGTCGTTACGCTATCACATACTCATGCGACATGCTTCCCCCTATGATGGGCTGTGCAGTCCGAAGGTTGGACTCAACTCACAGACGGTTCATCTGTAATTGAGTCAAAACTAAGGTTGTAAGTATGATTGTACCTACCTATGGTCACCTAGAACTACCTCGGATGGGGCTCCCTGGCAGAAACCTCAGGGTAGTACTGCAGCCCAGGTCTCTAATCGACTATCCCATGTCACACTTTCATGGTCGTGTGATTGAACTCACTACCCACATGTAGCTACGGTACCGTTCTTAAAATATAACATTTCATATCCACAGGGCTTTAGTGTAATAACTCGGAAAAAAAAATTAAAAAAAATAATTAATTAAAATTAGTAATTAATTAAGTAGTTAAACACTATTAAATTAATGTATTAAATAAACAAATAAAAATAAATAGTATGAAAAAAAGTAATTATTAATTAATTAATGAATTAATTAAATATTATTAAATAAATAAATAAATAAATAAAGTAGTAAAGAAAAAAATGGAATAAAGATATATATATAAAAGTTAAAGTATAAGTTTAATGTATAAATATATATATAAGTTAAGTTAAGTTAAGTAAAAAGAAAAAGAAAAAGAAAAAGAAGAAGAAGAAGAAGAAAAGGATAAGAAGCCTGAGAGAGGCTTCATGTGAAAAAACAGAGAGAGCCTTTGTGCTCTCCATCGTTACTCCTCCGTCTTCTCTCTCTCTCCCCTCATTTCTCGGTGGATACTTGATCGATTGAGAAACGAAAGGTGTCGTTGGGTTTCTAACTCCGCCACCGATATTTCTACTGGAGCAGATTTGTCGTGGGAGCAGCATAGGCACCATTCCTAGGAAAAGATATATTTTCCCTAATTTCTTAATTTCTGATTAAATTTGCTATTAAATCGATGATCAGACACCACCACGGGGTCCTCGTCATCAATGTCGTCATTTTGGCGTAAGTAATTTTTCAATTGGGATTTTTCAGGCCCTGCTCCAAAGAGAAAGTGAGATTTGGGAAATTTGACTATTTGAGTATATTTGCGGGTATTACTATTTATTTAGGAATTATGGCCTTAGAAAATATTTAAATAATATTTTATTCATGAATAATTTATTGGAGTTAGGAATTTTTTATTCAGGGTCCGGGTGAGCGTCGCAGGTATTTTTCAAAGTCCCTGTTGGCGTAGTTCAAGAAATCAGGTAAGGGGGAAAATATATATTAAATCAGAATTTTTATGAATTTAACGGAAAAATAAATTGTGTTATATGTACGTATATATGTGTCGATATGGGTAAAATGTCAACTGTTTAAATTGTATTTTTTTTTCGAGTTTAAGGCTGTTTATTAGATATGTATATGCGAAAATGAACGAATGAAAGTGGAAAAATATTTTCAATGTAATTATGTAAGGAATGAAAGGTATTGTTAAATGTTGGTTGACTTATTTTAGAGGCAATGTATGAATTTTACTGCTAAACTGTGTAGGATGAGATTTTGTGCAAATATATGTTAAATGTACGAGATGCAGATTAAGTAAGTAAAGCAATGAGAATAAAATGTGATATTGACAATGTTGTCTATATATGTTAAATGCAATCGTGTAAATGTAAGACAGCTGAAAGACAGTCATGTTAGTAGATCTAGCTCATTTCTATGTGGACTAACTGATGACAGCTAAAAGGAGCTGTGTTAGATTCTAGCGCATTTCTATGTGTACTAACTGATGATGGCTAAAGAGCGGCTGTAATACAAAGGAATGAAATGAAAATGTTATGAAATGAAATGATAAGGAATGACAATGCAATGAAATGAAATGTGAAATATGAATAATACAAATGGGAAAGAGTCACTTAAAGTGAAACGCAAGGAAATGTTAAGTTATGAACATGAAAGAATGTGAATGATTGAATAACGATGGAAATAATGATGTATTATGATATTAGAAGTACCTATGCACGTAGAACATGTTACGATTGGGCGAGACATACCCTTTGCCTGAGGGCTTGTTAAGTAAGGCGAGTGCACTAGTAGCTTCAGATGTGACAGTAGTTGCATAACGCACTAGGGCAGAGGGAACCTACTTGTATGGGCGTGTAGAATTCCCTATCCTTAGGAGTTAGGGCCTTTTCCGATAAACTATTGTTGAATGCGTGAGTACAAGATCAATTTAACACTTGAGGGCTTACAGAGTAAGGTGAGTGCCCTGGTATGCTTAAATTGTGACCTTCGGGTTGCTAAATATATCAGAGCAGAGGGGTGCTAATTGTATGGGCGGGTAATCACCCTTATCCTCTGGAAATCAGGTGGGTTAAATCTTTTGCATGTGTTTGATTAGGATCAGAGAATAGTTTCAAAAATTATGTTAACAATTTTTAAATGTTAAATATTATGTTGTTATATACCTCATGTTAGCCACACGCTGTGTTTAATATATGATTTCTTCCTTTACTGAGATGTGTCTCACCCGAATATGAAATTATCTTTTTCAGGATTTCCTCAAGATCTTTTATAGCATTTTTGGTAAATAGAAAGAGAAAATGGTATATGTCACGACCTGCTCATTTTTCACAATTTTTTTTTATATTATCAACATCATAAGATTAATACTACATATCCCACAATCCAGCTCAGCAGGTCACCATCCACTTGAACCCGTGGGTACCTGAGATATAACAAAACATACAGCAGAAGCCTACGCAGCAGAAAGTATAAAATCATATACATCTCATCATAATGTACATAACATATACCAGAGTACTACAACCACTAACTCTTAGTATATACAACCCAAAAATAAATCTAGGGACAATTCCCTCAAAATCCTAACTGTCCCTACCAAAAACTTACCCTTCCAAGAGGGCAAATACTGCTCTAGATCAGCGGGGCTTTTCCCGCTCTCCTATCAGGAGCTCCTGAAAAATGTATAAGATTCCGGGGTGAGACATCTCTTAGTAAGGGAAATAAACTAATACTAGTGTGTGACAACATGAGTAATTCGTGTTTAACATATATCATATATAACACATTTAGTACTGTTTCATCAAAACTGGGAAAACATATATATATATATATATATATATATATATATATATATATATAAATCAACATGGCAGAACATACTGCATTTTCATAACATATCTCAACTCATGTCATAATAATAATAACATAAAAACAATCCTGGTGGGTTAGCTGGCTGTTGTCATGTATTATCCCCACATGACTGGGTTGTGTGGCCCAAAGGCGGGACTTGACAATGGTTGGCCGACCACTGCCAAGTCGATAGTCTAGTCTGTAGGTCCGATGGGTCTACCTAGACTAGTCCGTACACCAGGGGCAATAACAGTACACTTCTCGAACATAACCACATCGACCATCCAATCTCACACCACTCCGTACAGCGGTGTTAACACAGATATCATGATCACGAGGACCATGGACACATAGCAACGGTACCGTGCAAGTGCTAGCCTAGACCAAGCCAACCAGGTTCTAATATCATATACCTATACTAAAACCGTGATACATAAATATCTTATATCATTTATTTTCACATAAATCATATCATTTCACATATATACGTGTATCATGAAAATCATCGGCCTGTACGTCTGTATTACACATTTTAACATAGCACGACCCGTACGCCGGCAAGTCACATAGCTCGGCTCGTACGCCAGCAAATCACATAACCCAACCCGTACACTAGAAAATCACATAGCTCGGCCCGTACGCCGGCAAATCACATAGCACGGCCCGTACTCCGACAAACATATCCACATATATATAAACATCTCGGCCCGTACGCCAGTTTTCCATCATGAAAAAATCCATCTCATCCACATTCCCAGAAAACAGCATTTCACAACATTTTTACTCATGCCACACATTAAATTTTCCACATATTCAACATATCATTTTCACTGTATTTTGCAAATATAAGACATATATATATATATATATATATATAAAATCATATACATTTTCCATAAATCAAATGATAACTATATATATAAACATTTTCCAAAACAATACTAGTTTAGTTTATCCCCTTACCTGATTCCTGGAAAGCCCCTTATAAAACTGCCCTGCACCCGCAGGGTTCCTAATTCAACACCCTGAAAATGAAAAATTCTAGAATTAAAGTTCAGTATTTCAAAACATACAATATTTTCCTCAACTGCCAAAAACTCAAATATTGGGTAGAAAGTTTTCACCCAAAAGCATTCAAGTTTAACACCTGAGGGGTTCCCTAACCAATACTCCGAAATTGAAAACCCTCAGTATTAAACTTCAGTATTTTCATGTGCACAACATTTCTTATAACTAGCGCAAGACCAAATATGACTTAAAAAGCCTTACCTCAACTCTGGGATGATTTCCAACTAGCTTTCTCCCACGATCCGCTCCAGCAGATTTGGAGAGAACTCCGCCAGGATAGTCGTGGTGACTTCGGATCGTCGATTTGACGACTAGTGGGGCCAAAAACGTAGAGAGAAGGGAGAGAGAACCGAAGAGAGAGAGAGAGAGAGAGAGGAGAGAGAGAAGCTTCGTAAAAAAATGATATTTCTCCCGGATTTTTCATTCTTATAAAACAGGATTTCGTTGACGAGCCCGACCTTCGTCGACGAGTCCTTCACAAATTTCGTCGACGAGACCCTATATTCGTTGACGAAATTCAGGCTACCTCAGAACCTCTCTCGGTATTTTCTCGTCGACGAAGCCCTGAAACTCCCCCTTTTTGTTTTTCTGTTCCCGATTTCCATTTCCCTTTCCTTATTATTTAAATTTCATTTTAAATTCGGGTCGTTACAGTATATTTTTATGTTAATTTTGATATGTATATTTTTATGTTTTATGATTTATGTTTTAAGTTTTATAAGATATGGATGGTTGTGAAACATACTGGTATTTGTGGATAATGTTTTGGAGACACGTATATATTTGAATGTAGGTGGATGATTAATTTATTATGGTTGGTAGTTAGAATTAGTAAACTTTGGTATTATGTTATATGGAAATTATGTTTATGTTTTCCGCTGCGTATATGTTGATTATGGATTATCAGGTATAACGCGCTGGACCCGAATTTAAGGGTTCAGGGCGTTACAGATGGTATCAGAGCAATGTCCAGCCGGAAGTGTGATTAGATTCACATCGCCTGGATATGAAAATATTAGATTATTAGGTTAGGAATGATTTATACCAGAGTATAGGATTGAGTAGCAATAAGGATAGGAATGGGTAGATTAAGATACCATTAGGAATTTTGAGTCATGTTTCCTAAGTTTGGGGGCATAAATCCCTTGATAGTCTTTTGTGTTTTTCTGAAGAAGTTGCTAACTTCAAAAAATCATGGTAAATCCATCGATGGTGATGTTTCCGAGCAGAGATATTCGAACTTGAGATTTGAACTCGATGGTGAGGTTAGTTGATTTTAGAGGTTATGGTATCGAGAGAAATCAACAGATACCACTAGGTAGAGGTGGACGAGCACGTGATTATTTGATGGTCCTGGACGAGGCAGATAAGCCAAGAGGGCAGGTATGAATTTATGTTGAAGATGATGATGATTTTATTTAATCATTGATGATGCAAAAATTTATTTGGGAGACATATTTATTGAATGATATGAGGTATAGTAAATCGTAGAATTATGGAGATGAAAGATTAGGTAATGAATTTCGAGGATGAAATTTCTTAAAGGAGGGAAGAATGTAATAACGCGGAAAAAAAAATTAAAAAAAATAAATAATTAATTAAGTGGTTAAACACTATTAAATTAATGTATTAAATAAACAAATAAAAATAAATAGTATGAAAAAAGTAATTATTAATTAATTAATGAATTAATTAAATATTATTAAAATAAATAAAGTAGTAAAGAAAAAAAATGGAATAAAGATACATACATTTATATATATATATATATATATATATTTATATAAGTTAAGTTAAGTTAAGAAGAAGAAGAAACGGAGAGAGTCTTCCTACGAAAAAACAGAGAGAGTCTTTGTGCTCTCCGTCGCCACTCCTCCGTCTTCTCTCCCTCTCCCCTCATTTCTCGGCGGATACTCGACCAATCGAGAAACAGAATGTGTCGTTGGGTTTCTAACTCCGCCACCGACATTTCTATTGGAGCGGATTTGTCGTGGGAGCGGCATAGGCACTATTCATAGGGAAAGGTATATTTTCCCTAATTTCTCAATTTCTGGTTAAATTTGCTGTTAAATCGACGATCAGACACCACTACAGGGTCCTAGTCGTCGATGTCGTCATTTTGGCGTAGGTGATTTTTCAATTAAAGTTTTCTAGGCCCTACTCCAAAGCGAGAGTAGGATTTGGGAAATTTGACAATTTGAGTATATTTGCGAGTATTACTATTTATTTAGGAATTATGGCCCTAGGAAATATTTAAATAATATTTTATTCAGGAATAATTTATTGGAGTTAGGAATTTTTTATTTAGGGTCCGGGTGAGCGCCGCAGGTATTTTTCAGAGTCCCTGTTGGCGTAGTTCAAGAAATAAGGTAAGGGGAAAAATATATATTAAATCAGAATTTTTATGAATTTAACGGAAAAATAAATTGTGTTATATGTACGTGTATATGTGTCGATATGGGTAAAATGTCAACTGTTTAAATTGTATTTTTTTCAAGTTTAAGGCTGTTTATTAGATATGTATATGCGAAAATGAACGGATGAAAGTGGAAAAATATTTTTAGTGTAATTATGTAAGAAATGAAAGGTATTTTCAGTATATAAACGTTAAATGTTGGTTGACTTTTTAGAGGCAATGTATGAATTTTACTGCTAAACTGTGTGACATGAGATTTTGTACAAATATATGTTAAATGTACGAGATGCAGATTAAGTAAGTAAAATAATGAGAATAAAATATGATATGGACAATGTTGCCTGTGTATATTAAATGCAACCATGTAAATGTAAGACAGCTGAAAGACAGTCATGTTAGCAGATCTAGCTCATTCTATGTGGACTAACTGATGACAGCTAAAAGGAGCTGTGTTAGATTCTAGCGCATTTCTATGTGGACTAACTGATGATGGCTAAAGAGCGACTATAGTACAAAGGAATGAAATGAAAATGTTAAAAAATGAAATGACAAGGAATGACAATGCAATGAAATGAAATGTGAAATGTGAATGATACAAATGGGAAAGAGTCACTTAAAGTGAAACGTAAGGAAATGTTAAGTTATGAACATGAAAGAATGTGAATAATTGAATAACGATGGAAATAATGATGTATTATGATATTAGAAGTATCTATGTACGTAAAACATGTTACGATTGGGCGAGGCATACCCTTCGCCTGAGGGCTTGCTGAGTAAGGCGAGTGCACTAGTAGCTTCAGATGTGACAGTAGTTGCATAATGCACTAGGGCGGAGGGAACCTACTTGTATGGGTGGGTAGAATTCCCTATCCTTAGGGCCTTTGCCGGTAAACTATTGTTGAATGCTTGAGTACGAGATCAATTTAACACTTGAGGGCTGAGTAAGATGAGTGCTCTAGTATGCTTAAATTGTGACCTTTGGGTTGCTAAATGTATTAGAGTAGAGGGGTGCTACTTGTATGGGCGGGTAATCACCTTTATCCTCAGGAAATCTCGTGGGTTAAATCTTTTGCACGTGTTTGATTAGGATCAGAGAATAGTTTCAAAAATTGTGTTTACAATTTTTAAATGTTAAATATTATGTTGTTATATACCTCATGTTAACCACACGCTGTGTTTAATATATGGTTTCTTCCCTTACTGAGATGTGTCTCACCTGAATATGAAATTATCTTTTTCAGGATTTCCTCTAGATCGAGCTTAGAGAGCTCGAGATTTTATAGCATTTTTGGTAAATAGAAAGAGAAAATGGTATATTTTTATGTTAATTTTGATATGTATATTTTATGTTTTATGATTTATGTTTTAAGTTTTATAAGATATGGATGGTTGTGAAACATACTGGTATTTGTAGATAATGTTTTGGAGACACGTACATATTTGAATACAGGTGGATGATTAATTTATTATGGTTGGTAGTTAGAATTAGTAAACTCTGGTATTATGTTATATGGAGATTATGTTTATGTTTTTCGCTGCGTATATGTTGATTATAGATTATCAGGTATAACGCGCTGGACCCGGATTCAAGGGTTCGGGGCGTTACATCTAGAATCATATATGACAATTTACACAATAAAAACTATATTATATCTCATTTCATATAAACCTGTCAATCAGTATAACCCGACCCCTAGCCGTTATAACAAAACTCGACCCTTAGCCATTATATTAAACTCGTCCCCCGACCATTATGTAAAACCTGGCCCCCGGCTGGTATATCAAATCTCGGCCTATAGCCATCACATCATACTATAATATCAGTGAAAACATTCTGTTCATATAAGTCATTTAAAATGTTCTCATACCATACAATTTTCATCTGATAAACCATAAATAAAATAAACTTACTGGGAAAGGCATAAGTTACTGAAAATAGGGGTATGAGCATTTTCAGGGTTTTATTTAACTCAAACTACATATTTTATAGAAAAGAGGAGACGTTCAACCCATTCATGTTAATTTCCCCAAAAATGTATAACAATCAAAACACCCCTTTTCATATACCCAATTCGTTCATAAAATCACATATACCATTTCTATAAACATACAATGCAATTTAATCGGTCCATAATTCAAAACAACTGACATAATATAATCCCCTTACATGTTTTCACGAAACTACGCCCGTAGGGATCTCAAGGTTGTGCCTGCGGCGCTCACACAAATCCTGAATTCACAAATCCTAATTTCAGTAACTCAACCTCAGGTAAAATACTATTTTAATATTTCTCAGGCCCACAAAATCCAAATAAATGATTAAACTTCCAAAAACATCAAATTTGCTAAATTTCCTAATTCTTACCCTAGCCTTGGAGTGGTTCCTGGAAAGCCCAGTTCAAAAATCTACTCTGCTAGACTTGTAGAGAAATGCTCCTAGATCCTTGTGGTAACTTTCGATCGTCAATTTGGGCAACGAACGGTGAGAAATCGAATAAAGAGAGAATGAGAGTTCGTGGGTTAGAGAGAGAGAGACAGAGAGAGAGAGAGAGAGAGAGAGAGAGAGAGAGAGAGAGAGAGAGAGAGAGAGAGAGAGAGAGAGATTTCATTTTATAAAAAAAAAAATCTTCTTAGCTTCTTTTATAAGCCATTGACCCGACCACCTTTATCAACGAAATGAAGAATTCGTCGACGAAATGCAGAAGCACCTTTGTTGACAAAAGAGGGGTTTGTGGATGAACCTTAAGCCTGATATTTTTTGTCTCTCGGGATTTCTTCATCGATGACGCCTGAATTTCATCAATGAGTCACAGAAGGGAAATCGTCGATGAAAACAAGGGATTCGTCGACGAGTCCTGCTGCTATGCCCTTTTAAATTTTCCTTCTTATTTTCTTATTTATTTCCTTTTCTTTTTTCGAGTTCGGGTTTCTACACAAGGAATGCAAACCCAAGAGTGGGGGAGCCGACTCTAAATCATCAACTTCAAAGGAAGCTTCGTTGTCTCAATGGATCAACACACCCAATGGAAAAGGGAAAAAGTAAAATTTTGTGCTACTTGTGTGGAGGACCTCATAGAGAGAGTGAGTGAGTGTCATCACATGGGATTACTCAAAACCTTACAAGCTTCCATTTCGAGACAAGTGGTGGAAAACGAGGAGGAAGAGGATGATGCCCCAAGGGTAGGTGCAATGCGGCAGGTGAACGCATTGAAAAAGCAGGCGCAAACACCGAAAGTTACACGAGCAAAAGGGTTAATGTTTGTGGACTTGAGGATCAATGGGAAGAGTACCCGCGCTATGGTGGATACGGGGCTACTTACAATTTTGTTTCACAGTTGGAAGCATGGAAACTCAACTTATCCTTAGAGAAGGATATAGGACGCATGAAAGCAGTTAATTCTGTAGCCCAGCCTACTCTGGGAGTAGCCAAACAAGTTATTGTGAAGCTTGGATAGTGGGAAGGTCATACGAATTTCATAGCGGTGCCATTGGATGACTTTCCAGTCATTCTACGAATGGAATTCCTAAGGGGGACGAGGGAAATGCTGATGCCTTCGACTGGTTCCCTGTGTTTGATTGGAGATCACTCATGCATGGTGCAAGTCATTGCAACGAAATGAGATGATGGGAAGCCCCTTTCAGCCATAAAACTCAATGAGGGATTGAGAAAGGGTGAGCAGACACGTCTAGCCATGGTGGTGGTAGATAAAGAAGTAGGCCAAGAGCTGGAGCCTATGACCATCCAAGCGGTGTTGGATGAGTACAAGGAGGTGTTGCCAGATCTGTTGCCTCACAATTTGATTTCATGACGGACTGTGAAGCATGAGATCGAGTTGTTATCATGAGTGAAACCACCTGAAAAAGGGCCATGTCGGATGGCGCCTCTAGAGATAACAGAGTTGGGAAAACAGCTTGATGAATTGGAAGCAGGATGTGTTTGCCCTTCCAAAGCACCATTGGGAGCATCAGTGTTATTTTAGAGGAAACATGAAGAGCATCTAAGGAAGGTGTTCGACAGGCTGAGGGGAAACAATCTGTATGTGAAGACAAGGAAGTCCTCTTTCACTCAATGGAGCAACAAATTCCTTGGTCATGCGGTTGAATAAGGTCGTATCCGGAGTGGTATGGAGAAGATAAGGATGATTCAAGAACAGAAGATCCCCACGACAGTGAAGGAGTTGCGTTCCTTTCTTGGCCTTACTAGATATTGTAGGAAGTTTGTTGAGGGGTATTCGCGGAGAATGACTCTAATGACAGGACTACTGAAGGAGAGGTATTATTGGCCACACATGCGGAATGATGTGGTTGATTATACCCAGACTTGTCTCATTTGCCAACAAGACAAGGGGGAGCGGTGGAAGTTTGGTATGTTTATAGTCGCACCAAAGTACTATTCGGCAAAGGAGATGGCACAATTATTCTTTGTGACTGTTATGAAACATTGGGGGTGTTCCCCAAGTTATTATTTGTGACCAAGACTTAATGTTCACTGACAGCTTCTTGATAGAATTTTTCAGCATATTCAAGTCACATCTTGACATCTCTTCAAGTTCTTACCGACAGACATACGATTAGATGAAGAGATTTAGAGAGCTGCTAGAACAGTGCTTGTGCCATTTTGTCAACGACAACCAGAATTGGGTGTAACTACTTGATGTGGCTTCGTTTTGTGGCAATGCCCAAAGGAGCTCAACAACTGACAAGAACCCTTTTGAGCTTGTTACAGGCCAGCAACCATTGTTACCTTACACAGTGGGTGAGCCGTACAGACGAAATAGTCCCAGGGTGTATATCTTCACTAGAGAATGGAGACTGAATGTAGAGTTTGCCTGAGCCTATCTGGAGAAGGCTTATAAGCTGATGAAGAAGTGGGTAGATCAGGGGAGAAGACCACAGTTTCATGTCAGCTGGCTTAAGCCATTCAACGCCGACACCAATGACCTGAGCAAAAGTCAGTCCAACAGAGTAGAGTTGAAGAAAGTGCAACCTAACAGACGTGAAGTTGAAGAGATTCTTGCTGAAAGAAAGTTCATATCCTCAAGGAAGAAGTGGCAGGAGTTCCTAGTGAAGTGGAAATGCCTTGATGACAAAGAAATCAGCTGAATTTCTACGAAAGATATTCAACCGTTCGTGGACAAACTTGAAGTGTACCTACCGCCAAAGTCTATGAGGACGTCAACCGCATAAGTGGGGGAGAGTGTCATGAGCTAAGCTTGTTCAGGGCATTATGCTTGCTTGTGACCGCTTGTCTCGTGTGTTTGGGATGAGTTTCCATCATGTAAATACTAGTGTAGGGTTATTTTCTGTTAGTAGTGTCTTTGTATGCCAAATAAGGCAGTATGACTCCTCGGTCACTTTGATGTTTCTTAGTGCTAGGATGATAATTACATAAAAACCTCTTTAGGGGAGGGTGAGTGTTCATCTGTCATTGTAAAACTCACTATCTATTGTCAACGTGTTTAGCTTACTTGCCTCCCTCGCTAAACACACAATGTCAATAGAGGTGTTGTTAATGAATTGCATAGTTTCAATGTTTATTGCTTGCGTGCCACTGCTTTCATGATTGCTTACTATTTCTGCTACTATTTGAATGAATGTTAATGAAAGTGTTTCGTGGATGAATATTGGTAAACGATAGACTAACTAGTTAAGTAAGAGTGCTTTAACTAGCGCCGCACGGACCTTCACAAAGGTGTGAAAATAGTATGCTCGTGACACCAAGCTATGTGCATTCTTCTCTCTCTCTCTCTCTCTCTCTCTCTCTCTCTATCTCTCTCTCTCTCTCTCTCTCTCTCTCTAATTGAGCCAAGCAGGTTTTTCACTTTTTTTTTTTTTCATTTTCTCTTTATCGCCGAGTCGAGAGAGCTCTTCTCTCTCTCTCTCTCTCTCTCTCTCCTCTCTCTCTCTCTCTCTCTCTCTCTCTCTCTCTCTCTTTTCCCCCTGGTTTTGTTTTTTCTTTTTTCCTTGTGACTTAGCTTCACTCTTTCGTCAACTTATATGAGTAAAAGTCATCTTTGCATATATATACATATAAAACAACTATGATTCCTTCATTAAACTTTATAAGCAAAGCTTAATTATTACCCTCATAAACAAAGTTCATTTGTTAAAATATGTAAAGAACACATATATTAATATAAGAAGAGTTTATGAGCAAACCTCACTTATATTAACAATTGATATAAGTAAACCTCATCTAGTTATATGTCTATATGACATAATTTATCTATTCATGAGTATAACTCATTCATCTATATAAGCAAAGCTCATCTATTATTATGAGCACTGCTCATAAGACCTATTTGATCTATTGAATCCTTTTATAATATATTTTTTTAAATTTTTTTCCTATATTCAGATATCGCTAAAAATAGAATGCCTTGTAACATTATAATTAGGTTATTTGATACTCATTGATCAAAAATAAAGATTATAAAAAAATTAATTTAAATAATATATTACTAATTTAAGAAATAAATTAAAAAATGTAAGGTGGTTTTAAAATATTGATTGGTTTATTTATAGAATGACTTTAAAAATATTAATTATTTTACTTATATTTCATTAAATAGTTGAATCAATTCTCATTTATAGAATTTATAAATTTAATTATATATATTGTTTTCTTAAATTTTAAAAGTATAAATATTGATAATTTACGATAACTTATTGTAACACCCCGATCCTTTATACAGCCTCAGAGTGCTACTACACCTGTATAATATACCTATCTCTGATAATCATACATATACAACCTGCCTTGAAAGGGACATACGAGTGTTTCATACTGATCTGAAATCTCATGCACAACGAAAAACATAAACATTCATATGGAATCTAATAGACAAACCAGAGTTTCTAACTGTATCCTTACATACATATGATCGTACTTAAACATAACCCGTTCTTACAATCCTCAAAAAGACATTTTGAACTAAGTCTATTACATATACAAAACATTTACATAATCTACACACAATATGACACTCCAAGTCCCTCTAGTAACTAGGTCCGACGTTCTGCAAGACCTGAAAAAAAGGTTGTATGTAGGGGTGAGACACTTCTCAATAAGGTGGAAGATATTACTTCAGTGTGTGACAACATGTGTTTAAACCAGTAGAAAGCAGTTACATACTTAAAGCATTCCCAATACTGTAATATAGGAGATATATAAGTATAAATTCCTGCAATAGATAGTTTAGCATCATAACGAGCGAGAGTTCCCGAGGTTAGGGTAAGATACAAGCTCATACACTGTACAATCCCTCAGTCCTGTAGTCAAACCTGTGACTTTGCCCATTTTAGTTTTTAAATCATGTATATGCATATTCAGAACACCGTCGAGCTTTGGAACTTTATAACTAATTCCAACACTACCCCTTGGTGACGGTTGTGCGATCCTAAATCCCTGAAAAAGCCTTACCTCGCGCAGGCACTGTTAGTCATTATGGTTACTATAGTCCGACTGAATCCAGCTGGTCCATTAATCCACCATTGGCCACACCTACCCAACCGACTATCTTGATACCCACACTGAAAAAAAAAGATGTGTGGTTGCACTGTATCCAAATTATAGCAACGAAACCGCGCTTATGCTTTTTAAGGCTTCATATAACAATGAGTTTTTTAAAGCTCTCATAGTAATAAGCTGCGGTCCCAATATCATATATACAATTTACAATAAGACAAATTAACTTGTTTCCAATTCATAAATCACCTTTATAGTTTCAGTATTTTTACAAACTCACTCATTCATACTATGGTATAAACCGACACACACACTCTTGGTTTAACCCTTTTTACATACAAAACTCGGTATATAACCGACACCTGTTTTCCACATTTTCAGATAGCAAAATGGAACTTCAGTTCCCATAGTACATATACGTATATAACAGTTCAGTATATTCCTTTTTATATCATATGCCACACTTGTTTGGTCAAAATTTGCTATATATAGTATATAACTCGAAAAATAACATTTAAACGAAGAACAAGGGGTTCAAGCATCTCTTACGTTAAGTTTAATGCAAATAAAAGAAGTTTTGAAAAGTTTGGAGGTCATACGCCAAAACCCTCATTTTTTACCAAAATCGTAAAACTGACATTTTTACCTAGTAAAACTTTGCAAATAAACAGTCAATAAGTTCATATAAACATAAGCTAACTTTCTAGCGGTTTAGTTTTCTAAAAAGACTGATGTAAACAAATCCCCTTACCTTTTTCCGAACACTGAAACACAAACTACATGGCTCCAAAACAACGAATCGAGTTCTCAAAATTTAAAAACCAAAGAACCATACTTCAATACAATCCTATTTACTACAGATCTATCGAACCATAAACGAACTTAGACCCTTACCGCGATTTTTGGATAAAACCTGGAAATCCTCAAAATGAAGATCTAATCAGCTACAATCGTAGAGGTTTTCCCCTTGATCCACGTGGTAACCTTCGATCGTCGAAATGGGTGACGAACAACGAAGGATCAAAGAGAGAGAGAGAGAGTTCGCTAGTTCTAGAGAGAGAGAGGGAGCTTTTGTGATTTCTTAACCCTTAAGCAATGAAAAATGATATTTATAGACCCCTTAACCCGGTCAAATTCGTCGATGAGTGGTGCTTTTGTCGACAAACCATAGAAGGCTCTTCGTCGACGAACCTCTTCCTTCATCGACGAACCCTAGTATGATATATTTTCCTTGTCGGTCGGGATCTCTTCATCATCGAGGCTCTGTATTTTGGCGATGAACCTTATAAGGGCATTCGTTGACAAGAACCTTGGCTTCGTCGACGAAGCCTGCCAAAATTACCTTATTGCAATTTTACCTTTTTCTGATTTATTTCCTTATTTTATGGGTTCGAGTCTTTACATTTATGGTAGTATCAATAGTTTTAGCATTATTATGCATATGTGATCAAAATATTTTTTCAAGCATTGTCTTCCTTTCTTATAAGTTATTTATTTATTTATTTCTTTTACTACAATTTATTCTTTTTATTTACTTGAAAATTACAGATGACAAAGTTAGTTTAATGTGTAACCGAAAAAAATATCTTTAAATTCTTTATTTGAAAGTTATCATCCATTTACTCCAATTAACAATTCCACCATTATCATGTTTTCACCTTTTCTTTTCTTTTATTATGTCTTTCTGTGCTTTCTCTTGCTAGCACCGAAGGAGTCTATAAGTAGGTTTGATACACATGGGTGAACACCAACGTGATCCAAAAGTTTAAGCCTCTTGGATCTTGAGCCCAACCATATATGTAAGCACCCATCATCTACTCAATTTTTTATTTTATTTTATTTTTTAATGTGTGACAAGTGGAATTCTGAACAATGTCCCCCTCACTTGTGAATTTCAGTTGCCTCTCCTTGAATGGAAATCGTTTTCCTTATGGGAGTAAGTCCAAATTCTCCAATAGTTGTTCAAGTTAGTCTTACCACCACGCCTTACATGCCTCGGATTGCATTCAACGTGCGTTCGAACCAATTCTACCTTCCACTTCTTGACTCTATTCGGTTCCATCTTCTAAGCCTAAATTTTCTTTTATTGGTCTCGATCACACACTTGGTCCTCCAACTGTTAGCACATCAGGAAAATTAAATTCACGTCTTGACTTTTTATAAACTTTTTTCTATAATGTCCTTCACCTAAAGTAAAAATCCTACATTTTTTTCTTTCATGTAATCTATTACTTGTAAAATTAAGAAGTCCTAAGTACTCTCTCATAGTCATTGAAATACGTAGGACAAATACACCCACTTGCCTTTGCATGTAAAAAATAAAATCACAAAAAGCTTAATAAGTTAAACTTTTTTGAGGTCCTCAATTCATTGAAATTTGAAAAGTAGTAAACCTTTAATTAGACTTACCTTTATTATCAATAATATATATTTTTCTTGTAAAAAGTTTGAGATAAAAAAGTGAATATTGACATGTTTCATTTGAATTTACATTGATAAAAACATTTTAGTTTATAAAATGCTTAATATCAACATTTTATATTAGTTGATAGAATATGCACTTAGACATTGATATTTAAATTCCATATATCATTTAATGGTTAAACAAAATTGGTCTTTTACAAAGAAGCCATATTAATTATATCAATAGTCAAATGAGTTGAAATAAATAAATAAAATTTAATTTAATACTGAACAACGAAGATCACTACTACAACAAATATTAAAATCTAAAAATTCAAAATACTTGATAGAAAAATATTGAAGCCAACGTGGAAGAAAATTACCTTTTCTACAAAGAAGCCAAATAAATTTTGGATGACTAAGGTATAAATATTTATTGCAAAATCAAGTCAAAAGAATAAATATACGAGAGAGAGAGAGAGAGAGAGAGAGAGAGAGAGAGAGAGAGAGAGAGAGAGCCAATGTGATTCATTTTTTTTTTCATTTATTAAGGGTCTATCATGCCTAACATACTCAATAACTAATGAGTATAATTTCTTATCTAAAATCTTTAATATTAAATTTTCGTAGTCAAATTGTTGACAAAATATTTATGAGTAATCACGACATATCATTGACCATTATAAAACACGGTTGATGAATTATCACTTATAAACATTAAAAATAAGCATAGTCTGTAATTTCTAATACATAGAAAAAGTCATCACTATGTTGGTAGATAGAAAACAAGATGTGATAATGCTATGGTATGCCCCAAATTCTAAATTGTTCAATTATCGTTGCAAAATACGATCCACATTTTGTGTACCTTGTTTCTTGATTTAAGAAATTTTCAACAATTTTTGCATTAAAATATTAGTCCTGCATTGTTGAGATAATAGACATCTTCTTCAAACGATAAGGTGAGTGGCGCCGTAATCATGCCAACTCATACAAGAAGTTTAAATTTAAAACTTGAAATCGTGTAGATTTGGATAAAAAATATGATTAAATTGTATTGATTTTACCTAATTTTGGATAAATTCAAATTAAAGTTCTAAAATTTAAATTTAGAATGGTAATCACTAAACAAAGTTAATGAATGAGTGGTTAAGTAAGGATATATAAGATCATGTTATCATATTTGATGCAAAATCATTAATTTTAAAGAATCAACCAAGTACGAACTTGTGCCCTAAAAATTTTCTTCATATTATTTTTGATTACATAGTGTGTGTTGAGAATTCTACTTGTGAATTTATCTCACATTGAAAAAATTGAGTGGATGATGGGTGCTTATATACATGGTTATGTCCAAGACTTAATAGGCTTAAACTTTTGGGTCAAGTTGGTGCTCACTTATGTGTATCAAACCTACCCATGGACTCCTCCTACTAACACTGTATGTATACTCTGTATCATCTAAATTTTGAAAAATTATGGAGGAATTTTGGAAAGTTGTAGAAAATATTAATTTACAAATTTATCCATTGTTAAATTTTTATCTTAATTTTAAATCTGTAAAAAAGGAAGCACACTTTAGAGAAAATAAGGCAAAATATAGGTTGAAAAGTGCTCTCATCTTCCTTTAGTTAATAGTATACATTTTTACCTATTTATTATTTTAAAATAATTCAAATGTATAGTTTTTTGAAATAAATTTTTGAATTTTAAATATATATTGCTAAACAAATTTGACAGGACAGTAAATAGCGAATGAACTATTAAAAAATAATTCGATTCAAAATACTTTCAAACACACTAGTCATAAAATAACAATTAAAAAAAATATAGTGTCGTTGTCTAATTAGTCTTTTTGTAGAAAAAAAGTATTCAACTCAACTCATTTTTTATTTTAAATTTGTATCCTGCGTAGTACTTTAGATCCTATTAACATATGAAGAAAGTAATACGATGCAACTAAAAAAAATAAAGGAAGAATTTTTCTTTTAATCAATTAAAAGCATTGGGGTCGGAATTGAATGCCGAAAAATAACTCATTTTTTACCTTATCTTCATTTTTATTCTTTCCAAAATTTCGAAGATGTTTCTTGAGAGACCAACAAAAAAAAAAAAAAAAAAGAAGGAAGAAAAAGAATAATTTGGTAATTGTTGTCTCGATCAATGTACAAAAGTATAGAATTATTTTAAATCTTATAATAGCGAAATTAGACATCTTAATCAATATTAAAATTATAAGCCTACATCGGAAATAAAATCCCCATTTTTTTTTTTTATAAAAACTCTCCATCAACTTAAGAGAGTGCTCATCAAAATCACATACTGATTAGATGATATTATTATTTTTACTGTTATTAGTTTAATTTTTATTAAAAAGGTTGTATTTTGTTTATTATTTAATCCACCGGATGTTTAATAAATAATTAAATTAATTAAAGAAAGAAACCGATGTAGTTGGAGACGAATAAAAAAAAAAAACAAAATTAACAGAAACGCTTAATAGAAAATTAGGAAGTGTTTTTGGCGATAAAAAAAACAAAAACATAAAAAAAATGA
Organism: Malania oleifera; assembly: GCF_029873635.1. Classification (NCBI taxonomy): domain Eukaryota; kingdom Viridiplantae; phylum Streptophyta; class Magnoliopsida; order Santalales; family Ximeniaceae; genus Malania; species Malania oleifera. The sequence goes on from NC_080417.1 coordinate 134,904,699, forward strand.
TCAAACCATTTCTCTCACGTCTTCTTGGGAAGAGCCCCTTTATTCGCAACACTCTCTCTCCCCTCCCCCACACGCTCATAATTTTTATATTATCTCTCTCTCTCTTCGTGGTGATGTTGTTCTAGATAGACGGCCTTCTGCATCAGACCCAGGTTCTTCTTCTTCTTCCTCTTCGCAATCATGGGCTGATTTTTTTTTTCCCCTCCATTAATTTCATGTATCGATATAATGGAAATACAGATGCCGATTTTCCGCGAGTTTTTGTGGTTCGGGTATATTTGCATTTACGTGGTGTTAATCTGTGCGTTTCGTTTTTTAGCTTTGGATTGAATTATGCTGTTTCAAACGGTGTATGTTCATCATTATTGTTGTTATTTTTGGGTTAAAAATTGTTATTTCCATTTTGACGGCCACTTCCCTAAATGAATGAATTCGAACTTTACCTTTTCCGATTTGGGTTCTGTTTGTTTTGTGTGTGTGTGTGTGTGTGTGTGTTTTTTTTTTTTTTTTTTTTCGGGGGCTATTTTGGCGTGCCGATTCGGCCTTCGTTAATACATCTGGGTCTGGGTTTCTTCTGTAAATGTGTTTTAGAGATGTAATTTGTTAATTAACGTTTTGTTGAAATCATTACGAGTTTTTTGTTCGAATTAGCCCGATGGCTTTATTTTGATGTTAATCGTGTCGGTTTCAAGTGTTTTCTTCAGAATATTAGATTTTTATTAGCTCATCAACGACAACAATTTAACCAGATGTTTATTTTAATTGATCCATTTTTTTTTCTTGTTAAAAGCTTGATATATTGTTGACCCACAACCTAAAAGCCTAAAAGCTTAAGCTTTTTTGTGAAGTGATAATCTAACATGGTATCAGAGCTTTGGTTACCAGGAGGTCTTGGGTTCTAATCTTGTTGCCCGCCTTTATTCTATGACATTATTTGTCATTTGTTTGTCTCTCCACGTGTTATCGGGCTGCACGTGCGGGGAGTGTTAAAAGCTTGATTTATATTGTTAAGATTTTACGTAAAGTGGTAATCTAACATTTCCCTTTTGCTGTCGTCTATTTTCCTGATGCAATACTATGTCTTTTCTGATATATCAGTGACTAAAAAAAAAGAAAAAACAAAAGAACACCATGGTAGCAGTTTTCTAGAGCTAGTACCAATTTATTAGCTGGGACTTAATTTTTATATTGTTTGTGTGATTGAACAGCTATGCTGAAAGTTCAAATTATTGAATATCTATGAAGACGGCGTAATCTGATTCGGAACGTTGTGTGAATATTTTTTGCCATTCAATCCTGATATCCTTTTTATAAAATCAAGAGCAATAGTCTGAGAAGCAATCAAGGAAAATTGGAATGTGAAAATTGTTATGTTGAACCCATGATAAGGTTTAGTGATGGGGTCACTAAACATGGAGAAGAAATGGGTATTTCCTCTTGTCATAAGTTCACTCATCTGCATTTTCCTTCTTGCTACTTCTTTCAACATGGGTCTTGTCTCTTCATTACACACAATCAACTCAATCTTCTCATTTTTCCCAACTCGCAACCAAACAAACCCTGTCTTTGTTGAATCGAAGGTTGTAAAACCTCCTCCTCCCGCTGGGCCTGCCATTCCTCGTTTTGCTTATCTGATTTCAGGATCAAGAGGTGATTTAGACAAGCTTTGGAGAACTCTTCAAGTATTATATCATCCGCGGAACCAATATGTTGTTCATTTAGACCTTGAATCACCAGCTGAAGAAAGATTGGAGCTTGCTTCCCGAATAGAAAAGGATCCAATTTTTGCAAAAATTCAGAATGTCTTCATGATTAAGAAAGCTAATATGGTTACATATAGAGGGCCCACCATGGTTGCTAATACACTTCATGCCTGTGCCATTCTTCTCAAGAGGAGTAAGGAATGGGATTGGTTTATTAATCTCAGTGCTTCAGATTATCCTCTTGTGACTCAGGATGGTTAGTCTCTTAATTTGTCTTTTCTGTTTCACTTTTTAAATTGCAGAATGATGAAATTTGGCTTTAGATGACTGTTTGAAAAGCTAGCTTGTATTATGCAGATCTTCTTTACACATTTTCGAGTTTAGATCGGAACCTGAACTTCATTGAGCACACAAGCCGGTTGGGTTGGAAGGAGTGAGTACTATATGTCCATCATAATATTTATCTGTGTGCTTGTATGTGTGTATGCATGCAAACTCGTATATTTGTGTAGCTAACAAACAAATATTTCTGCCCTGGTGCAGAAATCAAAGGGCAATGCCTTTGATGGTAGACCCTGGGCTTTACATGTCAACAAAGTCAGATATTTTCTGGGTTACACCACGGAGAACTCTGCCTACAGCATTTAAATTATTCACTGGTTAGACTTCTTATCTCATCTACTTCCTTTCAACCTTGAGTTAAATAATTGAATTGTTCCCAATTCTCTACAAATGCAATTATGCAAATACATTTTGTGGTAATAAATGGAGTTTCCCTTGAAGTTCTCTATTTTATTTGTCAAGTTTGAGGCATATGGTTTGTTATCTAATCACCTTAGCGTGTCTAGATAATGGAAATATATGTTCTATTAGGTAGTAGAATACTTGTTAGTTGCCTGTTTTTAGTTGTTTGTTTCTTAGAAAGGGATTGTGGCAGTCAAAGTGTAAGTTAACAAACTGAATGACTCCCCTAGCCCCCTTTCAACATATTTTCACAAGAATTACTGTGTTATGGTTGCTAAAGGATTACTGAGGCAGGTTTTTTGCTAAATTTAATGTTTTTTGAAGATTTCTTCCAATCGATTAAATTGTTTGATTTTCTCAGCTCTTCCCTTTTCAGGATGTTGTATTTTTAAAGTTGATCAGAGTCTGGTTTCCTGAACAAAACAAACATGTTGATATTTTTGGCTTTGATAAAAGATGTTTAATTTTGTTGCAATCATAGTCCCATCGCTAAACATATCTAAATTTTGTTCTTGGGAAAGACTGGCCCTCTGTGTATTACATAAGCAATTTAGTCTAAATTGATTTTGGTAGTTAGAACAAATACTAATTTTTGCTTTTTAATCCATGGAGGCTGGACTTTGTCCCAGAATGTAAAAACAATTACGTGCCCTGCCTCTTGGGTTGAAATGCATCATTATATGCATCAAAAGACTATGAAACTAACAAGAGGGAAAAGGGGAAAAAAAACTGCACTGCACACAATGTAAAAAGTTTTCAACTAACTTCCTCTGCGCCTTCCCTTCCAACTAAAAAGTCTCAATGTCTAGGACATCTTCTGAAATAGGTGGTGTACCATCAAGTAACATCCAGTTTTCTTGCAGGTTCAGCATGGATGATCCTCACACGTTCTTTTGTTGAATATTTTGTATGGGGTTGGGACAATCTGCCAAGAACCCTTCTCATGTACTACACAAACTTTGTATCCTCCCCTGAAGGCTACTTTCAGACTGTCGTATGCAATGTGCCTGAGTTTGTTCAAACTGTTGTCAATCATGACATGCACTACATTTCTTGGGACAATCCTCCAAGACAACACCCACATACCCTCTCCATTAATGACACAGATAAGATGATTGCAAGTGGTGCTCCTTTTGCCCGGAAATTCAAAAGAGATGACCCTGTCTTGGATAAGATTGACAAGAAATTACTTGGCCGAAAAAACGGGAGCTTCACTCCTGGTGGTTGGTGTGCAGGAAAACCACTTTGTTCCAAGGTTGGTGACCTTACGAGACTCAAACCCGGACCGGGGGCTAAAAGAATCAGACGACTCATATCTGGGATAGTTGATTCGCCTAATTTTCATGAAAATCAGTGTAAATAGATTTCATTGAGGCACTATTGCTTGCGATTGGAAATAAAATGAAATAGAAAGTTCAAAGTGCCCGTTCTCCAATAATTTATTGGATAATTGTAGCCAAGGGAGGAGCATTGATGCTCGATGCAGCTACGGCCTCACCATTGTTAGATAGGTATTCTAGAGCCATTACAAGCAGGGCAATTCATAAGCGTCTGCAGGTGGGATTGAAACAAAGCCCGATCACGTGTCTTTTTTGGTAGGTTATGTTGCGGTAAAATTGTTGCACCTATATAGATCGTGATGCATCTTTAGATTCTTAGTTTTTGCCTTCATTTTTTTTTTTTTTTTAAGTTTTTAAAATTTTTTTGGCCTTGAAATGTTTTGGATTTCTAACTTTCTGTGTAATTCTCTTTCTGGTCATGGTTAATTCTGAAGCCTCAGGACGGACATTGCCGCCACCACAAAATTTGGATAAGCTATTCATGAGTTGTCTCTTGTGTTACAGATGATGACTTTCTGAGAAATTGTTCCATGTCAATATTTTTTCCTTAACTTCTGAGTTTCCTAGATGGAATTGTGAACTGGATTTCTGCCCAACCTGACAAATGTTCTTTATTTTTCTTTAATGCAACGGTTTGAGATAAGATGACATACTCTAGGTTTAAGTGTTACTATTTGTTCTTGAATGAGTGGTCAGTGGAGATGTTGGGGTGTTTGTTGCGCATGGGAGACTGGTTGCCATTTTTCTCTCTTTCATGGCGGGGGTGAGGGATGCGACCCTGCTTCTCTTCATTCCTTTTCTTTTACTGGTGAAAAAAAAAATAAAAATGAAAAACCTGCTGGAGGACAAGTTCTGCCATGAGATGAAAATAGTTTGAAGGATGCATGGTTGATGAAATCTCATGCCATGGATCATCTTTGGTCGAGTTGAAGTGTTGAACCACAACCTGGTCGATGGATATCATCTTTATGTTTTAAATTTGTGGGAAATTCATCTAGAGTAACAATGAGTCAAAGAACACCAGTCTTGTGAGTAATTTCTATGGGTTTTCTGGTGCACGAATGGGTCTCTTAGTTTTGCCTCTTTGAAGGGGTGAGTGAGGCGTGTGTCGACCTTATAAGCTATAATCTGACTGAGTTTCAGTCGATGTTGGAATTTAGGTCATCTTATATGCATTATCATAGCCTCCCAATTGATGGAGTCTCTGATTTGCTTCGAACCTTTCATTATGATTTCATTAAGAGACTCCATATAGACTTGATGTCTGGTTAACTTGATTCCATCCTTGGAGTTTAAAGTTGGTTTTGTTTTTAGGTCAATCCAAATGACATCAAAGAATTATGTTATAAATTTTTTGCATCGTATAATATTTTTCCTTGGTACCTACCATAGGCCTTATTTTGAGTCCGATCTTGTAACATCACTAGAATAGGTTTGTTTGGCTCAAATTTTTCAATATATTATTTTGAAACTATTTTCTTGTGAGCCTATGAATAGGATTATTATCTTATGATGATATTATTATTTGGTTAGTTCGCTGGATTCTTAGAAGGATAGGATTATAGTGTGGCATGGATATTCCAATGTTGTTTTAACACAATTACCAAAGTACCTTTAAAAAAATAGGGATCTCTTGAGATTTCCAAAGTCCTAGACCTCTTTTGAGGTTTTAAAAATGTCACATATCTCCTAAGGTTTGTTAAAAAGGCACAAATCTTTACTTAAAAGATTTGTTTTTAAAAAATATATATATAAAGGGAGGTTTGTGTCTTTTTGACAAACTTTAGTTATTAGAGCAAAAACAAAAATAGACTTATATTGAGGTTTGGCATAAAGCTCCCCCTAATTTAAGGAATACTGTTTCATTAAAATGACAATCTTGAAGCTGTACTTTAAATAAATCACCTGTTAAAGGTTCAAGATATCTAATAATAGAAGGGGAATCAAAACTAAAATAGATACCGAGCTTATGTTTAAGACTCATTTTAGATCTTTGAGGAGGGGCAATAGAAACATAAACTGCATAACCAAAAGTTCTCAAACAATAAATATCAGGTTGTTGCCCATAAACTAATTGTATGGGTAAAATATTATTATAAGCAATTGGCCTTATACGAACTAAACATGCAGCATGAAGAATAGCATGTCCCCAAAGAGATAAAGACAATTTGGTTCTCATAATCATAGGTCTAGCAATGAGTTGAAGTCTCTTAATAAAAGATTTTGCTAAACCATTTTGTGTAAGAGTATGAGCAACGAGATGTTCAACATCTATTACAAGTGACAAACAATAGTTGTCAAAAGTTTGGGATGTAAATTCACTAGTATTATCCAAACGAATTGATTTAATTGGATAATCAGAAAAATGAACTCGTAATTTAATTAGTTGAGAAAGAAGTATAGAAAATGCAATATTATGAGTAGAAAGTAGAGAAAAATGTGACCATTTAGTAGGTGCATCAATTAAAATCATAAAATATCTAAATGGTTCAAATGGTGGATGTATTGGTTTACATATATCACCTGAATTCTCTATAAGAAATTGGATGATTCAAGACTTACTTTTGAAACATATGGTTTGACAATTAATTTCCCTTGAGAGCAAGCAGTACACATGAAATCATTTGATAAAAAAATCTTCTAGTTCTTTAGTGGATGACCATGTGAATTCTTAATGATTATACACATCATTACATCTCTAGGATGTCCAAAACAATCAATTGAAAGTGTAAATAACTTTGGGTCATTGCACTTCTGGTGCAAGACATTATATGATTCAACTGCTTTAATCTTTGTATAATACAATCTAGAAGATAAAATTAACAGTTTATCTAATTTTTCTAAATTTGTTTCTTCTCAGAAACAATAGAAGTAATATAAAGGAATTCTTTACTGGCTTCATTTATAGTTTCAATGTGATATGCATTGAGTTTTAATTTTTTAAAGCTTATCATATTTCTCTTTGATCTATTCGAATATAAAGTTTCATCAATTTGTAAAAAAGTACCACTGGGTAACTTTATGTTAGTTCTTCCGAAACCTTCAATCAAATTTGTAGAACCAGATATTGTATTAACATTTGTTGAAGATATATTCAAGTAATGGAAATATTTCCTATCTCGAAGAATTGTGTGTGTTGTAGCACTATTAGCTAAACAATTTTTTTTTCCAAAGACATCTTAGAATTGATCAAGGCTTTAAGACAATTCACACTACAACACATATTTTAAAAACCCATTATTATAATTGATTATAACAATAATAAATACGATAATTTATTTATCAAAATACAATATTACTTACTATATATCTTAAAATATTACATCATTATTTTCATCTTGATTAATAAGGAAATTAGTAACATTAAGATAAAAAAAGTTGGATGGTCCAACATTAAGATCTACTGGAACAACATTATTAGCAAAATTTGTTTCAACCTCTTTACTCTTTTCGTTTTTTTCTTATTTATTTTTTTTATAGATGTTTGGTATAGATCTACCAAGTGTCTGGGAGTGTGACAGGCATGCAACCAATGACTTTTTCCTCCACATCTATAACATTCAGTTTCATGCTGTTTGGGTTGCTGATTTTTATCATTAACCCGCTTCTCGGGGTCATCCATCTTCTGGGGGATTGTAACCTTACGTTGATGCTAGTGATTATTTTGACCATAGCAACGACCATGCCCACGACCATGCTCGCGGCCTCGTCCTCGAACATGAGATATATTCATATTCACTTTAGGGAATTGGGTTGAACCAGTTGGACGAGTTTGATGATTTTTCATCAAAAGTTAGTTATTTTGCTCAACAACAAGAAGACGCGATATAAGTTTAGAAAATTTAGTAAATTTCCTCTCCCTATACTGCTGCTACAGGAGCACATTAGTGAGATGGAAAGTAGTAGAAGTTTTTTTCTAGCATGTCTACATCAGTAATTTTTTCACCACATAATTTTAACTTCGAGCTATTCTTATGTAGAATTGAGTTATATTCACTGATTGTTTTAAAATCTTGTAATCTCAGGTGCAGCCATTCATATCGAGTTTTTGGTAAAATCACAGTTTTTTTGTGGTCAAATCTATCCTTTAAATTTTTTCATAGGATAAGTGGGTTTTTAACAGTGAGGTATTCAGTCTTTAATTTTTTATTTAAATGATGACGAAGGCATATCGTAACTTTTGTGCGATCCTGCGGAGATGCGGTATTTCCATTTAAAATAATATTTTCCAAGTTCATTGCATTTAGATGAGATATCAACATCAACAATCTATGATAAATAATTGTTGCATTTGATATCAAAGGAAACAAATTCAACTTTGTTTAGGTTAGACATCTGAATAAATTAACAATAATTAGGCAATTTAGAAAACAAATGTAAAAACTAAAATAAAACTGAGATAATAATATAATATTATCTTCACCTTTCTGTGGTACTCAAATATGTTTCTTTAGGAACATTATTTTATTTTCCTCAATTTGTACTTTTCAGGAGTATGATTCCAATTTACAATATTAAATTGGTTAATAATTTACCACATCTTCCGAAAGTTAAATATATTACCTCATCTGGAGGATAAACGTTTCACCTCTTTAGGAGGTCGAATTTTAACATCTCTTCGGAAGGTTAAAAAGTATACCCTCTTTAGGAGGTAAATATTTATCATCTCTTCTGAAAATTATACATAACCTCTTCAGGAGGTCTATCTCTTCGGGAGATTAAATGTGTAGACAAGAAATTTAAAAATATTGTCTCTTCAGGAGGACTCTCTTCGGGATATCTATAAGATTTAAATATATAGCCTCTTCAGGAGGACTATTTTACCATCTCTTGTGGAGAATATTATATTCTTGTGGGGTAAAACTTACAAGAAATAAATAAATTAAATAAGAATTAAAAAAATAACTCAGTTGGTTAGAGTCTCGTGCTGATAACGTGTTATAAAATATGGAGGAAAATAAATAGAAAATTAAATAAGATGAGATAGAAATTTACGTGATTCGGCTATGCCTACTCCACAGGCGGATAAGATAAAAAACTTCACTATCGCGGGCGGAATTACAAAATGATTTGGAACTAGCCTTGTACAAACTATCGGAGCCAACCTTTCACAAGATATCTCTCTTCTTGTTTCTATATATTCTACTTTAAGCATGCCAGTGAGTATACAAGCATGCAAAGATATGTCTTCTAAATGTGAGGGGTATGGTGCCCTTTTATAGGGTAATATGGATACCAATGCATTTATTGGGATGAAAAAATTGAAGCACATGCACAATTTTCATAACAAAAATCACATGATGCTTCTCTATCTCCCACTGAGCTGAAAAGTCCTAATCAGGTTCTCATTGAGCTAAAAGAAAATATTCCATATCCAATTGATTGCAAATGAGTTGTTTGATTTCTGTCAAACAAAAAGAATGACATCATTTAAAGTTGTTCCATTGAATTGTGGTGGGAGCCATAGTAAAGAATTCAATTGTTCTTCAAATTTTGTTTTCAAAGCTCCTATTTCAATTATTTAAAATTAATCATACAAAATATATTTAAAAAAGAATAACAAATCAGCACACTAGATATAAATCGCACATAGTTTATATATAAGTCCACAATCGATATGAAATTTTTAATTAAAATTTTCTGATCTTAATTATTATAAAAAATGCGACGCATTTCGTAGTCTTTGCAATCGTTTCCATACCAAATACGGGCATTTAAATCATTCTGCCGAACTTATAACAAGCGGTCCATTATAGAGTCTTCGTAATTTATTTTTATAGCAAATAAGACTATTTTTTAATTTAAAAGTATTAAAGCGCAGAATATCGTGAAGTATATAATTAAATAATTAATTTTTATCTATTTAACTAATTTTGTCATATAATGTGAGAGCCCCCAATGATGGGAAGAACCATTTTATATTCTTAAAAGAAAAAATTCAGGCATGCAATGGGAATGCTATTTTTGGTTCTTGAATCTTGACCGTGGCTTGTGCCGTCCATTGCGCGGCTTAGGATTTGGAAAATGTGAAAATGCAGATTTTCTAGGCGACATACATTCTGCCTTTTGACCCCATGAAGGAAAACTATTACTATTATGTTCTGACCATAATACACTTTAAAGTCCCCAACTACCAAAATTCAATCAGCCCAATTTTCTGACCAAAAAATTCCCAAGCCATCTTACCACCACTGAATGCCAATTTTAAAATCATTGGACCACTGTGAATTTATTGGGCGTATTGCCTTTTAGGGCTGAATACTGAATGCAATTTTGAATTTGTGAATCGGGTTCTTACAGTATTGAAGTTCTTTTTGAATCGATAATGGAAAGATCAATGTACGGTTCAATATGAGGTAATTCGGAGTCAATTAGGAGGACTATCAAGTAAGACTGGTTTGCTAGTCTCAAGCCATCTAAAAGTGTTCACTATCCCTGTCTATAATCCATTTAAAGCCCAATTGGCTCCCATATGCTTTGTTTGTTTCTTCCCCTGGTGGATAACACTATAATTTGAGAACGTAAACGGCACTTCTTTTAGGCGAAGATGATCCATCAGCCCACCCAAAGCAAACCATTAAAATAAAAGGTGAAATAAAGATAACTTACAATTATGTAAAATGATGAATGGGTGGTAAGCATCACAACATATACATAAACCCAATTTTCACCTTCCTTTTTTCTATTTTTCAATCTTTATTTACAGCGCAGTTGAGCAAAATCATTCTCACTCTGCACATTAGCATCATCCGCAATGAATCTAAATGCCAAAATTTGTTAGATCACCATCAGCAAATTGCTATACTGTTCTTTGGAGCAAATATGAGCTACACAAGCTCCTCTGCTGCAAGATTTTCCTTTGCTTTATTCAAACCTCCAAGCAGTGCTGCATGTGACGTGATTTACCTTTTGATGGAATCATGAATATTTTTGGATGGTACTGACCAAATTAAACCATTTCCAAAATCTTGATATTCCCTTTGGAATTTGCTGCTACTAAAGTGGAGGATTGACCGCGCCAACACACAGATGAGATGAATTGTGCAGCATCATCCATTTCTTGGCCGAAAAATAGGTCTGTGCTGTTGAACTTGAATGATAACATTGGCATGGCAAAACCTTTGTGGTAGATGAAAACCTGCTCCAAAAGATTTCGAATATAATCATAAACTGAAGACAGAGCACTAAATCACAAAGATAAAATTTATCCATAATAATTAATGAAAGGGAACAGCAGGAATCCCTCAGTCACCACAGGAGGAGAGGGTGGAGGAGTAACGATTATTGTCTGTATGAGCTGCATGTTCTTGATAATAGCTCAAAATTCTAAATGTTTGAAAAACCTTCTTAATCTCTAGTCATACCAAAGCCTTCTAGTCTACTAGTGGGAAGAGCTAACAATAGCACTGCAGTAACAAGCAATGAACCCCTTCGCTGCAGAGAACAGATCTAAGAAGGCACTGAAAAATGTAGTCATATTAACAACGAGAGCAAACAAAAGGTAGTCATCCAATAACCAGCTATTGCTCTCCAAATTCTAGCAGGCAATCAACAATTCCAGTTATCAGGCTATTCGTCATTTCATCAATCACCAAGTGCTTGGTTGAAATGAGCGCTACAGTAAATCAGGCAAGCATATGTTCGGGTGGTATCCTTCAGTTGGTAATGAGCATATGACTAGGCCAAAAATATCCTGAAGCATGATGTTCATCCCAGACCAGATCAGATTATGGGACGACACAATCCAGTGACAGTTGTGATGTGTAGCAGCATTCTTCAACATGAGTGAAGCTTCGTTGTCAGAGACGCATAGAGCTAACTGCCTGCCCAAGTTATGTTACTAAATTTTACAGTTTCTTTACTTTCACCTTGGTTAGAAAAATGTGCTAATTGGTATAAGGGCAACAGTCATGACCATCATAGACATTATGTCACAGGTAAGTGATAATGCATCTGGGAATTCATTTTTTGCATTACCGAACTTGTTAAGAACATATTGATTCGCATATTTTGATCCCATAATCATACATACAAATGTCAAATGTTTGAAATAATTTTTAGGAAATTTAATCAATCTACATATATACTCAAGCATTGGATGCTATTTTGGCTTCTTTAGTCTTTCCTGGTGAGGAGGAGAATAGGACTATTTGCCACGTTTCACCACCTTATTGATTACAAGTGCAATCTAAAAGCAAAAAATAAAAGAAAAAGAAATATTGAATGTTTATATTTCACACAAGCACATAAAATGCATAGCTATAGAATGTGTTTTATTGTCTAAATTAAGGGTATTACGACAACCAAATGTTAGTCCCGCTAGGTGGTGGCAGCTACATGAACCCTCTTCTGCCATTATGTATGATCTAGGGCCTTTTTTTTTTTATTTTTATAATAAAGATAAACAGAATTCTATTAGAGAGTTAGAAGAAGGGTACAACAAGAAAGGGGAGGAAAACAGGGAGGCTAAGACATCCTCCCAAAACAACAGAAAAAGGAACAAACTAGAAAACCAGAGAAACAAAGATTACAAAACAGCTCTACTCAAGGAAATTGACCCAGTATTGCTGTAGATCTGAGAAAGAAAACATTTCCAAAACCCATGGTGACGTGAGAAACCACTCCATTCCAAAGATTCTGGCAATTTTCTCCTACAAAATACACTAGAAGATAGTCATAATTGAGCACTGCGCCACTGCCGTAAAGCCTCTCTCCCAAGGAGGAGCACACCCAGTCCTCTCCAAAAATGCCAAACAATTTACTCAGAAGGGTTCAGTAGAAATGTCAGTCTAAGAACAATGTGAACAGGTCCCTCTGCTCATAAACAGAGAACACACACATCGGGCAATAAATACTTTTTAGTTCTCTGTTTCTGAAGCATGTCATACGTATTAACTTTCCCAAGGTTTCTGCCCACAAAAAGGAAGGGACTTTGGTTTCCAAATGAAAGTGTTTTTTTATCAGCAAAGAGATGAAATATTATTAAGATAGGGCATCAAGAGGATGCCGGTCAAACACAGTGAAAACAACTGTTAAAGGTTATTTTAGTCTTGTAGTATTATTATTAAGTGTGTTACTCTGTCAATTACAGAGAGTTAGTAAAGGTATTATGGTCATTAGAATGTATTTGATTTGTATTATAAACAGAGGGAGAGACCTATCTTCCAGTTAGGTCATTCATTTAATAAAAAATCTCAACATGCTATCAGAGCAATGATCCAACCTAAACCCTATCACACTCAACCGAGAGGTTATTTATGTCTTTTAGTATTATTATTATTATTATTATTATTGTATTAGTATGTTAATTAGTGAGAGTTCGAAAGAGTATTATTATCATTAGAATGTATTTGATTTGTATTATAAAAAGAGGGAGAGACCTATCTTCAAGTTAGGTCATTCATTTTAATCAAAACCTAACATGGTATCAGGGTGATCCAATCTAAACCCCATCATACCCAGCCATGGCCGAAAAACACATTCCCGTCGCTGCCCTTCTCAGATCCACCCTTCATTATTTCACAAAAACAACCATATAGCCAAAAACAGAACTGTATGTAGCCTACCCCCCACAAAACTCTATTGCCAGAAACAGCTCCACGCACCGCCATGTGCCAGCCAACTGCTGGCAGTGCCGACCTCACGTATCTGCACGTGAGAGAGTTTCCGGCCACTTTGTTTTTCCTCTGCCATGTTCTGATTCCTTCTCTAGACAATATTATAAAGCTGTAGGGTATGTTTTTCTGCTAAAAAATCCAACTTTTTTCAACCAAGCACTCACGGTAACCTGCTAATTTCTGTTTAGTGTTTATAAAGGCTTCTTTGTGAGTTTCTTGGAGCAGTGGCAGTGTTCATAAGTTAAGTTTTGAGGCGTGCTATATCAGTAGGTGAGTCGTTCACCTCGTCTGTGGTTGTGTCAGTGCTTCACATAGTTTTGATTGTCCCAATTACTTGTGATTGCTCTTCTTGTTTAACATTGGTGTGGCTGCAAGTTTGTGAGTGTAAGGATGAAGTCTATGAATCCCAAAAATATGTTTCCTACATCGCTGCCACAGATAACGACTCAAAAGTGGGATGGAAAGAATTATGTTCAATGGCCTAAAGCTGTTCGGGTTTATTTAGTAGGATTAGGAAAATCTAACCACTTGCTTCAATCCGATCCTTCTGATGAGAAGAGAAAAGAAGCATGGATTTAAGAAGATGCCTCGACTGTTTCCCTCTTGTGGAATTTGATGGAGGCACAAATTGCACGAATGTGTATGCATCTAGATACGTGCAAGGAAATTTGGGATTATGCCAAGCTTCTATAGTCTAGTAACATTACACGTATGTATGATTTATCCCAAGAGTACTTTCAGTTACAACAAGGAGGTAGGAGCATTACAAATTATTTTGGATAGATGAAACATATTCATGAGGAGCTTAACATCGTGCAACCTAAAACTAACGATGTTCGAGAGATGCCAGTGTAGAGGGAGCAAATGATAGTCCTTCGGATTCTAGTCGGCTTGAGAACCGAGTTTGAGGCAATTTGGTCCCAAATACTTGGTAGTGCGAGTTGCCATCATTTTCCGATGTTTGTTCTCGTGTCCTTTGTGCTTCCTTTAGCATACGTTCTCCTACTCTTGCATTTGGCTATGAGGAACAGCCTTTGCTACACAAGGTGATTCTAGTTATCTATCCAACAACCACAGAAGTTATCGAGGTGGTTTGAGTGCTCGTGGTGGCAGAGATGGATGAGGTAAAGGCACTCCTCTCAAGTGCACTCATGGTGGACGAAGTAATCATACTATTGAGAAGTGTTGGGATCTCCATGGTAGACCTTCACGTGTTGCCAATGCAGCCACCACCAACTCCACACCTTTGGGGCCGAGTGGGGGAAACGTACTGTATCCATGTCAGAGGAAGAGTATTCCAAGTTCCGGCAGTATCAAGCGACAATAAGCTTCCCTTCCCATTGAATCTCTTGCCTAAACAGGTAATCCCATAGTATGTCTGCCATCTAGTACTTCTCGTGCTAGTCCTTGGGTCATAAACTCAGCTGCCACTAATAATATCGCACGTATACCTAATCTTTACTCTACTCTTCAATATCCTACAAATTGACCTTGTGTCACTCTTGCTAATGGATCCACCATTGCAGTCAAAGGAATTGGGTCTGTAAATCCCACTTCTTATATTTCTCTTCATTCAGTTTTGTATATTCCCAAGTTTCCTTTCAACCTTATGTCCATTAGGAAGATTACTAATCCAAAAATTGTTCAGTAACATTCTTCCAAGATTTTGTGGTTATTCAGGATTCGAAGGCGAGGAAGCCAATTGGTGGAGGGCGTGAAGCTGGTGGAATTTATCACTTTGAGTCTCCATCTCCTTCTACCGCTTGCACTATTGCTGCCACACCTCCCAAAATTCATTGTTTTCTTCCTCATCCTTCACTAGACAAGTTGAAACATCTTGTTCCTTATTTGATTTTTGCGTCTAGTCCTGATTGTAAGTCTTGTCAATTAGGAAAACACCATCATGTCTCTTTCGCTTCCTGAGTCAATAAACAAGCTACAAGCCCTTTCATGTTAGTCCATTCTTATGTCTGGGGTCCTAATAGACTTGCGCCCAAGTTGGGTTGCCGGTACTTTGAAACCTTTGTGGATGATTATTCAAGTATGACTTGGCTATATTTAATAAAAGATCATTCCAAGTTATTTCATATATTTCTGCCTTTTGTTCTGAAATAAATTCTCAATTTGGTTTGCCAATTCAAATACTTCGAAGTGATAATGCTAAAGAGTATTTTAGTTCACAAGTAACTATTTATATAACTCAGTTTGGTATTGTCCATCAATCAACCTATGCCCACACTCCTCAACAAAATAGGGTTGCAAAGAGGAAAAATAGACATCCTTGAAATCACTCGCACCTTACTTTATCAAATGCATGTACCTAAACTGTTTTGGGGTGATGTTGTACCTACTGCTTGCTATCTGATCAACAGGATGTCATCCTCTATTCTTAGTGATAAAATTCCGTACTCCATTCTCTTTCCTAGTTCTCCTTTATTCTCTCTCCCTCCTCATATATTCTGGTGTGTGTCCTTTGTTCATCAACTAACTCTTGGGGTGGATAAGTTGGATCCTTGTGCTATAAAATGTGTCTTTCTGGACTACTCATATACTCAAAAGGGATATCACTGTTATAGTCCTGTGCTACATCATTTCTCTGTTTTTGTAGATGTTACCTTCTTTGAGTATACACCTTACTACACCTAGTCCTTGAGTGCTTCTGAGCTCAATGAGTCTCTTCCTTTGCTTAATCTTTCAAATTCTACTTTGTTGTCCTTGCCCAACCAACCATCTAAGTCTTCATGTAGTTTGAGTCCTTATCATTGTCTCGATCATCCTAATTTGCAAGTGTATTCATGACGACAACTCCAAGGAAGAGAGTACCCTTTAGCTTCACTACCATGCCTTTGGTTTCCTAATCTAATGATCATATTTCCCATGATGTTGATCCTCCCATTGCTGTTCGAAAAGGTAAACGCACATGTACCAACATCCCATTTCCAATTATATGTGTTGACTTATCATCCTCTTATTATTGTTTTGTAATTGCTATATCATCTATTGCCCTTCCTAAATTTGATTTTGAAGTCTTAGCCCACTCTAGGTGGAGGAATGCTATGATTGAGGAGATTAATGCTTTACAGAAAATGTCAGTTGGGACTTGGTATCTCTTCCTCCCAACAAGTCTATGGTCGGTTGTCGCTGGGTATACACTATGAAAGTCAACCCAGATGGTTCTATGGCTCGTCTACTGCTAAGGGTACACTCAGGTGTATGGTCTGGATTATTTTGACACCTTTCTCTGGTAAAGTCAATCCAGATGGTTCTGTGGCTCGTCTAAAGACCCGTCCTATTGCTAAGGGGTACACTCAGGTGTATGGTTTGGATTATTTTGACACCTTTTCTCCAGTTGCCAAACTTACATCAGTACATCAATTCATCTCCTTGGCTACTAGTCCTTGGCCTCTGCATCAATTGGATGTGAAGAATGCCTTCTTGCATGGTGATCTTGAGGAGGAGGTCTATATGGAACAACCACTTAGGTTTGTTGCTCAGGGGGAAGACAGGCTTAGTGTATCTACTCAAGAAGGCACCATATGGTTTAAAATAGTCCCTCGGAGCATGGATAGGTCGTTTCAGTGCTATAGTATTTGAGTTTGGTCATTGATAGTGTGTAGTGGATCATTCTGTGTTTTATCGTCATACTTCATCAGGTAGGAACCTTCTTGTTGTTTATGTGGATGATATTGTTATTACAGGTAATGATGATAAAGGTATTCGGAATTTCAAACTTTTTCTACAGACTAAGTTTCAAACTAAAGATTTGGGACTGTTGAAATATATCAGGGTATAGAAGTATGTAAATCTTGTATGGGAACTATTTTGTCACAGAGGAAGTATGTTCTTGATTTGTTGTATGAAATTGGATTGTTGGGATTCAAATCGGTTGATACACCTACGGGTCCTAACAGCAAGTAAATGTCGTATATAGGTGATTTGCTGGGTAATCCTGGATAATATCAAAGACTTGCTGAAAAGTTAAATTATCGCAAAAATCACTCGGTTGGATATATCTTTTGCAAAAAGTGTTGCGAGTCAATTTCTAGATTCTCCGAGGACAAGTCGTAGGAATGCAGTCATTTGCATCTTGAGATATCTTAAAGGTGCCCTTGAGAGAGGTTCTTTATATCATGATTAGGGTCACACTTATATTCATAGATATGCAAATGTAAATTGGGCTAGATCAGCTTCCAACCGAAGATCCACATATGGTAGTCAAAATTGCACCTCAGGCACGAGGCGTAGTGGGCAACGAGGCTAGTGCCTTTTCAAGGCTGAGGCGAGGCAATCTTCAAGAGGTGCAACTAGGCGCAGTGAAGCGCACTAAGGTTCCAAGCATAGTGAGTAGGACCTTGAGATTTCTGACAACTTCATTTTTTTTGTTTAACCTTTTAAGAAATAGAACATAGCCAAATCCAGAGTCAGAGCTTTTGAACCAACCCTAGCCCTAGACAAAGACTTCAACTCGAACCAGCAGGAGCCCTTCGTCTTCAAGCCTTCGAGCCAACACGAAACCACCAAGAGCCCTTCATCTGTGAGGTTTGAGCCTTTGAACCAACACAATGTTCGTCCTCGAGCCTTCGAACCAGCTCAAAAAACCTTCATCTCCATGTCTTCAAGTCTTCGAGCCTTCACCAGCAAGAGAACCTTCACAAGAGCCCTTCGTCTTCAAGGTTCGAGCCTTCAAACCAACAAGACCTTCATATTCAAGTCTTTGAGCCTTCCGCCAACAAGAGAGCCTTCGAACAAGTGAGAGGCTTCGAGCCAGTGAGTCGTCATCGCTAGTCTTCGTGAGTCATTAGGCTGCTTCAACTAGTAAGTCTTCTTCTTCCTCTTCTTCATGTTTTCTCAAGGCTCAGTATTTTGCTGTGGCTGCCTGCTGGTGGCTAGCAGGCTACCCTACTCTTGGCAGGTTATAGATTAGCTTGCATTAAGCCACTAAGTTAATATTATTTAATATGTAATTAATTATGTAGTTTAATGCAAGTTTATAACATTTTTTTTTACTAAATTTAGCTGCTGTTTTGTTTGGAAATACAGTATACAAACCATGGTTTTAAATCACGGTAGAGGGTAGCATAATGTAACGGTAATGGGTGTAACGGGTAGCGGGAGTAGCTGATGTTACATAACAGGAAGCGCGTGTAACGGCCTTGAATTTTTTTGAAGCACACACAACCTTGTGCATATTAGCATACTTGCATGTTTTAAGCTTTTAGCCTTCTTATAAAGAGTTTTAGTGTATTTTGGATCCTTTAGTTCGAGTAACTAAGTTATTTGGTAAGGGCAACAAGTTTACATTTTTTTAAACCACCATTGATAGAAAAATTATGTGTGTGCGCATATTTATACTTCTCATTGTTCTTATTTGTGATAAATTATTATGTGTGCTAAATTAATTAAAAAAAAAAATACATTGTACACTCCATTAATCTATTAGATGCATAAGACATACAAATAATACAAATATAAAATAGCTAGAAAGGAAAGAAGGTTAAAGTTGAAAAAAATAGAATATAAATATCACATTACTAATATTATCAACATAAAATATTTTCCTAACAAGTTAGTATTTTCAAATTGTTAATTAATGCATCTATTGTGAGTATTTAAGGAAATAGTAAATTCTGTATCATTGTCATCATCATTATAATCTTTTCCCCCCTCTTGGCACTTGGTATATTGAGAATGATATATGAAAGAGAGGGAAAAAATGAGAAGAAAAAGTAGAAAATAAAATAATTTTTTGGTGTAACAGTCCTAGAGCGGTTACGTAACGGCCGTAGCATCCTTTACGTAACTGTCGCGGTCTGTAACGACCGTGATTTTTCTTCCCACCTATTTTGCGGTGTGTAATGCTATTAGTAACCCAAAAAACTGTTACGTAACGGCGTTACATAACAGTCGCGGCCGTTATTTAAAACCATGATACAAACTATACATTTTTCTGAAATCTATTATACATTGCTTTTGCATTTAGGATTCTGGAAGTGGAAACTTTGGCTCTGCAAAGAAAGATGCTGCATGGAAGTATGCACATTTGGATGATAAAAAAAAAAAAAAACAAAAATAATTTGACTTACAATTTTTGTGGCAAGTCACAAAGGGAGGAATATTTCGGGCAAAACAACATATTGTTAGAGGATTTCAATGTAAAAGAATGCTCTAAGTGCCCTGCTCATGTTCATGAGGAGATTAGGGAGTATATATTGAAGAAAGATATAGAGGAGGAAAATGAATTATTTCCCAACTTCAAAGACATAGATCATTATGGAGAAGATGAAGAGGATGAAGCTCAGGAACTTGACCCTCGTGGCAAGAGAGTGCTTAGTGGTGGAAGTAGAAGTCGAAGTTCAAACCAATCCACCTTGAAGAAACCAAAACAAAGGAGGCCTACAGACTTGTTTTTACTCCTGATCCAAAGAAAGCTGTTCAAGCTAGGAAAGAAGGGAAGATGAAGCAAACATCAATAAATGGGGCGTGCAAGAAAGAATTAAGACAAAAGGGAATGAAAGATTTTGCTAGGTGAATGTATGATTTTGGAAGACCATTTAATGTTCTATATTTGGACAACTTTGCAATGGCACTTGAATCCATTGGGCAATATGGTCCTGGAATAAAGTCGCTTAGCTATCATGAAGTGAGAGTTCCTTTCCTAAAGAAGGAAGTTAGTCGAATGAAAGATTTAATGAGGGTCCATAAGGAGGAATGGGAAAAATATGGATGCTCGATTATGTCCGTTGGTTGGATAGATTCGGTTGCTAATAAGGACATAATAAACTTCTTAGTGAACTCTCCAAGGGGATCAATTTTCATCAAGTTTATTGATGCTTCTAATATTGTCAAGAATGCAGACAGAATGTAAAAATTACTTGAGATGGTGGAGGAAAATGGAGAATCAAATGTGATTCAAGTAGTAAATGATAATGCTTCAAATTATGTTGCAACGGGTAAGAACATGTTTCCAGAACTACATCTATTGTGTATATATTGTTTATAATATTTTAATGGCTTCACTCCTTGATTTTTGAATAGAGAGATTGTTGGAAGCAAAGAGGCCACATTTATATTGGACACCGTGTGCTATGATATGTTCATATATCAATTACCTACCAAATAGGCATTGCACACAATTTTAATAATTGTGCGCCTCACCATTGTGAGGTGCGCGCCTTTGCCGTCATGAGCTAATCTTGTTCAGGGCATTATGCTCGCCTGTGACCGCTTGTCGTGTACATTTGGGATGGGTTTCCATCATGTAAATACTAGTGTAGGTTTATTTTCTAGTAGTAGTTTCTCCCTATGCCAAATAAGGCAGTATGACTTCTCGGTCACTTTGATGTTTCCTAGTGCCAGGGTGAGAATTGCATACAAAGCTCTTTAGGGGAGGGTGAGTGTTCATCAATCTTGTAAAACTCACTAGCTATTGTCAACGTATTTAGCCTACTTGCTTCCCTCACTAAACACACAATGTTAACGGAGGTGTTGTTAATGAATTACGTTGCTTCCATGTTTACTGCTTGCTTGCCACTGCTTTCATAATTGCTTATTGCTTCCGCTAATATTTGATTAAATGATAATGAAAGTGTTTCAAGGAAGAATTGTGGTAAACAACAGGCTGGCTAGTTAAGCAAGAGTGCTTTAGCTAACGCCACATGGTCCTTTCACAATGGTGTGAAATAGTCGGCCCATGACACCTGGTATTAGAGCTTGGTTAGTTGGTATGTGAATTCAGTTGCCTTCCTTGTGGATTGGGAAAGCTTGGGTTAATGACCATGGCACCAACCAATGTTGAGAGAATCAGTGTGCTCGAAGCACAGGCTGAGACGACAGCCAACAATGTGTCGACAAAGATGGCCCAACAGAGGGGACTTGTTGACGAAGTGATGAAATCACAAAAGTATCAAGCAAGTTTGATAGGTGAAATGTCAGAGGACTTTCACATTTGATATGGAGCAGTACTTTCACGCTATAAGGACGGCCTCATAACATGTGAAAGTGGATACTGCGACCATGTACTTGGTTGGTGACGCCAAATAATGGTAGCATACCAAGTACAATGAAATTGAAAATGGACGTTGTGTTGTGGATTGTTGGGCAGGCTTGAAGAGAGAGCTTAAGGCCCAATTCTTTCCTGAGAATGTTGAGTACAATGTTAGGAAAAAGCTGAGATACCTCAAACATACGGTGTCTGTTAGGGAATACGTGAAACAATTTTCTGCTTTGATGTTGGATATCAGAGACATGTCGGAAAAGGATAAGCTATTCTATTTTCTTGAGGGGTTGAAACCGTGGGCAAGAACAAAACTTCGCAGGCTAAGAGTTCAAGACTTGTCTACCACACAAGCTGTCGCGAAGCGCTTGACTTACTACGCTGGTGATACTACTGCTTCATCCTAAGAGTCTAGTGTAGGGGGAAACAGCGGGAAGTCTTTCAAGAAAGGCAAACCCAAAAGTGGGGGAGCCGACTATAAAGCATCAACTTCAAAAGAAGCTTCATCGTCTCGAGGGTTCAACACACTCAATGGAAAGAGTAAAATTTCGTGTTACTTGTGTTGAGGCCCTCATAGAGTTTTTAAGTGCCCCCACAAAGCAACACTTAATGCCTTACAAGCGTCCACTACGGAGCAAGTAGTGGAAAGTGATGAGGAAGAAGAGGATACCCCAAAGATGGGTGCAATGCGGCAGGTGAACACATTGGAGAAGCAGGCGAAAGCATCGAAAGTTACAGAAGCAAAAGGACTGATGTTTATGGACTTGAGGATCAACGAGAAGAGTACCCGCGCTATCATGGATACCACAGTTACTCATAATTTTGTTCACAGCCGGAAGCATGGAGACTCAACTTATCCTTGGAGAAGGATACAGGACGCATGAAAGCAGTGAATTCTGCAGCTCAGCCTACTCTGGGAGTAGCCAAACAAGTGACTATGAAGCTTGGACAGTGGGAAGGTCATGCGAATTTCAGAGTGGTGCCATTGGATGACTTTCCAGTCATTTTGGGAATGGAGTTCCTACAGGGGACAAAGGTAGTGCTGATACCTTCTGCTAGTTCCCTATGTCTGATGGGAGATAACCATTGCATGGTGCAAGCTGTAGCGATGAAAGGAGACGATGGGAAGGTCCTTTTAGCCTTGCAACTCAAGAAAGGGTGAGCAAACATATCTAGCCATTGTGGTGGTACATGAAGGACTAGGCCAAGAGCTGGTGCTTACAACCATCCAAGCAGTATTGGACGAGTACAAGGAGGTGATGCTGGATAAGTTGCCTTATAACTTGCCTCCACGACGGGGTGTGGAGCATGAGATCGAGTTGTTGCCAGGAGTTATACCACCTTCTAAGGGGCCATATCAGATGGCACCTCCATAGCTAGCAGAGCTGAGGAAACAACTTGATGAGTTGTTGGAAGCAGGATATGTTCGCCCTTCCAAAGCATCGTTCGGAGCACCGCTGTTGTTTCATAAGAAACATGAATAGCATCTACGGAAGGTGTTCGACGGGCTAAGGGGGATTAGTTTGTATGTGAAGAAAGAAAAGTGCTCTTTCGCTCAGAGGAGCATCAAATTCCTTGGTCATGTGATTAAGCAAGGTCATATCCAGATGGATGTGGAGAAGGTAAAAACAATTCAAGAATAGAAGATCCCAACGACAATGAAGGAGTCGCGTTCCTTTGTTGGCCTTGCCAACTATCACAGGAAGTTCGTAGAGGAGTATTCCTGGAGAACAACTCCGATGACAGAACTACTGAAGCAGAGGTATTATTTGGCTGCACATGCGTGATGATATGGTTGATTATACCCGAACTTGTCTTACTTGCCAACAAGACAAGGTGGAGCAGAGGAACATTGCAGGGTTGCTGGAGCCCCTACCAGTACCATCCATACTGTGGGAAATGTCTCACTGGACTTCATCACCAACCTACCCAGAATGGGAGATGCAAGGCCTATACTTGTGGTCATAGACAAGTTTTCGAAGTATGGTACATTCATAGCCGCACCAAAGTACTATTCGGTAGAGGAGACGACACAATTATTCTTTAAGAATATTGTGAAATATTAGGGTGTTCCCCAAGACATTGTTAGTGACCGAGACTCAAGATTCACCGGCAACTTCTGGACAGATTTTTTCAAAATTTTCGATTCACAACTTGAAATCTCTTCGAGTTACCATCCACAGACAGACAGACAGATTCAATGGGCTACTAGAAGAGAAATTGCGCCATTTCGTCAACGCGAACCAAAAGAATGGGGTGCAATTACTTGATGTGGCTTAGTTTTGTTTCAATACCCAAAAGAGCTCAACAACCAACAAGAGCCCTTTTGAGCTAGTTACAGGCCAGCAGCCGCTATTACCTCACATAGTAGATGAGCCGTACAGAGGAAAGAGTCCCAGGACGTACATCTTCACCAGAGAATGGAAACAAAATGTAGAGATTGCCCGAGCCTACCTGGAGAAAGCTTCTAAGCGGATGAAGAAATGGGCGGATCAAGGGAGAAGACTGCAACACTTCAACGTAGGTGACTTGGTGCTTGTTAAGCTCATTCCTGAACAGATTGGGTCACTACAAAGACGAGATAGGAGACTACTTCGCAAATATGAAGGACCAGTCCCCATCTTGGCCAAAGTCATTAAGGCCTCTTACAGAATCGTCCCTCCGACATGGATGAAAGTGCATCTTGTGTTTCATGTCAGCTGCCTCAAGCCATTCAACGCCGACACTGACGATCTGAGCAGATGTCAGTCAAACCGAGCAGAGTTGAAGACAGTGCAACCTGACAGACATGAAGTTGAAGATATCCTTGCATACAGAGAGTTCATATTCATAAGGAAGAAGCGGTGGAAAGGCCTTGGTGATGAAGAAATCAGCTGGATTTCTATGGAGATATGCAACCGTTCGTGAATAAAGTAGAAGTGTACCTAGTGTCAGAGTCAGTGAGGACGTCGACCGCGTAAGTTGGAGAGCGTCACGAGCCCGAGCTTGTTCAGGGCATTATGCTTGCCTGTGACCGCTTGTCTCGTGCGTTTGGGATGGGTTTTCATCATGTAAATACTAGTGTAGGTTTATTTTCTAGTATTAGTTTCTCTCTATGCCAAATAAGGCAGTATGACTCCTCAGTCACTTTGATGTTTCATAGTACCAGGGTGAGAATTGCATATAAAGCTCTTTAGGGGAGGGTGAGTATTCATCAATCTTGTAAAACTCACTGGCTATTGTCAACATGTTAGCCTACTTGCCTCACTCGCTAAACACACAATGTTAACGGAGGTGTTAATGAATTACGTTGCTTCAAAGTTTACTGCTTGCTTGCCACTACTTTCATAATTGCTTACTACTTCCACTGATATTTGATTTAATGATAATGAAAGTATTTCGTGGATGAATTGTGGTAAAAGACAGGCTGGCTAGTTAAGCAACAGTGCTTTGGCTAGCGCCATATAGTCCTTTCACAAAGGTGTGAAATAGTCAGCCCGTGGCACCTCGTGGCTCAAGCCTTGGCTCCAAGTATCCTTTGCACCTTGCTACACCTTGGGCCTTCGACTACTATGGATCCACAATTGGGTACTATGTCTTGGTTAGTGGTAATTTGATTTCTTGGAAGAATAAGAAACAAATTGTGGTGGCTAGGTCAAGTGTTGAATCAGAATATAAAGCAATGGCTCACACTACTTGTGAACTTGTCTGGTTGAAGAACATGTTGGAAAAATTAAGTTTTTCATATTCTCAACTATGAAGTTTATGTGTGATAATCAAACTTCTCTTCATATTGTCTCCACACCAGTCTTTCATGGGCAAATGAAACACATTGAAATTAATTGCCACTTTGTTCGAGAGAAACTTGTGCAGAACCTCATTACTACCACTTAAGTGAAGTCTAATATGCAGCTTGCTTATTTGTTTACCAAAGCTTTTGAGGGGTGGGGGGGGGGGGGGTGCTCGTGTTAAATTTATCATGGTAGGAGCATATGACATTTATGCTCCAGCTTGTAGGGGAGTGTTAGAGGTTATTTATGTCTTTTAGTATTATTATTATTGTGTTAGTATGTTAATTAGTGAGAGTTAGTAAGAGTAATATTTTCATTAGAATGTATTTGATTTGTATTATAAATAGAGGGAGAGACTTATCTTTAAGTTAGGTCATTCATTTTAATAAAAATCTCACTATCTGGAAAACACTTTCCCATCCTTGCCCTTCTTAGATCCACCTTCACCCTTCATTATTTCACAAAACCAACCATGTAGCCAAAAATAGAACCCTCAGAAGCCTTACCCTACAAAACCTCATCGCCAAAAAGTGCCTCATGAGCCCCTATGTGCCAGCAGAGAGCAGGCAATTCCGACCCTACACACTAGCATGGAAGAGAGACTCCAGCCACCTTTTCTATTTTTTTTTTTTTACTCCACCATGACATAGTTCCTTCCTTAGACCATACTATCAAGCTGTTGGGCATATTTTTTGCTCAAAGATCCAACCTTTTTTTACCATGCTCTCATGGCAATTGTTATTCAATGTTGGTAAAGGCTCTTTTGTGAGTTCTTGGAGCAGTGAGAGTGTTTGTAAGTTGAGTTGTGAGGCTGTGGCAGTGTATATCAGTTGGTAAGAGATTCACCTCATCAGTGGTTGTTTCAGTGCTTCACATCGTTTGTGGTTGTCCTGATCAATTTTGATTATTCTCTTATGGTGTGGCTGCTAGTTTGTGAGTGTTGGGATGGAGCTATGAATCCCAAAAACATGTTTTCTTCATTGTTGCCATAGATAACTCAAAAGTTGGATGGAAAAAATTATGTTCAATGGTCTAAGGCTGTTGGGTTTATTTAGCAAGATAAGGAAAATATGACCACTTGCTCTAATTTGATCCTTCTGATGAGAAGAGAAAAGAAGTGTGAATTTAGGAAGATGTCTTGACTATTTCCATTTTGTGAAATTCGATGGAGCCCCATTGCACAGATGTCCATGCATCAAGAACGTGGAGGGAGATTTGGGATTATGCCAAGCTTCTATACTCTAGTAACATTATATGTTTGTATGAGTTATCCCAAGAGTACTTTAAGTTACAATAGGGAGGCAAGAGTATTGCAGGTTATTTTGGAGAGATGGAACGTATCCATGAGGAGCTAACCATCGTGCAACCTATAATTGTAGACGTTCGTGAAATGCTGAAGTAAAGGGAGAAAAAGACAGTTCTTCAGGTTATAGCTTGCTTGATACCCAAGTTTGAGGTAGTTTGGTCCCAGATACTTAGTAGTGCAGAGTTGCCATCATTTTCTTATGTTTATTCTCATATCCTTCGTGCTTCCTTTGGCACACATTCTCTTGCTCTTGTGTTTGGCTCTAAGAAGCCTTTCCTACATAGGATGATTCTAGTTCTCTACCAAATAACAGCAAAAGTTATCGACGTCATCCAAGCGGTCGTGGTGGTAAAGATGGACGAGGTGAAGCACTCCTCACAAGTGCACTCATTGTGGATGAGGTAAACATGTTATTGAGCAGTGTTGGAATATCCGTGGTAGACCTTCACATGTTGCCAATGCAGCGACCACCGACTCCACACCTTTGGGGGTAGCCAATGCAACGACGACCGACTCCACACCTTTGGGCCCAAGTGGGCCACAATGTACTGTATCCATGTCAGAGGAAGAGTATTCCAAGTTCCAGCAGTATCAAGCGTCACAACAAGCTTCTCTTCCCATTGCATCGCTTGCCTAAACAGGTAATCCCACAACATACTTGTCATCTAGTACTTCTCGTCCTAGTCCTTGGGTTATAGACTCAACTTCGATTTAATCATATCACAGGTATACCTACTTTCTTCTTTACTATTCAGTATCCTGCAAATTTACCTTGTGTTACTCTTCGTAATGGATCCATCACTGCTGTAAAGGGAATTGAGACTGTAAATCACACTTCTTCTATTTCTCTTTCTTCGATTTTGTATATTCCCAAGCAAGGACTTAAATCTAGGTCGAAATGTCAAAATTTCCACCGAAATTTTGAATTTCGAGGGGTCTCGAAAGGAATTTGAGAGACAAATTTGATTTTGAAAAAATTCAACCGAAATTTCGAGCTTTCGGTAAATTTCAAAAATTTCGGCTGTTCTTCCCAAATTTTCTAAAAATCATGGGGGAAAATAAATTTAAAAAAAAAAAAAATTGGAGGAAGGAATTTCAATGCTGTTCTGACTTCTGAGTATTCTTAGACTTTATTTTGCATTTCCAGTTTTTCCACATGATTGTGCAAGTTGGGCGCAAGTTGTGTAACCCGTGAGTGTCTACAATGAAAAGCAAAAATATCTT
The DNA here is from genome assembly GCF_029873635.1 of Malania oleifera. Taxonomy (NCBI): domain Eukaryota; kingdom Viridiplantae; phylum Streptophyta; class Magnoliopsida; order Santalales; family Ximeniaceae; genus Malania; species Malania oleifera. The sequence continues at coordinate 134,932,396 of NC_080417.1, forward strand.
CCAAAGATGCTCTGCAGATTCAACCAAATAATTCCACCAATTCATCAAAGGCCTTCAAGCTACCAACCTACCATTACACAATTTATTTCTATAAATTAACTTCATGTAGCAATCGGATACATACCTCAAAGTCTTCTTCTTCTTCCATCTTCAAACTTAAAAAAAAAAACCCTAGATTTCAAATTTCCAGCTGCTTCTTGCCTCCAACTTTGAAGTTTGAACTCCAAAAAGCCGTAGCCTCCGAATCCCCTCCTGCTTTGACCCTTTGAGCCTCTGCCTCTAGCCTTCGGTTTCACCGCTTCACCCTCCACCTCCATCATTGTTGCACACTCGCAGTTGCAGCCAGCAACAAGAACTCCCATTGCTGCAAGCCTGCAATCTTCCTATCGACTAAGGCTCTCACAGAGCTGTAAGCAAGAAACCGAGAGACGAGAGAAAACTGTCAGCGACCCCCCCCCCCCCTTTTTTTCCACGAGCAGCAGCCAGCTCCACAAAATAAAAGGGCAGAACTAAAGGCAATTTGTGGTTTATGTTTTAAATACCATTTTTTAAGTTTTAACTTACCTATTTTTTTATTTACTCAAAATCTCCCTTCCCCCCAATATATTTACGACAATGCCCTCCTCTCTCATTTACCCCTTAATAAGTTAATCCTACATTGCTACTAGTATAGTAAATAATGAGAAAATTTAGTAACTAAATAAAATTAAAATAATTTACTATTATTATCTTATTATAGTACTAATTAATAAATTATTTCATTTATTTGAATATTTTAATTTTAAAATTTTATTACTTAATAATAATTTTGTAAAAATTATCATAATTTTGTAATTTTAATTTAATAATTTAATATTTCTCTTAGTTATTAATTTATCTTTATTTAGCATCTAAATATTTTTATTTTAAAATTGTAGAGTAACATCCAAATAATTATTTTATTTTATTTTTACAAATTTAGAGTAATTTAACACCTAATCATTATAGCCTAGTAATTAAATAAATTAAAGTACTTATTAGTTTAATATAGTTTAAATTATATCATTTATTTGACTAATTTAATTTCCATAATTTATTAGTAATTTTGTACATTATCATTAAATTTTGTAAATTTAATTTAATATTTTAATGTTTGTCTTACTTATTAATTTTATATTGATAATAAAACATCTCAAATAATTTTCTTTTAAATTTGTTGACTAATTTAACACCTAATTTTTGATTCATTATTACCTTGTAGGAAAGTAAAATTATCTACAAAAATGTCTGAAGGAAGAAAATAAGATCAAGCTTGGAAACATGGGTACTCGATGCCCAATGTAAAGAAGGGATTTATTTGCAAAAATTGCGGAATACAAATGAAGAGCGGTGGTGCAACAAGATTAAAAATACACTTAGCAAATTATGACCCGCAACATAATATCAAATTCTGCGACAAAGTACCTCTAGAAGTTAAGCAGGCAATGAGAGTTGTTTTAGAAAGAAAAACAGCAGCTAAGGCCAAAAAAAAAAAAATAGAAAGAATGGATCAAATAAAAAATGAATTGCGTGGGAACTTGATGCAATCATAACAAATTGATGACGAGGCTGATGTTGATGATATTGCATACCCACCTGACATTTCTCCCTATGAAAGGTCTGCATATTGTCAAACATTATATGCTTCAAAGCAGACGGAATGGGAAAAAGGCCAATCCCGTAGGTTTGCAGGTAGCCAACAAGGAGGCAGTTCAGGGGTTGGTAGTAGTGGAGGGCGACCTCTGATGAGGCGATCTCAAAGTGTGAGAGAGCCAGAAACAAAGTCATATATTTCAAAGTCTTCTCAATATTACAAGTCAAACGCAGCAAAACAAAAAAGCTTGAAAAATTTATTCAAAGGAGGTAAAATAAAAGAAGAATGAATAGGTTGATTTCAAAGTTTTTTATATATGATAATGTTTCACCTGAGAAGGCAAAATCACCTCATTTTACAAACATGGCATGGGATTGCCAATCCGCTGGAACGGGAGTCGATCCACCGACACCCTATGAAATTAAAACAAAATACCTTGATTTAGAGGTAGTAAAAGAAATGGAAGGCCACGTAGAAGAAGTGAAGAAAAGGTGGGCCACATATGGTTGCACTATAATGTGTGATGGATGGACAGGCCTTACAAAATTATCCATCATAAATTTCATGGTTTACTCGAAAGGACACACAATTTTTCAAAAGTCAGTAGATGCTTCTGACAAAATAAAAGACCATGCTTACATATATTCCCTATTAAAATATGTTGTGCAAGAGGTAGGAAAGCAACATGTTGTCCAAGTGGTGACTGATAATGGTAGTGCCTACAAGAAAGCGGGTCTAAAATTAATGAAAAAATTGATCTTGCAGGGGAGACAGATCACTAATTTTATATATAATCATGGATGGTTGCTTGCTAAAATGAGGGAGCACTGTTAAGGAGATATTGTGCACCTAGGGGCCACACGATTTGCTACAAACTACATTGCCCTTGATAGCCTTAAAAAAAAAAAAAAAAAAAACAGAGTAGGTTTAAAATCTCTATTCACATCTGATGAATGGGCTGAGCATGCTTTTAGTCGAACAAAAATGGGTAGAGAAATTGAAAGCACAGTTCTTAACCATCAATTTTGGGATAGAGTGGCAAAAGTTTGTAACATTTATGAGCCTATATATCAAGTATTGCGTATAGTCAATAGTGAAGTGTGACCAACATTAGGAGTTGTGTTTGAAGCAATAAGGGTGATGAAAGAGGCCATTGAAGTAGGTGCAAGAAGTGCAAGATGGGTTCTCAAAGTAATCAATGATTGGTGGGAAAAAACCCTTGAACATCCTCCTCATGCAGCAGGTATAAAATATTTATAAATTTCAAGAAATTCATATATCAAAATACTTATTACGTATTTATATTTTACTTTATTTAATTAACAGCTTATTTTTTAAATCCAAAATGTCAATACAAAGAAGGTCTTGGGGAAGATCCTTATTTTCTTGATGTAGTTCACAAAATTTTTAACACCCTTGAGCCACATTCCTCAAGCCTGGATCAAATTGGAAATGAGGTATATTTTTAAAATAAAATTTAAATAAAATAAGTCTTCATCCATGTTTAATTATTCAATAATAATTTTTTTTTTAGATTATTCTATTTAGAGATGCTAAAATAAGCTTTGGAGAAGCAGTTGCTAAAGCAGCCAGGGCAACCATGGCACCTAGTAAGTATTTATATATAAATGTACAATACAATGTTATAAATTTCAAGTACAATCTACTAAGTAGTAAGTACTAACTTGTGTTTTTAAAATATCTTGCACAGCTGATTGGTGGATGATGTATGGATTAAGTGCTCCAATACTAAGGAAGCTAGCATTGCACATTTGGTCACAAAAGGCATCTTCATCAGCTTGTGAATGAAATTGGAGCACATTTGCGCTCATTCACACAAAGCAAAGAAATAGACTAGCCTACACCAGACTTCAGCAGCTTGTTTATTGTTATTACAACATGAAACTTCAAATAAGAGATATGGAGGCCGAAATGGACAAAGTGGCTGGACAAGATCCCCTGGACCTTCTTGACATATCAGTTGAATTGGGTGATGAGGATGAGTTTCCACTTTTTTAGTGGATTAGACCATCCCATATTGATGAATGAGACAGAAGTCCCCATCCACAAATGGCCAAGCATGCACGAGATAACTTTGACATTGATGTTAATTAGGTGATGGTAGAAGAAGTAATATCTAGTAGTGATGATTCACAAATGAATCTTGGGTCTAGACATGGAACTTCATTCACTATGCCCTCTGGTGGTGATGATGATAATGACGAAGATGATGCTGGTGGTGATGGATCTAACGCCGGCGATAGCAGTGGGCAAGGGGGTGATGGTGGGGACTATGGAGGAAATGAAGGATGGCAAGATTATAGACCAGAAGTGGAATATACACGTCCTCCCCAACTAGAATATAAGGGTCCACAAAGAGAAACACATCCAGTTGATAGGCAGTACAGTTGTAGAAAGGGAAAAGGGAAGATGCATCAAATAGAAGAGGATACCTTTTCCCTTAGTATGGAATCTATGAGTATAGGAACAGAGCATGACTCTAATAGTTATAGTGGTTATGAATCTACACAAAACAGCTCCTCATAATCTACATATGGCCAACCGTTTTCATATGCGAATGAGCAGGCACAAAAATATGGAAATCAGCAACCACATGCCTATGGGTATGGACAAACAAGCCAAGAATATGGGTATGACCAGTATGCAAAAGCAAAACAATCCTATGGACATACACAACAAGTAGAACTTGCAAGAAGACATCCTAGTACACGAAAATCTTCTGATCGAGTAGAAACTGCCATGAACCAAATGACTATGGAGGAGTATGAACAACACATGTACACCTATACTCAATATTTTGGCAGTTATATGACATATAGTGATTATTGTAAACAATATATGTCATCTCAAAATTGTAATGATAAGGATAGAAGAGATGACTTTGAACCACCTAGAAATTCCATGTGGTATTAGATCATTAAGTGTATGATATTTATTGAAAATGTAGTTGTTTAAATGATAATTTGTTGCCTTAAATCGTTAAACGAATAACTTCAAAACTTTATAATCACATGAATGTTCTTCACTTCATAGTTTGTTTCGCGATATGCAGTTTAATATCCTACACACTAAAAACTTGTCATATATACATTTTTTTTAATGTATTTTGATATCATATTAAGCATAATCATCTATTCTAATATTTCCTAAAGTTTTATTGTAAATTTCCATCATTTACTATAAATTTCCGTAATTTCTTTAAATTGAAATCAAAATCAAAATTTCCATCTAATTTTTCATAAATTGAGACCATCGAAATTTCCATCGAAATCAAAATTTAAGTCCTTATTCCCAAGTTTCCTTTCAATCTTATGTCTGTTAGCAAGATTACTAAATCCATGAATTGTTCAGTAATATTCTTCCTTGATTTTGTGGTTATTCAGGATTTGAAGACGAGGAAGAGGATTGGTGGAGGACGTAAAACTAGTGTACTTTATGACTTTGAGCTGCTATCTCCTTATATAGCCTGCACTATTACTGCGTTGTTGCCTTGGTCATCCTTAATTGGAAAAGTTGAAACGTCAAGTTTTGATTTGAGTTATGTACCTAGTCTTGATTGCAAGTCTTGTCAGTTGGGAAAGCATCATCGTGTCACTTTTGCTTCTTGAATTAATAAGCAGGCTACAAGCCCTTTCATGCTAGTCTTTTTTGATGTTTCGACTCCCGGTAGATTTGTGTCCAAGTTGGGTTTCCGATACATTGTAACCTTTGTCAATGAATATTCAAGGATGACTTGGCTATATTTAATGAAATATCGTTCTGAGTTATTTCATGTATTTTGTGACTTTTGTTCTGAAATAAAGACTCATTTTGGTTTGAATACCTCAGAGTGATAATGCTAAAGAGTATTTCAGTACAAATTCACTACTTATATGACTCAGTTTGATATTGTTCACCAATCATCATGTGTTCACACTCATCAACAAAATGGAGTTTTAGAGAGGAAAAATAGACATATCCTTGAAATCACTCGCACCTTACTTTATCAAATGCATGTACCTAAGTGTTTAGGGGTGATGTTATACATACTGCTTCCTATCTGATCAACATGATACCATCCTCTATTCTTAGTGGTAAAATTCCCTCCTCCATTCTCTTTCCAAATTCACCTTTATTTTCCTACCTCCTCATATATTTGGGTGTGTCTTTGTTCATTAACTAACTCCTATAGTGGATAAGTTGGATCCTCGTGCTATAAAATGTGTCTTTCAAGGCTACTCATGTACTCAAAAGGGATAGTGTTATAGTTTTGTGCTACATCGCTTCTTTGTTTTTGCAAATGTTACCTTCTTTGCGTCTACACCATGGTTTTAAATCACGTTAGCGGGTAGCGTAACGTAACACTAGTGGGTGTAACGAAAAGCGGGAGTAGCGGATGTTACATAACGGAAAGCAGGTGTAACGGCCGTGAATTTATTTGAAGCGCACAACCTTGTGCATATTAGTGTACTTGCATGTTTTAAGCTTTTAACCCTTCTTAGAAAGAGTTTTAGTGTATTTTGGATCCTTTAGTTCGAGTAACTAAGTTATTTGGTAAGGGCAACAAGTTTACATTTGTTTTAAACCACCATTGATAGAAAAATTATGTGTGTAAGCATATGTATACTTCTCATTGTTCTTATCTGTGATAAATTCTTATGTGTGCTAAATTAATTAATAAAACAAATACATTATACATTTCATTAATTTATTAGACACATAAGACATATGAATAAAACAAATATAAAATAGATAGCAAAGAAAGAAGGTCGAAGTTGAAAAATATAGAACATTTATATCACATTACTAATATTATCAAAATAAAATATTTTCCTAACAAGTTAGTATTTTCAAATTGTTAATTAATGCATCTATTGTGAGTATTTAAAGAAATAGTTAATTTTGTATCATTGTCATCCTCTGTATAATCTTTTCCCCCACTTGCCACTTGGTATATTGAGAATGATATATGAAAGAGAGGGAAAAAGTGAGAAGAAAAGGTAAAAAATAAAATAATTTTTTGGTGTAACAGTCCTGTAGTAGTTACATAACGGCCGTAGCGACCTTTACGTAACGGTCGCGGTTCGTAATGGTTACTACGACCATGATTTTTCTTCCCACCGATTTCGCAGTGTGTAACGGTATCAATAACCCAAAAAACCGTTACGTAACGGTCACGGCCTTTATTTAAAACCATGGTCTACACGTCACTACACCCAATCCCCAAGTGGTTCTAATCTCAATAGGTCTCTTCCTATGCCTAATCTTCCAAATTCTAGTTTGTTATCCTTGTCTAATCAACCATCTGAGTCTCCATTTAGTTCTAGTCCTCGTCATCATATCGATCGTTCTAATTTGCATTTGTATTCACGACGATGGCTCCAAGGAAGAGATTCCCCTCTAGGTTCTTCTAACACGCCTTTGGTTTCCTCATTTGATGATCATATTTCCCATGATGTTGATCTTCCCATTTCTATCTAGAAAGGTAAATGCACATGTACCCAACATCCCATTCCAACTATGTTAGCTATGACTTCTTATCACCCTCCTATTATTGTTTTGTTATTGCTCTATACTTTGTTGCCCTTCCTAAATCTATTTTAGAAGCCTTAGCCCACTCTACATGGAGGAGTGCCATGGTTGAAGAGATGAATGTTGTACAGGACAATGGTAAAACCCTTATGGTTATATGGCTCATTTGAAGGCACGCCATGTTGCTAAGGGGTATGCTTAATTGTATGATTTGGATTATTCTTACACTTTTTCTCCAGTTGCCGAACTTACATCAGTGCGTTTGTTTATCTCCTTGGCTACTACTTGTCGCTAGACTTTGCATCAGTTAGATGTAAAGAATGCCTTCTTGCACGGTGATCTTGAGGAGGAGTTCTAACGGAGCAACCACTTGGGTTGTTGCTGAGGGGGAGTCAAGCTTAGTGTGTCGGCTCAAGAAGGCATTATATGATTTAAAACAGTCTCCCAGAGCATGGTTTTGTCAATTCAATGTTGTAGTTCTTAAGTTTGGTTTTTGACAATGTGCAGTGGATCACTCTATGTTTTATTGTCATACTTCATTGGGTAGGATCCTCTTTGTTGTGTATGTGGATGATATTGTTATTACAGGTGATGATGATAAAGGTATTCAATGTCTCAAAATTTTTTTGCAGAATAAGTTTCAAACTGAAGACTTGGGAACATTGAAATACTTTTTGGGCATTGAAGTATCTAGATCTCGTATAGGAACTATTTTGTCAAAGAGGAAGTATGTTCTTGATCTATTGGATGAAACTAGATTATTGGGATCCAAACCCGTTGATACACCCATGGATCCTATGGGCAAGTTAGTGCTCGATATGGGTGATTTGTTGCCTAATACTAAACGATATCAAATATTTATTGGAAATTTGAATTATCTCATAGTCAATTGGTCAAACATAACTTTTGCAACAACTTTTGTGAGTCAATTTCTGGATTCTCCAAGGACAAGCCACTGGGACACAGTAATTCGCATCTAGAGATACCTCATCGGTGCACTTAAGAGAGGTCTTTTATATCGAGATTAAGTTCAAACTTATATTCAAGGATATACAAATGCATATTGGGCTGGGTTGCCTTCCGAGCAAAGTTCCTCTACTAGGTACTATATCTTGGTTGGTGGTAATTTGGTTTTTTGGAAGAGTAATAAACACAAATTGTGATAGTCATCTCAAGTTTTGAATCAGAGTATAGATCTATGGCTCACAATACTTGTAAACCTATTTGGTTGAAGAAAATGTTGGCAGAAATGGGTTTTCCACACTCTCAACTGATGTGGTTGACATGTAATAATCAAGTTGCTCTTTATATTGCCTCAAACCCGGTCTTCCTAAGCGAACGGAACACATTGAAGTTGATTGTCATTTTGTTTGGGAGAAACTTGTGCAAAAGCTCATTACTACCACATATGTGTCCAATATACAACTTGCTGATTTGTTTACCAAAGCTTTAAGGGGTGTTCATGTTAAATTTATTTGTAACAAGTAGATGCTTATGATATTTATGATCTAGCTTGAGGGGGAGTGGTTAAGGTTATTTTAGTCTTTTAGTATTAATGTATTATTATTAAGTCTGTTAGTATGTTAATTAGTGAGAGTTAGTAAGAGTATTATGGTCATTAGAATATATTTTATTTGTATTATAAATAAAAGGAGAGACCTTTCTTCAAGTTAGGTCATTCATTTAATCAAAATCTCAACAACAACAAACAACAATACAACTGTCATTGCAATACATCAACAAAATCAGGGATTACACAAATGTCCCTCCTAGGCACCCACTATACCAATTAGGGATCATAAATAACCAATTGTCCATGACAGCCAACAAAGAATAAACTATTCCATCAAAGGCCCTACTGTTCCTTACTTTCCACAGTGCCCAAAAAATAACAAGGGGGATGTGGGAAAGAGTCCTCCTTTTGACCTTATTAGAGCATATCCCTTTCCAATCGCAAATCTCAACTTCTATCAATGGTGTAGTGACCCACTTCTGTTTGACCATGGAAAAGGCCAAGCTCCAAAGGTTCCTAGTCCAAGTACAGTGCAGACAAATGTGTTCCACCAACTCTTCTTCCTTAAGGCACAGAAAACACCTATTCATGAGAGGCAAGCCCTTTTTCTGAAGATTATCATAAATGAGGATCTTCCCATGTGAAAAAAGGAACCTTCGAAGGGTTGTTGTTTTCCATGAGCTTACAAGGAAAAGTCTTGTTGAATACCACCAGATAGCTAAGGTGTTTATAATAAGACTTGACCATGAAAATTCCTTTCTTGATTAAGGACCACTTGGGCTCATTGGAGGTGGCCAGGCACTGACTATAAAAATTAGTCAAAGTAACAATCTCCCAATAAAAAAAAATTTCTTGTCAAGGGAACGTTCCAGAAGGTCCCGTGATTAGTGAGTTCCAAGTGCTGGCAAATGAGGGCATCTTAATCACAGGCAAGCCTATAGATACATGGGTATAAAGAGCTAAGTTGGGATTCGCCACACCAAATGTCATGCTAAACAAATACATCTTGGCCATTCCCCACACAGAAATGAATGAGAGAAGAAATTTTCCAACCCTCACCTAATGAATCCCCAAACACTTATACCATAGCCTTCAGTCACCTCTCTAGACTTTAAAGGCCCAACTGTTGTGATGAAGACCATATTTAGCAATAATAACTTTCCCCAAGAAAAAGTTTTCTTGGAAGCCAAGACCTCCTTTTGCATGGATTGTTTAACAACCCCCCATCTAACAAGATTATATTTGAAATCCTCTCCCCTGTTCCCCCAAAGGAATCTTCTTTAAATACCTTCCAATCTTTAAACAAATGCCGAGGGATGGGAAATGAAGACATAAAATAAATAGGGAGGTAGGCGAAGGTGCTTTTAATGAGTGTGAGTTTGCCATCCTTGGAGAGAGAGTTCTTTTTTCGACTAGCCATTTTCCTTTCATGTCTACCAACAAAAGGGTCCCAAACACCCTTGTCTTTGAACTTGGCTCCCAAAAGGAGACCAAGCTAAGAAATAGGAAAGGCTCCAAGCTTGCAGCCTAAAATGCTTGCTAATAAGGATCCACAACACAAGGAATGATATCACTTTTGCCTAGATTCAACTTTAAACCAATGATTGCTTCAAATCCAAGAAGGATGTATCAAAGATTAAGAATTTTCTTAGGTTTGTCATTGCAGAAAATGATAGTATCATCTGCAAAAATAAAATGGGAGACTACCAAATTTTCATTGTTCCTTCCAATGCTAAGCCCCTTAAGCATGCCACCTTCATTGGCTTTCATTATCACATGGCTCAAAACTTCCATAACCTAGATAAATGGGAAAAAGGGGGGAGAGGGGCTCCCACTATCTCAAACCATGCAAATATCTGAAAAACTCCATAAGGCAGCCATTTATGAACACAGAGAATGAAAGTATAAGGGCAAAAAGAGTAGCATTAGGTGCACAAGTCAAATGAGAAAAGAAGGATTTACAAGAAAATCCCCCAGAAGAATCCTAGCACCAAACTCTTTTGCCACTCCCCTGTTGGAGCTAGAAAGAATGAAGCACATTTAGCAAAGGGACAACCTCACTATCTCACTCTCATTAAGGTTCCTCACAAAGTGAAAATCCTAGGAGGTCCATCTTTTGCAAGTAAAAGAAAGCTGAGATAGTGGAATCATGAAAAGAAGATAAACAATGGAGACGAGGGTAAATAGCCAAAGGAGCATAGTAGTCAAAGGTGCGAGGCGAGTCGAGGCACAAAGGGTATTTGAAGCTGAGGCACGAGGCACGAGGCGAAGGCACGCGCCTCACCTTAAAATAGTGTAAAATACCTATGTGGGGTAATTGATATATGAACATATGAATATCTAGTAATATTAGAATTTAAAATGCCAAAATATTCAATAACAAAATTGAAAATTTAATAAAGTTGCCAAGACGCTTCAACATAGTTCAACATCAAAAGAAAAGGGTACAATAAAAGATTTCAAAGTATAAAAGAAAAGAGTACAATAAAATATAGTTTGCATGGGAGAGATACTGATTTAAAAAATTTCCTAGATTTAAGCATTGAAGCGATTCTCCAAAGTACAACTTGCGTCCCTTAGCTCATTTCTCTTTTAATTTTCGCATGCGATCAATATTATAATTGATCCAAATTCTCTTAGATAAATTTTAGCAGCAATAATTATAATTGAAGATTTGACAATACAATAATCATGACTTGAATTTGTATTAAAGTGATTCTAATGATTTAAAATAATACTCATAAAATTTAATATCAAAATTAAGTTTAAATTGTCACATTTCATATATCAAAACTTTCTTGAAAATACTATGGGGAGAGTGAATATATATTATTTTATGAGTGGTACATAAATTTTGATCATATAAGAATTATTTAAACATTAACCTTTTGAAAATCTCTTTTTTTTTTTTTGGGGTCATTCTTCAGAGCAAGTTGTATTCGAAATCCAATCTTAAGAAGACGGTAGAAGCTTGAAATCCATTGTGATCCGTTGAGTTTGAAATCCAATCTTAAGAAGACGGTAGAAGCTTGAAATCCATTGTGATCCGTTGATTTGGGGGGTTATGTGTCCGAAATCCACCATCACCCTCACATGACATAAGCAAAATGCAAACAGGCAACAGTACGCAGGCAGCAGAAAGAAGAAAGAAGAAGAAGAAGAAGAGCTCGCTGCTGGTTCGAAATGTCAAAGACGAAGTCGCGAAGGGTCGTGTGACTTCTGCTAGTTCGAAATGTCAAAGACAAACTCACGGTGCTGGTTCAAAGGCTCGAAGACGAGCTCACAAAGGCTTCTGGTTGGTTCGAAGGCTTGCAGACGAACTCATGTTGCTGGTTCAAAGGCTTGCAAAGGCTCCTGCTGGTTTGAATGTGCAAGACGAAGTCGCAAAGGGTTGTGGGGCTTCAAAGGGTCAAAGAGGGCTAGGGCTCCTGTTTGTTTGAGTCGAATAAGGGCTACGACTCTGGCTCTGGCTATGGCTATTTCTTTCATTTAACAGACTCAAATTTTTCAAGGCGTACCTCACTGTGCCTGTCGCCCCTCTACGCCTCATCTCGCCTCACTGCGCCTCTTGCAGGTCGCCTCACCTCGCATGGTATGAAGCGCTAGCCTCCTTGCCTCTCTACGCCTCGCGCCTAGACGCACCTTAACTACTATGCAAAGGAGCCTCCCCTAACTAATGATCCTCCCATAAACGGATTCTCTCCCCATTACCAACACTATACTGAACACAAGGGGAAAATGAGTGATAAATCTAAGACATAACTTTCCAAGGATTCAAATAGGTAATATTAACCCCAACTTTAGTATCCCACCCACTTTGAAGAAGTCCAAATTTACTGCGAATTACCCTATGCCAAAGAGAGTAAGTATCTAAAGGGAAGTGCCACAACCACTTCCCCACCAAGGTAAATTTGGACACCAAATTCCCTAGAGACCCAAACCTCCTTCCCCTTTGGATCTACTCACAGTCACCAACAAACATGATAATCTATGCCATGCTTACCGACTCCCAACCACAAGAAATCTCTCATCAACTTCTCTAATCTATGAGCCACTCCCATAGGAATTTTGAAAAGGGATGGGAAGCACAAGGGGATATAAGAAAGATGGACACAAATTAAAGTAATGTGGCTCCCACGAGTGAACAAGCATCCTTTCCACCCATCCAACGTCCTAGCAACTCTCTCAAAAACTAGGTACCAAAAAGAATCAGCAGTACGGTTACCACTTGAGGGGACACCTAAACAAGTCATCCAACTCAAAACACTACAGCCAGTAACCTAGGACTAAGGTTGATGCCAATACTGACAATATCACTCTTAGAGAGCTTAATCCTAAGAATTTGACATTTTTACAAACACCTGAAAAATAGAAAAATATTGGAAAAGTTACTCATATCCCCTAAAAGAAAAAATATCGTGTCATCAGCAAATTGAAAATGCAATATAGGTAAGCTCTCTTGGCCCACCTTAATCCTTCCACCAAGCCTCTATCAACCCCCTTTTGATCGTTCTACTCACAGCATCAATCACAATAGTGAAAATGAAAGGGGAAAGAGGATCACCCAGCTTTAGACCCCTAGAGGCACTAAACCTAGGTTTAGCCTCCCCATTCACTAGAAAAGAGATTACCACAGATGAAAGGCGCCAGCCAATCCATATCCTCCATTTCGCTCTAAAAACTTTTTTCTGTCCAGCATTCTATCCAATAAATCCCAACTATTTTCAGAATCCAAATTTCAAACCAAGCCCCTTTTATTTCTTCTAACAACATCTTCAACAAGCTCACTAGCTACCAAAGATGCATCTAGCATCTGTCAATCACCAATGAGTGTACTCTGACAATGGGAAGCAATATCCAACAAGACACTAAGCAATCTCTTAAAAAACACTTTTGGCAAGGATCTTATACACACTGGTCTAGGGCAATATCTTCCAAAAGTAGGAATGCTGTCAAAAGCATGCTTACTATCTCGATCCAATTCATTATAGATCTATCCCTCCCCCTCCTAATACCACTAATAACAATTAACACCCAATTTTCACCAATGCATTATTTGACCATCTTTGCAAGATTCCAAGTCATCCTAATCACCACGTAACTTATCAAGGATGTGTTCATTCCTTAGTTTATCTTTTTTAGTTATGCCAATCATCCATCTTAAGCATTCACATTTTCCAACTTCTTCCTTTAAGGATTATTGCTTCTTAGTTGCCCAAAATTATGATCCATGTAGCCTAGCTAGTCTTATAGCCCATCGACAGAACTTTCATTTGAATTTCCATGGGTTTCTACATTAGCATACACGCCCAAAGCACTTCTCCATTTTACCCAACCTACTTTAAGTCTATCTATTAAATCTTCCTCAATTTCCCTAGCTTGCATAATAGATCAAAGGTAGCAAAATCTATTAGAGCTAAGATTTTATTGACCATCAATGCAATATTTTCTCTATATTCCTTAAAAAATTACTAAAATTATATTTTTGGTATTCTGTCTTGCTTTCACTTATCTTAAAACCTCTAGATTATAAATCTTCTCTTTGTAATTCCAACTTAGATTCTGCTTCACTTCTAACTTCATCAATCAAGACAATATATCTGCAAACAACATACACCATGAACCCTAATTTTAGATACTCCAAGCAAGTTAATCCATAAGTAAATAAAAAAAAAATAAGTACTCAAAGTAAAGCCTTGATGTAACCCTATTATGAACAGAAATATCCTAACACTCACCACCTATAGTCCAATGGCCCATATGTTGATCACTCCAACGGGAATAAGGTCCTACCTTATTTTGTCTCACGTGGCTGCTTTCAACACTCTAACCTGCTAGCACTTGACAGCCAGATTTTTATTTTTATATATATTTTTTTCTGAAACTTCAAAAATGGAAAAAAGGAAAAGAAAAAGAAAAAGAAAAAGAAAAGCTAACCCGCATTTCAACGGATCTTGTCTATTCGCAAGTTGCAGGAAGAAATCAGGGCAGGGAGGAAGAAGACTGTGTGCACCCACTTGAAATGGAAGCAGGGGAAGAAGATGGACAATTTGACAAATTTCATCACTTAAATGATATTGAAAACTAAACTATAATTTAACTGAGGTGTGTACGAAAGGAATGAGGAAGGCTTCTGATAGCCATTAACATCATTTTTATATCTGACTCTTCTTGCAATTACTAGTGTTAATCGCCACAACAACAAATAACAGGAGAAAATGCAAATTGAGAGCCAGGCTTCTGCACTAACAGTTGAATGCACTTATAATTGGTAATTGCATGAACTACTCATGAAAAAAGCGACTGTAAAAACACATACCCCCATTTTCAGAAATCTTCTTCCCCAAAGAGCAGGTGAAAGTGTGAACCTGTGGTTGGTGGATGTGCAACTTCTAAACTAATTATTTAGCACCCTCTCGGTTTGACCCCCTTACCTTTTCCCAAGCTTAAATATAGAACTCTACCAGCCATGTGAAGCCATTCTTCCTAAAACTTCGTTCCAAGTGCAAGCATAAGTGCATGTTTATTTGTGAAAAACATTTTCCATTTTCCAAAAATACATAAAAATTCAACTTATTTTTATTTTTTTTCAATTTTTTTGCTGAAAATGTAGAAAATAAAGAGTTATTTTAGTTGTGCAAAAAACATTTTTTTCATTTTTTATTTCTAGATTTCAAAATAATTACAAAAAACTTATTTTTAAACTTTCCAAAAATTATATAAGGTAGTATTTAGGATCACAATTTTGGGGCTTGGATTTAGGTTTTTGTGGATTTGGAGAAAGTCAATATATAATTTACACAAGGTCTAAGATCCGAATTCTATGCATCCATATGCAAAGTAAGAATTCAAAAATCTAGAAAATATCAAAACAAATGTTTTCCAACTTTACTATATAAATTTATAAAATTGGAAACCAAGGTGGCATTTTGTAATTATTTGAAAATAACAAATGGAAAATAAAACTATCTTCACAAGCAAATAGTGTCAAAATTTGTATTATTGCTCTTTACTTTACACAAATGTTATTAAACTGAAAAATTGGCTTCTTCTTTTTTTTTTCATAATTCTTTAGAAAACTAAAATGAAAAACGAAAACTGTTTCACAATTAAACAGGCCTTAAGATTTTGTACCAAGTAATATGGTGCGTACTAAGTGAATACAACTTACAGGCATTTGTTAACGTGTTTTCTTTTTTGACTTTGGTCAAAGAAATAGACAACATCAACTGCATCTGAGCACTAGAGGATATGAGTAAACAGTAGATATCAGTGACTATTTTGCAAATTAAGAACTATTTAGGCAGATATATGTAGTACCTCATTCGTTTCTGAGCCTGTAGCAATGTAACCTTCAGATACAGATAAACCGACAAAGTTCTGGAATAAGGAGAAAATAGATCAGCATCATAACACATGTCAACCAAGGGCAGATTTTCTATGAGTCAACAAGTGCAAATTATGCATCTAATACACATACACACATTCATATAAAAACATACTCAAAAAACTGAAGAAAATATCATGAACTAGTATACTATTAGCATTATGCAAATAATGTAAGAAAAGAGAATTATCATAAACAGAAACCTTCTTCCCTTTTCTGGTTCTTAAGCAGCCATTTCCTTTTATTTAGGTTTCTGATTTTTAACTTTGTAGGAAAAAATCATGATCCAATGTGAAGCTAGTCAGAGACTTATACATTTCAGAAGTCCATTGTGATCCTAAAGCATACATCAAGATTAGGGACTTTCATTTTTAAACTCCACTTTGATCCTAAAGCGTACATGAAAATACCACTAGTCAATTAATGGCCTCGTTGTTCGCATAACATAACACTACCACCTTACCAGTTCCCACTACAGCCACCATGACCACAAGGACCCCTACCACACCACTGCAACAGCCTGGCCACTACAACATTCTCATGCTGTTGCCAACAACATTGTCACTTACGACACCATTCAACATCTCTACTATCTCCACATCATAGCTATAACCTTAATGTTTACCTTTATCCAACATCTACAATTTTCAAATTTTCAACCAAGAAAAAAAATATAGGAAAACAACTAAATTCATTTAAAAATATTTAAGTTGAAAACTTTCCCTGATATTTTACGTCAAAAGTAATGGCGTCTCAAAGTTAAATATTGTTAAGAATAACAATTACCTAAATTTTTGTAGCTCCCTTTTTTCGAAATGGGTATCTATAATTCATTACAACACTATATAGGCCCAATTGACTGTAGCAGCACAACTGAAAAGAATCTATAATATTTCAAGAGGGTTTTAGAAATATCATCAAAAGAATACTGTTTACTCAAATTTTAATTACACATAGAAACCTTTGCCAACTACGGCAAAATTTTTAGTATTGCCATGATAATTGTATTTTCAATGTGTTGTTTGCATGTTTTGGCAACTCTTTAAGTGCTTAATAAATTTAACCATGACCAAGGTACAAAATATCAATTTGGAAGGAAATTCACAGGAAAAACAACATATCCAAATTTTTATGGAAATTTCAATTTCAATTTCATTTAAGTTTTTGTTTTGCTTTTTATTTCGAAACAGCAAAAGTTGGTTTGTAAACATGAGAAACTTAAGCAACAATTATCTCTGAATTCTGAACTAGAAGGGCTCTTGGTAGAATTGAATCCAATCAATCAGATTAAAACTCCAAAAACTGAATCAGAACACAACAACCAGTGCACAAAGCTCCCATGCCATGTCAGGGTATCTTGGCAGGGCATATGCAGTGTTAACCCCACAATTGGAGAAGCTGTTTCAGAGTGGTGGGGGGGGGGGGCGTGAGGAGCTTGGGACAATAAAGATGGTAATGCTTTTATTTGACAAAATGAAACAATACAGCTGAGGCAAGTATGTTGAATGTTTGTGCAATATGCCATGAAGCATATAGAAGACATTCCGTCAGATTATGCCCTTAGTTAAGTTATACAAGATCCAGATACAACCTATGTAGACAAGAAAGGTAGTTGCAGTACCTAATACAACCAATTCATCAGCTCAATACTGTATAATTTAAGATTATCCTCACTTGGAAATCAATTCATAGTAAAATTTCATAATAACTGGAACTATTACAGCAGGAAAATAATGGAGATGGCTCACACTTATCTTTGTAAAATTCCCATGCAATTTAAAAAATTATATAGCTTGTTAATTATTCCTAAACAAAAATCAATTAAGAAAATTTTATGCATACTTCCCATAGAGATTGATTCATTAAGTGTCATTGGCAAGCATGTAAAACGGCACCCTACAGGAAATCTAGCAATCTCATCAACACATGTTGCCTTATACAACAGGGTATAATAGAAATCTAAGTTTTAGAATAAGAAGCCCTCTGTTGTGATTGGGGTGTAATGGAAACAAAATTGGGAAAGATGTTATGAAAATGATGTCCTTTACTTATCGTTGAAGTATGACATAGGTTACAAATAAGTTATTTGTCAATTGCCAATGTAGCACATGCGTATGTGCCATATCACCAACTTTCCCATTATGAGCTCAGTACTTGTTAATTTATAAAAGTCAACTAACATGCATCTGTGTGCATATGCACATGATCTATGTAAGGTTTTGACTTAAAGATGAAACTATAATTACCATAAGGGCCATGAAATTATCGAACATAGATCTCAGCATCTTTCTAAAATGTATAAAACAGGTGATATATATATATATATATATATATATATATAGACACACACACAACATATATAAATGTTAATTTGTTAAAATATATGCAAAATACTTCTTGAGATAGTATTCTGTATTTATCAATATATATATATATATATAACATATTGGATGAGTGTACCTTTAGATTCATGTGACCTGTAAATGATTGAAGAGGGCTGTCCAGAACCCGAGAAGTGCACATTGACAAATCCCAAAGCTTCAGGGTGTTATCTGTGGATGCAGAAACAAGGTTTGTTGAATCTACAAACTTGACATAACTCACAGTCTTGCTGTGCCCAATTAGTGTGCACAGAGGTATTTTTGAGTTGCGGAGATCATAGTAATAAATTCTATGATCTGCAGAACCAAATGCAAGTGAACGGCCAGAATCCAAGGGAAACTGAACACAGCAGACATTGGCCTTTGTTTTGATGGTACCAACACTTACTCCCTGCAGTAGCAACCCAGGTAAGAGAAACAACTTATTATACATCCAGAATTAAATATACACGGTACTTGTAACTAGATGACTGTACGTTTAGTTTCAAAGCTGACATCCACCAAGTGCAAAAATAGAATTGCCTGATTGATATTCCATAGCTTAACAGAACCATCATCACTCCCGCTAGCCAACAATGTTGGATCAGCTAATGAGAAGTCGATGGACCATACACGGCTCTCATGCTCTCTCATTTCTGCAAGTGCTTGACTTCTTGTAATATCCCACACCTGAACATTTTTAATAAAACTATTGAATGGCCATAAAACAATCAAAAACTTTAATGGTGAAAGAGATCTAAGACATGACCTACCTGCACTACACCTTCAAAGTTGCTTGAAGCAATCTGGCTCTTGATATAACTATTCCAGCATATACTGCTTAGCTTTGATTTACTAGCCATTTCAACCATGGGATAGTGAATATCATGTTCTTCGTTTAGGATTGAATTAAATTCAAACACTTTAATCTTCTTATTTACACCAGCTGTAGCAAAAAATTCTCCATCGCGATCAAAACTGATAGAGCACACTAGATTGGAAGAATTTAAGACATCCCCCTGCTTTAAGTCTGCCTTAACCTTCAACTTACTGAAAGATAGATATTTGCACAAACCCTCAAGGAATGGGTTTATCCACCCACTTTCTCTACCCTCACAGAATGGCTCATTTGATGGTGCATTATTCACAGAACTTCTTTCGGTTATGACAACTGACCCTTTGCCACTACTACTTATTGGCGAATATCTAGCCACTGGTTTGGCAGAGGGCCTGATGGGCCTGCGTCTTGTCAAAAGATAAGCTGACTCTAGCTTCTTAAAGTTCTTCATCAATCGTGAACTTTTAGAAATAATACTTTCTTGATTTTCAGTGTGAGTATCTGACTTCTTACCCTCATCTAAATTACAATCAAGTTCCTCTGCATTCTGACTTGGAACTCCTGGCCTAAATCGCTTCCTGGACCCCATCAAGGTAGCAGAATCATCATTTTCGACAATATTTATAGAAGAAAGATCTGTTGCTGAATGATTGTCATTGCCAGATTCCAAAAATGAACCTCCCTTTTTCTTGACAACTGTTTGCTGCTTTGTAACTTCTTCAATATCAGAAGACAGAAGGGAAATGGTATCCTGCAATTTGTCAGCAGCTTCCTGCTTTCTTTGCTGTATCAGCAAAAGGAATTCCAGCAATAACTCTTGCTCCTCGATTTTCTCTTGAA
Source organism: Malania oleifera (assembly GCF_029873635.1). NCBI lineage: Eukaryota > Viridiplantae > Streptophyta > Magnoliopsida > Santalales > Ximeniaceae > Malania > Malania oleifera. The sequence goes on from NC_080417.1 coordinate 134,952,478, forward strand.
GCTCTATTGCAGCTTCACGCTCTTCCAGATTATCTCTTGGTTCATTAAGAAACTCACTTTGTAGCAAATCACTGTTATACAAGGAATAAAAACATGAGTGTTAAACCCAAAAAAAAAAAATCAACTGGAGGAATTAAAATTTCAAATGGCTAAAAAATTCTAATCACATTTTATAATTTGATACACATTGCTAGCCCACAACCTAACAGCTAAAGCTCTGAGGTAAAGTGGCAATCTAACATGGTAGCAAAACTATGGCTACCACGAGATCCTGTGTTCTAGTTTGGTTGCCTATGCTTATTGGGTGGTGGTTAAAAATTATCTTATCTCCTATAATGGGTGTTATTTATCATTTGTTTATCTTTCCACTTGCAACCAGGCTGTGCGTACGGGGGAGAGTGTTAAAGCTTAATATATATTGTTGGTCCACAACCTAAAAGCTTAAGTTTTTAGGTAAAGTGGAAATCTAACATCACACTTCAATACTAAGTACAAACCTCTAACTCAGAAAAGATCTTCTTTGAAAAGATAAAAGTATAAAACCTCTTACTCTTTAAGAATTCCCTGACATAAATCAGCGCAAAATAAATCAAATGCTGAAAAATATTAGGAAAGAGAGGACAAGGTTAATACAACTTGTAACAACAATATAATTGAAGGTGGCATGAAGATGGAATTTCAAGTAGATTACTATTTTATCTATACAGAAAATCAAAAGATAATTTACATTGGCCATTTGACAGTTTCTTAACATCCAGCAGGTGGAGAGAGATAAAGTGATCAATAAATGCCTCAAAAGCCTAAATACAAACTCGCAATTCAACATTACCCATGTATTTCTTTCATTAAATGGAATGTCTACAAAGTAGTCTGCCATCTCCTTCTCATTGATTATTCCTAGGCTCACTTGTTCCCATTCTACTTCCAATCCTTCTTCTGAATTTAAACCAAATTCATTATTTGATCCATAATAAATCCACAGAAACCTTCAATATAATGATTGGTAACAACAATTTTTTTGACTTATGAAAAAAGAAATAAATCAATCAATCGTAATCTTAAATTTCCATGAAATTTTTGAAATTTCTTCTTTCCACCACCCTCAAAAGCAAATTGGCACTCAGCCTCTTTATTACAGTCTCTGTCAAAATTTCAGCAAGTCACCTGAAATTTATCGAAATCTCAAAATTTCAGTGAAATTTGTTGAGCTTTTAGCTATAGAATTAGATTTCCTAGAAATTCAAATTTGAGATTCATACCCAAAATGAAATTTCACTATTAATTTATCCTTCTTTTTATTGAAACTAAAGATTATTACAAGAAGCACAAAAATAGATTTCAGATTTTGTAAATTATATGAAAAAATGAACTTGTTTACTAGCAACAACATTTATTTGACCATTTGTGTCAAAATTATCTCTATTTGTATAAGAAATAATATTTACCTGATTTATAAATTTCATTTATGTTAATTGAATTAGAATATGTTAATTTGATTATTATATTGCAATTATTGCACCTTATAAACCACATATACCTGTCCTTGATGTACTTTATTTATAATATTTATGATCTAAATCATGCATCATTATGTCTATTAATAGTTTCTAAAGTTTCATAAAACAATTTTGTGCCTTACAACTAATTTCCATCATTTTTTTAAATCGAAATCAAAACCACCATTGAACTCAAGATTTCCATTGGAAATTTCTGTATTTCTGAAGTTATGAAATTTTAGTCAAAATAAAAAAATTTAAGACCTTGCAATCAGCCTCAACCAAACAATGTCCGATGCACCAAATAAGCACAATCCAAATGAAATCAAACCTGGTGCATCAAATACAGTAGACTCCAGGACAGGCCAAGAGGTTGGGTCAAGTTTGACAGAGAAACAAACCCCTAAAATTACAGCTGTCTTTGTGTTTCCTACGACCCTGTATGAAGAAACAGACCCGTGACGACTACTTCAATGAGAACCCTCAATGATCAATCTTGAATATCGTAAGTTTCCTAATCGCACCATGCTTCTAGTTCTTAAGAAGAAGAAAAAATCCAATGTAAAGGACAGGACCAAAAATGATACAAAATTACCACCTAAGGTTCACAAGCCAGGCTTTGAGTTACCACTTCTTAAAATCAGTAAGTCAGCACATTTTCCCATTGAAAGAGTCACTAGCATTAATTGTTCACACACACAGACAAACACGCAGATTAAAAAAAATTAAGAAATATATATATAACAAGAAGACAAACACATAAAGTACGTGTAAGGAAGCCTAAAAATTTAGTAGTTTAGGAAAACATATCTTGCAAAAACTCGCGAATCTGACATAGAATGCACAGTTGCACTCCTAACCAGAAACGTCTCAATGCATTAATGTTGTCCTACCAGGTTTAGTTAAAGCATTCCTCATATAAATTCCAGAAGTATCAGATAAAAAATCATGCATCAGTTTGACAGCACAAATAACAACCACCTTGCTTTGTGGACTTCGACTCAACTTGCATATCAAATAAGATGTTATTCCATCTTAATGATTTTATTCTCCCCTTAATACTCCCAATACAATGACGAAAAGTCATAAATAAACAAGAATGCTTCAAAGACACAATCCACACCTTTGTGGCCCATAAAGTACAGCCTAAAGAGGTAAAAATAAGCCTCTTACTGAGTATATATATACACAATCAAAGCAATTTGTGCCTCCACAGGCCCACAAAAGCCCCCTTAATACCAGTAAGCGCTTTCACTTGTTCCAGTAGGTGAAATGGTCATGCATTCACTGTGATGGATACTAATAGGCTGTAGCCTTCGCCAAAAAAAAAAAAAAAACAAAACAAAGGAAGACACCCTGTGAGCACCAACTACAAGGGCTACTAAGTTGTACATAAGAGCAGAAGAATAACCTAATTTATCCCACCCGCTTTTTAGGACATCTATGCTGCATGCACATGGCTACAGGCATTGGAATCAAAAAACCAATGTAGAAAGTCAGATTTTGCACATTAATAAATATAGAATTCTTATACACAACAATAAAATGTTGTCATGTTATCATGACCATGAACAAATCCCGCATACCTTATTACCTGGCTAAAGTGTACATGAAACAAAGCCAATATAAGTCACACAAGATCAATTTCAGTAGATATTAAAATGTACTATAAAAGGAAAATATGGTAATAAACTATCATATAAACATCCAGTCCTCACAGCACACAAGAATTGCTAATTTACCACCCTTCTAAGCATCATTGATAAAAGAATATACTAAAGTACAAAACATATATGGTGAAAAACTAAGAAAGATAATTTAAGGAGAATCACCCCATTGTTGGTCGACTATTTGGGTCAGGATGCAGCAGCCACAAGCAAAATGAAGCTTCTTTGGGCCACTTCAGCAGTAACTGAGGAGGAAGAACTCTATGTCTCATACTAGACATTGTTCTACTCTTTTCTTCTCTTGACGTAACTGCGCAGAATAACTGATCACAAATAATATTCACATCAGTTAATGGATAAAAACGATTAGCACAATAACAGCTACAAACGTCAAAATGAAGCCTAAAATACTGGGAATTAGAAGAAAATAACACAAGAAAACAGTTGTGAAAACTCAATGCATCTCAAAATATTTATAAGGTGGCATCATTTATGTTACAAACCTCAAAAAGGAGGACCCCCAATCTATAAATGTCAGAAGCACAGCAGCTTGGAGCGCCAGCAACTTCTTCGGGACTAGTGTACCAACTGCACTCCATAAGCAATATCTGTTTCAATGGAAATGCTTGCTTCTTTTCTTCATTTTCTTCTCCACTCCTGCTATCTTTGATTTCTCTCCGCTCGACAAATGATACACACGTTGCATAGACTGGATTCGACTGCAAAGCGCAACTGGTTTCAGATTCCATCTGGGAAGCATTTGCTGGAGTTACCTCGGGTCTTGTGTCTTCACTTCTTAACGCGATTCCTTGCCGATGCGAGTCTTTTGGCAAGAGCGAGGATGACCCTTTCACCTCCAGAGTCTGGTTGTTCATCCCATCCTCGAGAGAATCAGAACCCGAGTCGGAACAAGACGCAGATTCAATGAAGGAAACATGATTGAAAGAGGACATGACGAAGCACGACGGCCGCACATTATGAACAACAATTCCTTGGGAGTGTGCCATGTTAACTATCTCCACTATCTGCCTGAATATGTGCAAGCATTCAAATGCATCAACCGATCTTTCTGGTTTATCCAGCCACTGCCTCAAGCTCACATCACCCCATTCTATAGCTCGAACAAAAGGGTCGGCCGCGACCTCATCCTCACAAACCCCAGAAAAGTCAACCTGGGTTTTGAAGTGATCAGTGTGAGCCAGAACAATTCGATTGCTCTCCTCTCCCTCCGGTATAAGCCCAGATTCACGTGATTCGTCTCCTGAAAAGCTGATTCTGTTGGCACGAATCAACCTACTTAAGCCCCTAGAACTTTCCGACTTGTGCCAACCAGACTCGGACGAACCCTCCATTGTCATCCACCTATGGGTGCTGCATGAAGCCCAGCACATACAGAACCAAGAAAAGGGGCAATTCTCTCACTTCTACAGTATTCTCTCACTCCTACCATCACCATTGTGAATCAAAAATGCATTTCGGCGGCCAAAAGCAGGCGACGTAAATAAGCAACTGGATTAAGCCAAACACCTCAGGCCCCTCAACACGAAAACAAATCCCTGCCCAACACAAAGATGATTTATATCAAACTTTTCTTCCAATCGAGAAACATAAATCAACTCTTGAGCATGCAAGTTAAGGTTCAACTCTCTCTGGAAAGAAACCCACTAAATAATGATTAAAAATATATCTATCAGAAAGAGAGTATCAGAACCACCACTAGAGGAACTGATGCCGCTGTCTCGTTACTGCACTGCACCAGACCAGACTTGAGACGCAGACCACAAACTACATATCAAAACTATATTTCATTCATTACACTGCACTTCCCACGACAAAGCCTCCACAGCCTCATAAATTCCCAACATTTTTTTCTCCACAAAAATACAAACAAATATCTCCTAATCTCCCCACCGAAAAACCAACCGTGTGAAAAATACAAAAACCATTTGCCTGTAATTCCTACGCTCTTTTCTTTTGAATCCTCGTTGGTTCTCACCCATTACTTTATTTGCTTCTTTGGAGTCCTTTCCTCTTCCCCATTATCTCTCCCACTTTATTCCAGGTGAACTACGTGGCGCCTCCATATCCTCTAGCTCCGACCGGTGCCAGAGCCCCCACCAGAGTAAATTCAATTTCTTGTGGGCCATCTATGAAAATCAATAACTATGGCACTGTTCCTCAGCTTCCCAAAGAGAGAGAATCCCGGATTAAGGCAAAAACGGGCGATTAATTTCCAATTAAAGCCGAGAGCGATCTTTGCCGATAATACCGAATATTATATAGGATATAGCGATTTTTCAGAATGGAAAAATCCAGTAACGTAATAGAATATTAATTTCAACGATTTGATTGCAACCCAAAAACCCAGAAATAACTTAAAATATTCAGTTGCGTTTGGGCATTTCCCATTTTGGAAAAAAAGTATCATGATTAGGTCACAATCAGAATGTTATCTAGTAAGCAATATATAAATAGGAGATATCCGTCAACAATGCAACTATTATCCCTTCGCGGACTATTAGTCTAGTCTGAGCAATCCACACGACGACAACAATAGACGAGTAAAACGATTAAAACTTCTGGTTTCTGTATGAATTTGGAGTTTTAGGGAATGAACGAACAGACCCAACATAGTGCGCGTGAAGAGAAGTGATAGTATGAAACTTGGAAGTAGGTTGAGGAGAGTACGAAAGTAGAAGTTAGGGTTTAACAAATCGGATATTCGTAAAGATGATCGGTGAAACCAAGCATATGAGAGATTAAACTTGAACATTGAGAACTCGAGCATGGTTAGTTGGAGATTTACAAGGAGAGAAACAGTTGAGTTACGGCAGGATATGCTGACAGTTAGCACTGTGCCCCGGGGCCTTCTCTGTCTCTTTCTACTTCTTCCTTTTTCTCCCCAATTTTATTTTCATCTCTATTCCTATTTTTATTTTATTTTGTTTTTTTTAGACACTCTTCTTTTTCCTAAAACCAGTTAATGCAAAAATAATATTATGTGGGTGCAGGGAAGAACAATTTTGGACATTTGATTTCCATCGAGTGAATTTGAATAAATTTAAATATAATTTTATATAATATCCTATTTAAATCCAATACTACCTTATAAGTATTTGAAAGCATGAATTTTGAATTATGAATTGAGATTTCAATAGATTTAAACAAATTTCAATACACGTTTATATTGCATCTTATACAAATTTAATATATATAATTTTAAATTAAAGGTCTCTTCAAATATAGGGTTAGTTTAATTGGAAAAAACGTTATTATTCTTTTATGCTCTAATATCTTAGATACAAGTCAATACCATGCAATCTCGATAAAAGATGAATCAGTGTATGTTAAGTGCATTTATTTATTTTTTTCCATTATATCTATTTTTTTAATTAACACTCCAAAGTTAATTAAAGATTATTTTAAAGTAGTATTTATAAGATAATAGTACTTCAAGATTATCTTATATGGATCCTCAATGGTCAATTACATCGAGGATTATTTCAACCCCACTGAGCATGAATAACTCTTTGTCAATTGTAGACTATGTACAAATTTATAAGGATTCAAAACCCACCTATCGACTATAAAAGTAACATTAATCTTGGAAGTGAACTTACCCGGTCTATTCCACGTGCTTGAATCCTTACGTTGAGACTTGGATGACCGAAAAAAAAGGTTAAAAAAATACTTGATTTGGATGTGAATATGTTTTCCAATACAAAGGTAATGATTGACCAAATTATTTATAAATGATCATAAAGGCATCACAACATGTATTCATAATATAACCAATACATAGTTTCATGTTTGCGTCTCATCTTATCTTCTTTTCTCTCCTCTGCCCCTCAATTATATAGGGTACTCACCTCTTTGTATATTGTTTATGTGATAATGTTTTAATATGAAACATGTGACAAAAAGTCTCACTCATCTTATGATTGATGCAAACAAAAATAAAACTTATTAAAGAATCAATTTGTCACATATAAAATCTAAAACTGGAATAATATGAAGATCTTCAAGATTCAACTATTAAGAAAAAAATGTAGTAGGTTTTGAATTTGAAGTGGTAAGAAAAGAAGAATGAGATCATCTAAATTCCTTTAATCCAATGGTAATGGTTGATAAAAAAATTATCTCTCTCTCTCTCTCTCTCTCTCTCTCTCCCTACCAATTCTAATATGAGTCCAATCACCTCCCCCACCTTGCTCTTTCCTTCTACAATTCCTGCTTTTCAAAGGTTCCCTTTCTCTTTCTCCTATTTTGCAAGGACACCCTGTGCCTAGTCCAATTCCTTGGGAAGGGTGACGCCCACTCCAATATTGCTTCCATACCCAAATTTTCAATTTGTTTTAAAATAATAAATTTAATAATAAAAAGAAACAATTATGGGTGGCTTGCTTGTGCCCTGAGTTTGGAATCGCACCATAGTGTCCAAAATGACACGACGGTGGCTGGGGTCCTTATAAAAAAAAAATTATTACATAATCAAAGACAGTAAAAAAATTTATGTCACATTCAAAGAAAATCAATTTAATTATATTTACACCAAAATAATAATTTTAGTTTTAAAAAAGGCTAAGTTCTATTTGGATTAAAAAAATTATTTAATAAAAAAAAAAAACAAAGAAATTGATGTTTTGTTCTATGCTACTCTATATCAAATATTATTAAAAAAAAATTTTTTTGTTAATGCGATTAAGAAATAACAGAAAACCAAATGTTAATCAGGAATAAGTTAAAATTTTTTTTATTAACTTGTTAAGCATTTAATTTTTTTTATAGCCATTCATCCTTTTCTTCACACTTTAATATAAAGAGAGAGAAATATTGAGGTAAAACTCAAATGTATGTAATTATGTTGGGGAAGCAAATCAAAGATAATCTCAATAAATTAATCTTTAGAACCTCCATATTTCCAACTTAGTTCCGCTAAAAATGGATTCGAAATTGAAATCATAATTGAAATTCATATGAATCAAAAACAGATCGGACTGATTTCCTCTCAAACTTAGTTCGGTAGAGAATTGAAATCATATTGCACTATAGTATTAGGTATATATAGTCATAAGAATCAAAATAAGTCTAGTTTATCGATTATGCTTCTATATAGTGCAACAAACTCATAAAATTAATCAATAATGAATAATAATAATTTATTCTTTATAACAATATCATGATCATCATGCATATGATTATTTGATTATATTTTTCGCATACTATATTTTATTATATTTTTTGTTATAGTATTAAGTATTCTTTTGTACATAAAATCATTATTAAATTTTATATTATATGTTTATAGCCAATGATTTTAATAGTTTTATTTATTTTTTCTAAGATTAAATGATAATATAATAAATCAATAACCATATCACGATTATATCTAGTGTTTTATTAGAAATTATTCTATTATTTTTATGTTTTATAATAATATTATGTTATTCCATAATAATAAATGTTAATAATAAGGACTATGATTTTTTACATTAAAATATATTATTATATTTATATTAATTTATATGTAATGATATCATAGCCATGTGCTTATTGTCACCCTAACCTTATATTTTATATATTTACCACATTGGCATTGGATCCCTAACTTTTTGATTCTTTGAAGGTTGATTTTGTTAAATAGGAATGTACAAAATAAAAGAAGATCAGGATGCATGCATGTACATTGTGTAGGTCAAATTTAATGGTTGCCTACTATTGGAACAGAAGAAAGACTGTCTTGTCTATCTGCCCACATTTTTAAAAAAAATAATTAATTAATTAATGATTAATTGAATAATGCTATTACATGATTGATAAATATTCAAAAAAAAAAACCCATATTGGTCACTAAAATTAGTCCCTTGTACAACAATATTGTTAATTTAGTGATGTTAATTAGCCTTGACAAGTTTGTAAATTAGTACACGGTACGGACATGGTGCTCGTTTTATATCTATACAAATTAATAATCGCTCATATTTGATATATGAAATATATATAATTTAAAATAGTACTAAGTCAAATTTGAGATATTATACTTATATAATTATCAAGAAAATTGGGACTGCCTATGTTGATTATGTATTATTGACACAATTTGGATGTGAATATCTTTGTCGAAAAAAACTATTAAAGGATAATTAGACTCTTTGACTTGGCCTATATTTTTTATAAAATGACCAACCTGTATCCTTGAGGAACATGCTTGGGGCATCATTTGCATCATGATTTGATTAATTAAGAAACTGTTTAGGTTAGGAATTAGATCTAAATTTGAAATAATATTGCTAAGAAAGAAGAATGCAACCAATATCATCTAAATTCCCTTAATACAAGGATAATTATCACGGCCCGAAAATTCTGCTATATACATATATATATTTTTCTTTTCATATAAAATAAGTCTGCTTTGACACCAAACTATATTGTCCCGATCCCGAAGTGGGGTAATGGGTAAACCTGATTATAAACCAGTCCATGAACTAAATAGCGGAAACATACATAAAAAAACTCATATGTAATACCAAAGTTATACAACCATCCATCAACATATAAGTATCTTCCCATACACATATTTACAACCCATAGCGTACAAAACATCACTGTATAAATATCAGAACTCACAGACACTTACTTTCAACAATATTATTTAAAACCTACCCCAAAGCTGTGATAACCCAAAAATATATATATGATTAAAGTACAATAATAATAAAATAATAAAAATGGTCATTTAGTTAATATCAATACAGAAGTGTTTTTCTGTAGGATCTTGATTTCATGTTTGATGCCTAAGAAAGACCTTGTCTAAGCGAGTGCTCAGAGACCATTGCGGTTCAGTCGCTCCCTAGAGGTCGGCCTGGTCAAAATGGAATTTCATAGGATAAACAGGATAGACACTGTTTGTACACGTAAATAAGCATATATACACAAAATAGTGTTTTGACAAACATAATTTGTAGAAATACATAATAAGATGATAATAATATAGGTATCATATGTAGGGCCCACAAGACTATGTGTGGTCCACATGAGTTCCGGAGCCACAAAACACTGTTTATATACGTAAATAAGTACATAAAATAATGTTTTGACTGATATAATTTGTAAAAATATATGATAAAATAATAATAATATAGGTATCCTATGCGGGTCCCACAAGACTGTGTGGGGCCCACATGAGTCACGAAGCCGTATGGAGGTTTACACAAGTCTTAAAGCTATGTAGGATGCATAAAATCGTATAGGAGTTATTCGAGTTACGTAGGATCCATTCGGGTCTCGAAGTTGTGTGGGGCCCACCAGACCGTGTGGGGCCCACATGAGTTTTCAAAATTCAAATTTAATTCTTATTCAAAAATAAATAATAAAAATAAATAAATACTAAAAATGGCTCAAAATTAATAACAATGATAATAATAATAATGATTAAGAAAAATAATAAAATAGTAAAATAATTAATTAACTAATTGATTAATTAATTAGGTAAGTGATTAATTAAAAATTTATTTAATGGAAATGGTGGCAAGCACTCCCACATGGCCTCCATCCCCATCTCATACTCAACCCATACCTTGCCCATCCCTTGGCCATTCTTTAATTTTTAAAAATTATAATTTCACCCATCTCCCCACACTTTTATAAATTTCATTTCTTCCCCAAAATTTTTCTATAAATAGGGAGCTCTCAACCTTCATTTTTCACAACAATTTTTCAAGGAAGAGAAGGATTAGTGAGTGAAAGAAATTGTGGTGAAGAGAGAATTTTTGAGTAAATTCTCAATCACCCACTCTTTCCGATCTCATTTCTTAAAGATAGTTATTGTGTTCGCAGCACACGGTAAAAGAAGAAGGTAAGTAAATTTTGATTATATTAGTTTTTTTTTTATTTAAAATTCATACCCGAGTTTATTTTATAAGTAAATTTCAATTATGTTAATTAGTTTCACAAAATTTCCATAAGTTTATTTTTACGCATATTTAATTACACCAGTTCTATCTTTAATATACTTGCATCTATTTTTGGGTTAAGAAATGTTCTAATCCCCTCGGGTAAATTTTCAGCATTTCTTTCTATTCAAAAATAAAATTATATATATTTTTAACACAAAAATTGTGTGGCATGAGTTTATTTCTACATTGCATTTTTTTATAAAAATATGAGTAAATATGAGATTTTTATGATATTATTTTTAATTGCATAAATTATAATAAGATGATTTTAAAACCCCTTATGGCAACGAAAGTTCAAAGTTACAGATGCTCGGTACCGCAGCTTAAAGTTTATACGGATCAGAGTGCACCCACACTGTTTACAGAGTAGTTATTTATGTTAGTGGATTTCTCCTGAGTACACACCTGGTTCCGAATCAAGACTTAATAAGGAAAATCTCACTTAAAGTTTATGTACGTTGATTTAGTTTGGTCGGCCAACCAGCTAAGTCCAGTCTTCGGACCGCACAACCCAGTCATGGGGGTAAACATGACTTACGGCAAACAGGCCTAAGGGTGGTTTTTATAATATATGTTTATACATATTTAATTACGTGTACAAGTTACTGATGATTTGAAGGAAAAGTATAAGTTTACGTAAAAAGGATCATTCTGGTGCTTAAATGACGATTTAAGGAAAACGTATAAGGAAAAGTATATGTATGTTTATCATTAAATATTTTTTACAGTTTTAAAGTTAAAAGTTTAATTTAGCAGTTATAATATATGATTATAAAAATTTACTGTTGAAATTGATGACAAAAGTTTTATGCAGAAATTTTTAAATTTATATTTATTCTAAAAGCAGTCTTGAAGTTATAGTATTAAATATTGTTTTACGAAATTCTTTAGAAGCTCATTTTAGCCACACACTAATAATAATCTTATTTACTTACTGAGCGTCGTCTCACCTCAATCATATTTTATTTCAGATAACTCTGAAGGACATGTCAGAAATCAGGCTTAGCAAGCATGCGGGTGGGGATTAGAAAAATAAAGATTGATTAGAAATATTAGTATGGTTTCAGATATTTATGTTTGTGTAATTTTTCTTCTTTTGAAATAAATGATTGTAATATGGAATATTAGCGCTCTAGTTTAAATCAAATTGAGTTTATTTTACTTCCGCTGTAAATGAGTAGTAAAAAGTTAATATCTCAGGCCCCTCAGGGTCGGGGTGTTATAGAAGCACTCTAACCTTGATTCATCGTATTTCCTGAAATGTTTAAATTCTAGAAGTGAGACACCTTTTTGTAAGAAGGAATATATTATTATCAGTGTGTGGCAATATAAGTTTTAGTGTTCCAAATATACAACCATTATTGACCTTTTCTTTCACTGAGAAATCACATAAAACTGTAAACACGTATATACATATATATTTCAAAATGCATACTTTCCTTTCTCATTATACTTTGTATGAGACAAAACTCTATATAAGTAAATACACATATATGCATAGAAGAACTGCCCTGGATGGATAAACAACAACGTCATGAATTAACCCCGCATGATCCGGGTTGTGGAGCCTGTAGGTTGGACCTAGCCATGGTTGGCTTAACTAGATTAGGTCAATTGTATCTGTATCTGTATCTATATCTGTATCTGTAACTATGAGTACGATTTACCTACCCAACAAGTCTAGACTCCAGGGGGTAACTCTACACTTCAATGGCACAATCGACTGTATCCCACCAACACTCTATCTAAGAAGTGTGGCTGCATTGGTGTAGAGACTCGGAAAAATAATAGCAATAAAATAATAAAGGAAAAGAAAAGAAGGAAAAGGAATTTTATTAAGGAGCATCAGTAGGAGTTCGTAGACGAACCCAGGGTTTTCGATGACGAAGGTCTTTCTAGATCTCGTTGACGAAGGACACGTGTTCATCGACGAAAAGATACCGAGAGCAAGTAGTTCAGTTTAGTAAAGGTTTGTCGATGAACCCTCCATCTTCGTTAACGAACACCCTTCTGTGGTTCGTTGACGAGTACACATGTCTCGTCGACGAAGCCACATGGCCAATAGTGTTACGCCCCAAACCCAAAAATGGGCCCTAGGGTGTGATTTAGTAACCTAACCTATCCCTGATGAATCATACAACCATCCATGATACTACACGATATAAGGGTCTGACCCCGTAGGGTTCACATATACCCTATCCACAATCACATACACAATATACAGTGGAATAATTCAACCTATTACATCATAATACCGTACCAGAGTTTATACAAAATAGGATCTAATTCCCAAAATACATAACATACCTCGGGTGTCTATATTACCCAAAATGACAACCCGGCCAAAGATCAGTACTTACAAAAGTACTTCTACAAAGCTAACCAACAACCACACTCCTGAAACGCTAGGACGCTAGTGTCGGCTACTCGAAGGACCTGAATAACATTTGTATGATAGGGGTGAGACACCTCTCAGTAATGGAGAAATAGGTTATATCAATGTGTGGATACATGAGTGTTATTTCAATAGTAAAACATAAACATTTCACAATTCCAATGTTTTCACAATACAGTTCTAGTATACATTTAACCAAAACACCTCGGTCTAGTGTCATCACACTCTTCGGCCTAAGCCGGCCGCACGACACGGTGCCCTCAGTAACCTGGCGTAGCATAAGCCCCACAACGTTCAACCAGTGCAAACATGGTGCAATCTCACACCCTTCGGTGACCAACCGGAATCATAGGTGGTATTTCACACCCTTGGCCTCAAGCCAGATATCTGAGCCTATGGTAGTTAACCAACTCGGCTGCCTACGGTATTATTCCGGCACACCTCATATTTTAGCCTTCGGTAGTTACCTGGCACGCTTCGATTGTCCTAGGCCTTCGGTTTTATCCTAACTCGACATTTTCACAAAACCTGGAACATTTTGGAACTCCCGTTCCTGTATCTCATTTCAATTACTCAAAGCCTACGGTAGTTAACCTGCACGTTTTTCACAAAACACATCATTCCATATATCAGCTCATTCCACACTTATTTGGGTATACAAATAATCTTATAACAGATAATTCAAAAATAAAGTTTAACATAATCAAAGGTATGGTCATTTCTATATTACCATTTAACCAAATATACGATTTTTCAACAAAAATGGAGACGATACCCGAAACACCCAATTTTTCCCAAAAAAACTATAGCCTGAAAATCTCGTAATTTCACCTAATAGATTTTTCCAAATAAGTAACCAAAACATTCATAGAATCGTAAACCATAGTTTTACCAATTCATATTTCACAAAATAGCTAATATAAATAGAAGCCCCTTGCCTTATCCCAAAAACCAAAACACGAACTTAATCGGTTTAAAACAATGACACAGATCCCCAAAACCTAAAAACTGAAGAACAATACTTCAATATAATCTCAACCACTACAGATCTACCAAATTGAAAATAAAATCAGACCTTTACCTCGATTTTGGAACAAAACTCGAAAATCCTTGAAACGATGATTCGATCCGCTATAAACGTAGAGATTCTTCTCCTGATCCACATGGTAACGTCGGATCATTGATTCGAGTAACAAACAACCCAAAACCTTAGAGAGAGAGAGAGAGAGAAAGCCTCCTCAGAATTCTAGAGAGAGAGAGAGAGAGAGAGAGAGAATCTTTGATTTCTTAGCAACTAAGCAATGAATAGGATATTTATAACTTGGTTGACCCAGCCAACCTCATCGATGAGATGGCGCCTTCGTCGATGAGCAAAAGAAGGGTGCTCGTCGACGACGGAGTTGCCTCGTCGACGAGCCTAAGATTTGAGAATTTCCCAAAATTCCTTGGTATCTCTTCGTCAATGAGCTCTGAATTTCATCGCTGGTCCACTAAAGAGACTTTGTTGACGACAGAATAAGCCTCGTCGACAAGCCCTACTGATTTTTCCTTTTGAAATCCCTTCTTCTTTCTTATTTATTTAATCTACATTTCTCGGGTCAGGTTCTTACAAGCCATCTATAAATACGATCAGATCAAATTTTCAGCGAGGAAATCAATTTCTCTATCATTTTCTCTCTCTACTTCGGCCCCATCTCCTTCTCTCTTCAGATTCAGCTCCGTTTTTCCCCGTTTCGACGATCAGAAGTTACCACATTGATCGTGAAAATATTCTCTACAACTTAGTTGGAGCAGATTGTTGGTTTGGAGTTCTTGGGCACCATTTCAAAATCAAGGTAAGTGAGTTTTTTTAGGTTTTACCTGATTATTAGGTATTTCTGGACCCAGGAAATGTATTAGATATATTTATATTAGGGTTTGAGTTGATTGAACTGGAGTTAATCTGATTTCAGGATTTGGAGTTTTGAGATGCCGCACATGTAGTTTAGGATTTTAGTAGGTTTCCCAAGAAACAGGTAAGGGGATAAATTAAGTCAGGTATTTTCAGAAAAATGTATTATTCAATATTTTGTATTTAATTCTGAAATTATGTATAGCATTGGGAATACTGAGTTGAAACTGAGGAAATTTTGAAAAACATATTTAATATTATTTTGTTAGAAAATATATGTTTTCAAGCCAGATAATATGTTATAGAATAGTACTTTTTTATATGTGGCATGAGTATAGATTTTTACTGCAATTAATAGCATGTTAGAATATTTCATAAAAACATAGTACAAGCACGTTTTAACGATAATTTTTAGAAAAGTTATAAACAGTACAGAAATTATATTTTCACGTATATTATGAAATTCAGTCAATGTAGATGCCGAAACTTTCAGTCGGTGCAGATTCCGTAACTTTCAGTTTGCCTAGATGCCGTAACTTTTAGTCGGCACAGATGCCGTATTATTCAGTTGGCATAGATGCCGAGATATTCAGCTGGCACAGATGCCGTGATCAGTTTAATATGATAGTTTATACAAAAATTATGATATGACAACTTTTATTTACAAATATGTGAAAACTAGATTTTATTTCAGAAATATGAAGATGTTATTTAAGAACAGAATTATATTATGAGAAATGTATCATATGATATCAGAACTTGGATGACTTAGTTTAAAATCAGAGCACGATACCGTAGTTATCAGTTCAGGTAGTGCTACCACATATCTCAAATAAAGTGTGGGAGTTTGGATAGTCAATTGTGCATCAGAGTGGGAATAGTTTCCCCCTGACAGTTCGGACCAGGTTGGGTAAGCCAATCGTACTTACAGAATTATCAGTTTTACTTAGCATGGTAGGCTAGCCATTGCTAGGTCCCACTTACGGGCTACACAACCCATTCATGTGGGGGTAACACATGACATCAGTTAGTTATCTATCTAGGGTGTGATTTCAGTATTATGCAGATATAACAAATGATTTTTATGTATACAGATGTTATATGAAATATGATTTATACAAATTTATACAGAATAGTTTTATCAAATTTAACAAATGCAGTTGAATTATGTACTAGTTTTCCTTATTTAACAGATATAATATACCATGTTCAATATATATTTATGTGACAATGATAATCTCGTTGCCACACTGATATTAGTTTATATCCCTTACTGAGAGTTTCTAGTTTCTACACCCTCAACTCGCTGAAGATCGCCTGAGCTGCGGTTGCCATCGGGTGGTCGTATCTCAGGCGAATCGGAGCTTGAGAGTCTCTAGAATCTGCTAGGATATTTTGGTGGTTTGGCGAGTCAATATTTGGGTAAGGGCCACCGAAGCCGAAGCTGTAGTCGTAGCTGTAGTTACCGCCGCAGCCGCCAAACCATACTTCTGGAGCCTCTGCAAGGCTAGGGTTTTAGCTCTTGTGTGGACACCCAAGGAGGATTGCAAAACCTCCATGACCGCTACTTCCCTTGTAGCCTTCGCCTTCCTCATGTACTTCTCCATCTCGGCTACAATCTCATAGATTGAGAAAATACACAAAGATTTTAGAGTTAGATTCAAAGAACAGAAGAGGGATAAACAAATGGTGAAGGAAAATATAGGAAGAAGAACAACGAAGAGGGTATGCCAGAGAGTGACACAACAGAAAGAGACACAGGCAAGGCCGACCTAGCCATAAGGCGGCTGAGGTGTTCGCCTCCAAATTTTTTTTTAATGTAATAATGTATTTTTGGGCCCCCAATTTTTTTTTTAATGTAATAATGTTAGCATTATTTATTATGCTCTCTTCCCATACATTGACATTTTAGGGCCCTAAAATTTTTTTTTAATGTAATAATGTATTTTTGGGGCCCCAAATTTTTTTTTTTTAATGTAATAATGTTAACATTATTTATTATGCTCTCTTCCCATACATTGACTTCCCAACTAACAAGTAAATGAAATTATATTTTAAAATGTAAAATAAATACAATTTACTCCTTTTTTTTTCAAGTTTTATTGACTTCCCAACTAACAATTTTATTATGTTTCTAACACTCTATTACTCTTATCTCTTTTTCTCAGCCTCTCTAAAAAAACTTTCCATCTCTCACACACTCTCACTCTCATCTCTCGGCCTCTCTATGATTTTTGCTCCGGATTTTGTGTTCATCATCTTCGGGCTTCTAATTCTCTGTAATTTTCATCAACCCTAATTTTGATTTCAGTGTTTGTGTATTATTTTCATTCTGAATTCTTTTTTCTATTTTTTCTTAGATTTTGGAAGCTTTGAGGCTAGAGCATTGTATCCGGCAAGAATCTGATATCTCTAAAGTCTTGCTCGCCGATTAACTTGCAATAATAATAATAATCAGGTTATATTGTTTCAATCTATTATTTCTAAAGATTTATTAAATTTATTTTTATTTGTTTACATAATTTGTCAATTTATAGTTAGTGTTAATTTTGAAATTTGATTATGTCAACGAGAAAATATGAATCCGGATATGAAAAACGAAGAAAGAAAAAGAAAATAGAAGAATTAGTGTCATCTCAAAATGGAGTTCTTGATAAATTTATTTTTAGTTCTAAACAAAATATAAATGAACAAGATGAAAATCCTCCAAAAACGAGCAATCAATTCTAGAAATGGAATTAGAATCTAATATGATGATAGATAATAATAATAATAGTGATAAAGATAACATTGATATATAAGAAATGCTAACTAGTGATATTTCTTTTGAAAGACATTTTAAAAATATAGAAGAAGAAAAAATAAATAATGATGATAATATTTATGATCCAAAATATTGGGAAAATATAGATTTCAAATTACGAAATTTATTAGTTGAAAAAGGTCCTATTAGGGTAATGATTTAATTTTTCCAAAAGATGAAAATTCAAGACATTTTTCAAATATATATTATATTCAAAAATTATCAAATGGAGAGAAACATGATAAAAACTGGCTTATATATTCTAAAGATTTAGATAGAGTATTTTTTTTTTTTGTTGTAAGTTATTTAACCAAAAATTAAATAACCAACAACTAGCTAATAAATGGTGTAAAGATTGGAAAAATCTTAGTACTAAGCTTAAAAGTCACAAAATTAGTGAAGAACATATTTTCAATATAAGTAAATGGGCTGATTTAGAGTTAAAATTGTTAAAAAATATAACAATTGATAAAAATATGGAAGAACAAATTAACAAAGAAAAAGAACATTGGAAAAAAGTATTATTGAGAATTATTTTTGTTGTGAAAACTCTTGCTAAAAATAATTTGGCATTTCGAGGGCAAAATGAACAAATTTATCAAGAGAATAATGAGATTTTTTTAAGTTCAATTGAAATGATAGCAGAATTTGATCCAATAATGAAAGAACATATTCGACGTTTTCAACATGGTGAAATTCATAATCATTATCTTTGTCACGCCCCGAACCCGAAAATGGGACCCGGGGGTGAAAATTGTAACCTAACCTGTCCATGTATCATACAAATCATCACAGATACAGCACACTGGATGAGGGTTCGACCCCTTGGGGTTCCCAGGCACCCTAAACACATCCAATCATAATCATATACGCAGCGGAAAAAGTCATTCTATATCAACATATGCAGTACCATACCAGAGTCTATACAAGACCAGAACATGGCTCTAACAAAAATGTACAAACTGGGTACCCAAATACAACTCAAAATGACAACCCAACAAAACTACAGTCCTAACACTTACCTAAGCGCTAACGCAGTACACCGACCACTATGCTCCCTACACCAGGACACTAGTTCCAGTTACTCGAAGGACCTGTAAAAATGTACGTATAGTATGGGTGAGACACCTCTCAGTAAGGAAGAACACAAGTTATATCGGTGTGTGACATTTGAGTGTTATCATGACACAATATACAAGTAGTTGAATGCAATCTAGTACTAATTTACACAGTGCACACACGCAGGCACAGGGCTGCCATTTATACACAGCCCCGTAACAATACACACACACGATCAGTAACCCAGTGCTGTTATACCCCTCGGCCCAAAGCCGGTCCGGCATTTTGGCGTTGGCCAGTAGCCAACCCGCAAAGCATGGCGCCACCGGCACATGGCTAGTCCTCGACTCCCATGGCATCGTATTGGCGCTAACTGGTGGATCCACACCCTTCGGCCTGATCTGCCGGAATAGGCTCACGCCCTCAGATATAGAGCCGGTCACTCTTGCCTACGTGGCAGGCGATAAACACACGCCCTCGGATATTGAGCCGGACACTTTCAGTACCTGGAATCATTTTGGAATCGCGATCCTATCAGCAATTCCGGAACCGCGTTCCTATCAGCAATTTCGCATATCACACACACATGCATGCTCATATAACCAAACAAACCATACTCATTTGATAATCTAAATCATGGTTTTCCAAAAAAATACAGTTTAAACAAAGCCAAGGCACGACCATCCCAATATCACAATATAAATCACACATATACTCGGTGTTCAACAAAACCCAGGATTCAGCCCGTTGCCCCTTTTTTCCCAAAAATTGTAATAATAAAAAACTCATAGTTTTCCCTGTTAAATCCCCCCAAATGAGTAGCCAAAACACACACAAGACCGTGGACCACAGTTCCACCGAGTCCGATTTCAAAAATAATCAATATAACACAGTTTCCCCTTACCTTAACCCCGTAAGCAAATCCCGAACTCCAAGATCCCTAAACAGCGAACCGAATTTCAAAACCTACAAATCACAGTACAGAATATGTTCACAAGATAGTTACCTACAAATCTACCAGATCAGAATTGAAAATCGAGCCTTACCTCAATTTTACGCTGAAACCCGAAAATCTCCGAAACGAGATTCCAATCCATAGAAGTTGTAGAGAATCCTTCTGCGATCCTCGTGGTAGCTTCCGTTTTCCAATTCCGTCAACGATCGGCGAAGAATTCTAGAGAGAAGGAGTAGGGAGAGGTTTAGAGAGAGAGAGAGAGAGAGAGAGAGAGAGAGATATTTAAGATTTCTTAATGAGGAAGCAAAGGAAATTTCCTTTTATAGCCCTTTAACCCAAAAATTTCCAATTTTGCCCCTCTCTTAATATTTAAATCCATTTTTATATTTTGGGTTCTTACAATCTCCCCTCCTTACAAAAATTTCGTCTTCGAAATTTGCCATCTCTTATTCCCAGATTCATACATACAATCAAATACATAGACACAACTCAAGAGTGAACTGACGATCATCACAGCACAGTCCCATCATACACATACACATACACATAGACACAACTCAAGAGCAAACTGGCGATCATCACAGCACATTCCCATCATACACATACACATACATACCCTCACTTATGGCGGAGGAATACCATGGTTACATATACAACAGTCTCAGGAGTTCACAATACTCACACTCCTGACGACTAACCACCTATCCCAACTCATAGTAGGATCATGTAAAAGTGCTCAAAATAACTGTGGATACTTTCGGCGTATTTCCGTTTCCAGTTCCTAAGAAGCTTCCTAAACCTCGTGGTTTCGCCACAATACCTTCACTAATGGTATCTCTCTGGTATGAAGCTTCTGAACTTTATGGTCCAAAACCTGAACAGGTATCTCCTCATACGCTAAAGTATCCCCAATTTCCAACTCATCATAACTAATCACATGTGAAGGATCCAACATGTACCTCCTCAACATGGAGACGTGAAACATATCATGGACTCTCGAAAGTGCTGGAGGTAATGCAACTCTGTAGGCTACTGGACCCACTCGTTCAAGTACCTCGAATGGTCCAATATACCTCTAGCTCAGCTTGCCCTTCCTGCCGAATCTCATCACTCCTTTCATCGAAGTAATACGCAGAAATACCTTACCTCCCACTTCAAACTCTAACTCACGATGGCGAACATCTGTATAACTCTTCTGCCGACTCTGAGCCGATTTAATCCTCTCCCGGATCAAACCCACCTTCTTAGACACCTGCTGCACAAGTTCAGGTCCTAATAGCTGACGTTCACCAACTTCATCCCAACACAAAGGAGATCGACACCTTCGACCATACAAAGCCTCGAACGGTGCCATCCCGATACTAGATTGGAAGTTGTTGTTATAAGCAAACTCCACAAGTGGCATAAACTGTATCCAGCTACCACCGAAGTCTAACACACAAGCTCGCAACATATCTTCCAATATCTGTATCGTCCTCTCCGACTGTCCATCAGTCTGGGGGTGGAACGCTGTATTGAAAGTAAGTTTCGTCCCCAATGCCTCTTGCAAGCTCATCCAGAATCGGGAAGTAAACCTTAAGTCCCAATTTGATACTATGGACACCGGTATCCCGTGCATTCTCACAATCTCATGCACGTACAAATCTACTAGCCTACTCAAAGGATAACTAACTTTCATCGGTATGAAATGAGCAGATTTCATCAATCTATCCACGATCACCCAAATAGCATTCTGCCCGTGAAGCACTGGTGGCAAACCGGTCACAAAATCCATGGAAATATGCTCCCATTTCCACACCGAAATAGACAAAGGCTGCAACGGCCTTGCCGGCCTCTGATGTTCAGCTTTCACCTACTGACACGTCAAACACTACTCCACGAACTGAGCAATCTGCCTCTTCATACCAGACCACCAGAAGGTCTCGCGCAAGTCCTGATACATCTTCGTACTACCAGGATGTACCGTAAACATAGAACGATGCGCCTCCTCTAGAATCATTCTTCTGATCTCATCATCATTTTGAACACACAGTCTGGTCTCAAACCTCAGCACACCTCCCTTAAAGATGTTAAACTCTATAGTTAGTCCCTGTTGTACCTTTTCCAAAACCTATGCCAACTCTGCATCACTAGCCTACGCGGCTTTTATACACTCAAACAAAGTCGGTTGGACCACCAAACCAGCAAGATAAGTCTGATGATCACCCACCACCAACTCTATACCTGAGCTCTCCAAATCCCATCTGATGTGACACTGAGTTACAACCGTAGATACAGCC
The DNA here is from genome assembly GCF_029873635.1 of Malania oleifera. Lineage (NCBI taxonomy): Eukaryota > Viridiplantae > Streptophyta > Magnoliopsida > Santalales > Ximeniaceae > Malania > Malania oleifera. Next base: position 134,974,978 of record NC_080417.1, read on the forward strand.
GTAGGCCCTAACTTCCAACTCAACGCATTAGCTATCATATTAGTCTTCCCCGGGTGATAACTAATCGTGCAATCGTAGTCTTTAATCAATTCAAGCCACCACCTCTACCTCATATTCAACTCTTTCTGCATAAAGAAATACCCGAGGCTCTTATGGTCAGTGAAGATCTCACACTGCACCCCGTACAAATAGTGTCGCCAGATCTTCAGTGCATACACAACAGCAGCCAACTCCAGATCATGCGTAGGTTAATTCTTCTCATACTCTTTCAATTGCCGAGAAGCATACGCCATAACCTTACCCTGCTGTATAAGCACACATCCCAAGCCCTTTAGAGACGCGTCGCTATAAATCACAAATCCACCATCCCTTGAAGGAATGGTCAATACTGGAGCAGTAACCAGCCGATGCTTCAACTCCTGAAAGCACTGCTCGCAATCACTGGTCCACTCAAATTGCTCTCCCTTCCTGGTCAATCGTGTTAGAGGTCCAGATAATTTAGAGAAACCCTGTACGAACCGATGATAATAACTCGCCAGTCCTAGAAAACTCCGAACCTCTTGCACATTCTTCAGCCCTACCCAGTCAACCACAACTTCAATCTTACTAGGGTCAGCTGATATACCATCCCCAGTAACCACATGGCCTAAAAATGCAATCTGACTCAACCAGAATCCACACTTCTTCAGCTTAGCATACAACTTCTTCTCCCACAGAATCTGTAGCACTAACCTCAAATCTTTCACGTGCTCTTCCGTACTCCTCGAGTACACCAGAATATCATCAATGAATACCACTACGAATCGATTTAGGTACTCATGGAAAACCCTGTTCATCAGATCCATGAACACCGCTGGAGCATTCGTCAACCCAAAAGGCATGACTAAAAACTTGTAGTGGCCATATCTAGTTCGGAAAGCCGTCTTCGCTACATCCTCCACTCTAACCCTCACCTGATGATATCCTGACCACAAGTCGATCTTCGAAAAGACCCGCGTCCCCTGCAACTGGTCAAAAAGATCATCTATACGAGGTAACGGATAGCGATTTTTCACAGTCACCTTATTAATCTCACGGTAATCAATGCACATCCACAATGACCCGTCCTTCTTCTTCACAAATAGTACTGGAGCTCCCCAGGGCGAAACACTAGGTCGAATGAATCTCCTATCTAGTAATTCCTGCAACTGCTCCTTCAACTCCCGAAGTTCTGCTGGAGCCATCCAGTGCAAGGCTTTAGAGATCAGCGCCTTACCAGGTAGCAACTCTATCGCAAACTCCACCTCACGATCTGGAGGTAAACCGGGTAAATCATCTAAAAATTCATTCGGGAATTCGCTGACTACCCGAATGTCCTCGAGTCTTAACTCATCCCGCGGCGGTTCCTTCAAACAAGCTTGGTACCCCTGACATCCGTCCAAGAGTAGCCTCCTCGCCTGTAGTGCCGACAGAATCTGTGGCACTGAACGCACACACGATCCCAAGAACTCATACTCCTGCTCCCCAGGAGGTCTGAAAACTACCACCTTTCTACGACAATCGATCACAGCATAACTAGAGAACAACCAATCCATCCCCAGAATGATATCAAACCCCGACATGTCATATACCATAAGATTCCCCGGTAGCAGCTTTCCCTAAATTTCCACTAGATAGTCTACCAACATCTTCCTACAGAAAGATACACTCCCAGATGGCGTAATAACAGATAACACCTCATTTATATCTCGAGTCTCAACCCCACACCGTCCCACAAATTCATAGACACAAAGGAATGGGTTGCACCCGAATCAAACAAAATAGAAGCTTTATTCGAAAGCAATAACAAGGTACATGTCACCACATTACCTACATGCTCAGCGTCCGCTGGAGTAAGAGAGTATACTCTGGCCGGAGCTGTATTCGTCTGAGCAGTTCCCCGGGGTATCTGATTACCTCTCAGTCCCTACTAACTGCAGACACGTCTCGCCTCGGTGCTCGACAATCACGAGACATGTGGCCTAGCTGACCATAGCTGTAGCAACTACCCCCAAATGACCGACACTCTCCCTCCTGCCACCTGTGACATCTGGTACAACGACCACCGGTCTGACTCGTATGAGAGTCCTAGCGCTCGGTATTCTAGCGGTAACCCGAGCCCTTGCTCCTCTTCTTCCACGATCCCTGACGAGGTCCTGTCTGAGAACCAGAAGGTACTGTCCTCTTCCTCGATACCTGATTCGCCTCATCCTCTCGAATACCACTCTCGATCACCATGACCTTATCCACCAATACCAAGAACTCGCGGATCTAAAGCATACCCACCAGTCTACGGATATCCTTCCTCAAACCCTTCTCGAACCTTCTAGTCTTCTCATACTCGCTCGAGATCATACATGGTGCAAAATGAGATAGCTCTATGTATCGAGTCGCATACCCCTGCACCGTCAAACTCCCCTGCGTCAGAGCAGAAAACTCATCTGCCTTCGCATCATGTACTGAAGCCGAGAAGTATCTATCAAAGAAAACCTCCTTGAAACGGCTCCATGTTATCTCCTCAGGACCAGCTCTCTGCCTCTCCAGCAGACTCACCGCAATCCACCATCGACTCGCCTCCCCAGACAGCTGGAGAATAGCATAGAGGACTCGTTGCCTATCCATGCAGTGCAGAACTCCTAGAATCCTCTCAGTCTTCTCCATCCAATCCTCTGCTGTCATCGGGTCAAGTCCTTTAGAGAACGTCGGAGGATGCATGCGTGTGAACCTCTCAATGGTGCACCCAACAGTAGTAGGAGAGCGCTTGCATCTCCTCACACTCCGCCCGATCTTTCGAAATACCTGCCTCGTCAAACCTCGAGGCACAGAAGGGGACTCATCACTCGCAGTCTCCTCGGAGCCACTTCCCAGATTATTATCCTTGGGCTCTATTCTGCAACACAATAGGAATCTATCAATATCCCTATAACACATACAGTTAACATAATGATCTACACTAATCGTGTTAACTACTTCCTGCCAGGTCTAGGTATGTCCTATCACACCGACACGAAAGTCATCAATGATCTGCCCTGCTTTTACTAGAATCGTCATCCCAGGAAAAACACGGAATACCATCGACAATTCCCGGTCTAGCAACTGAGTAACCCTTAACCAACTCTACCCATATCCACATCCTATACTTTGGTATGTACTCATAACTAAGCCTAACCAAGTCTACAAGATCTAGTAACTTGGTTAGCTCTGATACTAAGCTGTCACACCCCGAACCCGGAAATGGGATCTGGGGGTGAAAATTGTAGCCTAACTTGTCCTTGTATCATACAAATCATCACTGATACAACACACTGGATGAGGGTCGAACCTTGTGGGGTTCCCAGGCACCCTAAACACATCCAATCATAATCATATACGCAGCGGAAAAAGTCATTCTATATCAACATACGCAATACCATACCAGAGTCTATACAAGAGCAGAACATGGCACTAACAAAAATGTACAAACAGGGTGCCCAAATACAACTCAAAATGGCAACCCAACAAAACTACAGTCCTAACACTTACCTAAGCGCTAACGCAGTACACCGGCCACTACGCTCCCTACACCAGGACGCTAGTTCCAGTTACTCGAAGGACTTGTAAAAATGTACGTATAGTATGGGTGAGACACCTCTCAGTAAGGAAGAACACAAGTTATATCGGTGTGTGCCATTTGAGTATTATCATGACACAACATATAAGTAGTTGAATGCAATCTAGTACTAATTTACACAGTGCACACACGCACGCACACGACGGCCATTTATATACAGCCCCGTAACAATACACACACACGATCAGTAACCCGGTGTCGTCACCCGAAAATTTTCAATTTTGCCCCTTTCTCAATATTTAAACCCATTTTTATATTTTGGGTTCTTACAATCTTGGTCATAATATGCAAAATGAATTGATAAATTTGTTAACTCTTAATATTAAAAAGAAAATTATGAAGCAAATCAATGAAGGAAAATATTATTCAATCATACCCGATTGCACTCCGGATGTAAGTCATCAAGAACAAATGTTTTTGATAATACATATTTGAATCTTTCTACAAGTCCAATTAAAATAGAAGAACATTTTATAGAATTTCTAAAAGTAGATGATACGTCAAGAGAAAGACTTTTTAATGAATCAATAAATGTCATACAAAAATTTGAACTTGGTATTGAGAATACAAGAAGACAAGGATATGATAATGGATCTAATATGAAAGGAAAACAACAAGGTGTACAAAAGAGACTATTAAATATAAATCTTAGAGCATTTTACACTCCGTGTGGTTGTCATAGTCTTAATCTAGTACTTTGTGATATGGCTAATTGTTATTCTAAAGTTATGACTTTTTTTGGAGTAGTACAACGAATATATACATTATTTTCTTCTTCTACGAAGCGAAGGAAAATTTTAATCGAATATGTACCAAATTTAACTGTAAAATCATTATCACAAACACGTTGGGAAAGTTGAATAGATAGTGTTAAGGCAATAAGGTTTCAAGTTTTTCAAATTAGAGATGTTTTACTTCAATTAGAAAAAACTAGCGATGATCTAAAAACAAAGAGTGAATCTTATTATATTGCAACTTATGAAATAGAAAATTTTGAATTCTTATTAGGAATGATTATTTGATATGACATACTATTTGCTGTTAATTGTGTTAGTAAAAATTTACAATCAAAAGATATGTATATTGATGTTGCCATTAATCAATTAAAAGGTGTTATGGTTTTTCTAAAAAATTAGAGAGATAATGGATTTATATCTTCTATGATTTCAGTAAAAGAGATTGCACTTGAAATGAATATTGAACCTATATTTCGTAAAAAAAAAATATGTAATTAGTAGGAAAAAACAATTTGATGAGAATGCTAATGATGATACAACACACTCAGCTGAAAAATATTTTAGGATTAATTTTTTCTTATACATAATAGATCAAACTATTATTTCACTTGAAAGTAGATTTGAACAGTTTCAAACATATGAGAATATTTTTTGATTTTTTATATGATTTAAACATATTAAAATCATTAGATGAGAATAATTTGAAACAAAAATGTTTGACACTTGAGAATATTTTAAAATGTGGAACGCATTCAGATATTAATGATTTTGATTTATTTTCAAAATTGAGAATTTTAAAAGAAAATTTGGAAGAAACGAGTACACCAATTGAAACATTGAACTTTATAAAAAAAATAGATTATTTTCCAAATGCATTTATTGCTTATAGAATTTTATTAACGATACATGTGACAGCAGCTTCTGCAAAAAGAAGTTATTCAAAACTTAAACTTATAAAAAATTATTTGCGATCAACTATGTCATTAGAAAGATTAAATGGACTGGTTATGTTTAATTGGTAATTTTGCATCTCAAAAAGATAGAAAAATTAATTTTAAATAAAAATAAAAATTAAACAAAATATTAAGGGTTCCTAATTAAATCATTAGCCTAAGATCCCATATTGTGAAGAGCCGGCCCTGGACACAGGTGTCTGAGACTTTGAGAGAGAGAAAAAGAGAAGGGAGGGAGTTTTCTGTCGGTGGTTTGGGAGGGTAAGGGGCGCCGTTCTATTTTCAGACAAATCTCGTTGGATCGTCCAGTGTCACGTGTCGACGTCTCAACTGTCTTAACCCTTTATATTTCGCTGCATCAAAGTAACGAGATTACATCATAGTCATTTTGAAAAATATTTTCTTAAATAAGATACTATTTAATATATTATTTTAATATAAAAATAAAACGGGAAAAAACTCTATACTTATATTACATAGAGAATTAAAAGTTAAATCCTATATTCAGACTCTCACCTTGATAAGTGTGTATGGCCATGCCTTCTTCATCCCTCTAACCGTATAATTTATATATTTACCACGTTGGATGCCTAACCTTTTGGCTAATTGATGAATAGTTCATTTGAAGGTTAATTTTGTTAAATGGGTACGTAGAAAATTAAAGAAGATAGGATGCATGCATGCATGGGACGTCCATCCTTTATAGCAAAGTTATTGTGTACACATATTATACAGGGCAAATTTAACATTGAAGCAAAAGAAGGTCTCCCTCTTCCATCCGCCCACACTAAAAAAAATTTAATAATTAATTATATAAGCCAATTGCATGGTTAATTAATTAATTAATATTCAAAAAACCTGTTTGGTCCCTTAAATTTAATAAAGATTCAGTCTCTAATTTTATATTTTATTTTATGTAAATTTATACAAGATTTAAATCTTATAATCTAAAATACATAATCATATCCTATCTTATATGTATATATATACACGTGTGTGTTGTAAGTGTATGAATATTTTTATTTTATTTTATTTTTTTGTTAGATAAAAAGTTCACCATAGATTTGATCTATTTAATGAGAAGTAGTTCATATTTTAGTATATCCTTCCTCATTTTTTTAGGATATATTTGGATCAAAGATTTTATTAGGGAAAAGAAAATAAGAAGAAAATTTATTTTCTCTTGTTTTCCTTTTCTGTTAAGTACAATTAAAAAATTTATTTTAATATGATTGAAAATTAAGAAAAATTAAACATTAATGATGTGTAAAATTAAAATTTTATTCATAAATTCAACATATTTTTTTTTATTTTTTTTATCAATTTCCTTTACAACCAAATATGAAAATGCATATGAATTTCTTAATATTTTTTTTTCCTTTTCTCAATATTTTTTGAATTCCATATGAAGCCTTAAGAATTCGAATTTTAAAATTTTCAACATGAAAGTTCTAAACTTTAATCATTAGAGTGTGTTACAAACATGTAAATTCTAATAGAAGGAAATTCTCACTATGTAATTGTAAAAATAAATAAATGAATATAAAATTAATTAAAAAAATTACTTAATCAGAAATGATTCAAAGGAAGAACAACCTCCTTAAGAGTCAATTTCATGCTTGTGTTTATGCAACTAGTCGTGCCCACGACTTCAAAAATTACTCATTAAGTTTGACTTTGCCCACACGTAAGACAAACCAGAGCAAGCCCTTATATTGGCGGCTGATGGGATAGCAGCTCCAAATGGAGTCATTAAAGCATTAAAAAAAAATTTAAGATGACTGTTATGTATTTTATATTAAAATTGTGTTTCAAACTATAAAATGGATTGTTCCCAAAATGGCAATGTCTAAATCTGGAAAGAAAAAACAATTCAGTACAGTCTCAGGAATTTATCCAATAAAAAGCGTCTCATATAGTCGGAGTACTAACTATCCTTATAAGCTCAAGATCTCTCTAATACATATCCAATCCACTAGTCTCACAGATTTGTTTTATAAAAGGCGTCTCCCTTAGTTGAAGTTCAAATCATCCTTATAAACCTAAGATCTCCCTCGTACACATTTGATATGGAATTGTGACAGGCTCTCCCGTCCAATCTCTGTGTAGGATCCGCCCATATGATAGTATATTTAGGGTAGCTCTGATACCAAATGTAATGGTAATGAACTCAATTCCGGTAAGATATTGTCCGCTTTGGTCCACTAGCCTCACGATTTGTCCTATAAAATGCGCCTTACTTAGTTGGAGTCTAAATCATCCTTATCAACCAAAGATCTCCCTAGTACACATCCGATGTGGAACCGTGACACGAGGCCTAATGTTGACCCTGTGGGTCATGTCCTGTTTTGATTATGACAAATATTCTAATATTTAATGTCTATCTAATTTGTGTGCAGATTTATATTAGCAAACCAATTGATGGTACATGAAGACTTGAAGACTAAAAGACCCTGAAGACTTATTGTAATTTATATTTTGTGTAATTTGGGTCTGTAATAGTAATTAGATATATCAGTCTGTAATAATCTCTGCATATCATGGATGTAGGTATTTGTAAGCTTTCAAAAAGACGTAAGCTCTCAAAAAGACCGTAGTTTGACCAGGCTTTTTGGCGTACTTGAAAAGACCCTAGGTCCCTACACAAATGCACAAAATAGTCCTCATATCATATACATTAGCTTAGGTTTATCCCACAGATTTTCATACTATAAATCTTGTGTTGGGATAACCTAGTAAACTTAGGATATTTGCATTGTTATTGCAAGTGTCCAATAGCTTTGTTTTTAGTTGTTTAAAGATATTTTCAAACAAGTAAAATATTTTCAAACTAATAGTGTGCCTATTTCATTAAAAAAAATCTTCTTGAACTAGTTTGAATATCTGATTGATATCTTTGGAATACTGATTTGCTATTAATTTGTGCTTTGCTTAAATTCCAGAGTATTGCTTGTTTAGAACACTCTTGAACATTATTGTGATCATATCTTGTTGAGTGTTATTTGCACGTAAATACACATCACTGAACTTACATTTCCTACATTGTTGATGTGTGGTTGATTAATTATATTGCGTGTATTTGGGTATATATCTGTTTTACATAAAAGCATAATCACTATACCATTTAAGTGAAAATACTGTTGTATTTTCAGGCGTGGCCTGAGGGGGTTTGATCTAACCTGGAAGGATCAGGTTGGGGGTCAGCCCTGTGAATTTGACCTAGGGTCTTCTCCGCCTCGTAAGGAGAATTTACAAAGGTTGAGATCAGCCCTGTGCTAATTGACCTGGTTGTATTAGGTGCCGCTCCACCCATTAAGTGAGTTATTAGTGGAATCCCTGGGCTTGCGAGTTAGGGGCGGAGACGTAAGCATAGTTGGCCAAACCCCAATAACATATCGTGTGTCTGATTATATTTACGCACTTTACATTTACCACATGAGTATATTATTGTGTTAATGATGCGCATAATTTAAATTCTCCATATTCTACTTATCTGTGCATTTAGGTAGATAGACCTAGGTTGTGAATGCACTATTGCTAAACTAGTTTAACTTAGGAGAAAAACTTTTAAATTCCAATTCACCCCCCCCCTTTTCTTGGGAATACACCAAAGCTAACACTTATATTCAATCCTACTACTAATTAAAAGATACTCATTCTAATTGATGGAGTTACATAAGTGAAAGTAAAACTCTCTAAAATTCTTTGTGGGACAAGAAGATAATTTTTAATTTAAATCAAATACTCAAAAGCAATATGTCAAGAGTTTAAACGTAACTGCTTCTGTTTTACTAGTTAAAATTTAAGATTATAGGATAAGACATGTTCTTTATCCACTCTTTGAGGCTAATGAAATAATAGATTTTTAAGGACTAGTGTGTTTGGAGGTACTGAAAGTTTAAAACTATTCCTTAATTTTTCATTTGTGGTAATTTGAAGCACATTGAGTTTTCATTAAGTGCAAGACCTATTAGTAAAATGATAAAAACTATCCTCAAAACCTCTTAAAAATAAGCTAATGGGTTATTTGTCAATGAGGTAGCTATCTCCCTGTTTTGATATGGATCGTATAATGAAGATACACAGCAGAATAAACAATAACAAGTGAATGTAAATAATAAGTACAACCAGAACAAGATCAACACAAAGTTTTACGTGATTTGGTAAAGCCTACATTCACGAAAGCAATGACACACAAATTTCACTAAGGAAATCAAAACATACATAGTACACTTCTTAAATGATCACACTCACTCTCAAAATATGCCTAGATGACATATATAAAGGTTCCTCGGAGGTTTCCCCCCGTTTTCTCGACCACTCAATGTTCAAAAATTCAAAATTAAGAAAAACTGCCGCAGCCCGGACACCTCTCATCGACGAACACAGGGGCTTCGTCGATGACACTAAGAAGAACCTTCATCGACGAATACAAGGCTCTCGTCGATGAAGCCAGAAGTCTAAAATTCCCTACTCTCGGTAATTTTTCATCGACGAGCTTTAGAGCCTTCGTCGATAAACCTCTGTTGTTCTCTCGTCGACGAGCATAGGCCCTTCGTGAACGAGTCTTGTTGTGCTGCCCCTTCATGTTTTTCCTCCTTCCTTCTTTGCTTATCGAAATAGAAGTATAAGAGCCATAAATAACAATCTCAAAAAATATGAACTGTTTCACTTTGAACTTAAAAACGCTTGGTTGGGTATGTCTCCCTTCTATCACTTGGAGACATAGAGTAAGTCCAAGCAATGCTTGAACTTCTCTGAAGTAACTGATTTCGTCAAAATATCTGCGTGTGAACTTTCTCCAACACAAGTTCACCCGAAGCAATCAATTCCCGAGTCCCGTGGAATCTCACATCAATGTCCTTGATCCTAGCATGGTATACCTGATTATTCGCCAAGTAAATGACACTCTGACTATCACAATGCAGCACCATACCATCTTGATGTAACCCTAACTCTCTGACTAAACCAGTAAGCCATAAGGCTTCTTTTGCTGCTTCGACAACTGCCATATATTCTGCCTCAATCGTGAACAATGCAACCAGATACTATAGCATGGATCTCCAATATACCGATCCTCCTACAAGGGTAAACACATATCCCATTGTAGACCTTCTGTCATCCATATCTCCAGTATAATCTGCATCAACAAACCTCATAACTGAAGGACAACCCTGTTGCTTGCCGAACATGATGTCATATCCCGATGTACCCTGCAAATATCTAAGTATCCATTTGACGGCTTCCTAAAGATGTCTTCCTAGATTAGTGAGGAACTTGCTCACCACGCTTACCACATGTGCCAAATCTAGCCTCGTACATACCATGACATACATTAAACTCCCCGTAGCACTAGCATAGGGGACCTTTGACATGTCCCGGATTTCTTCATCCGAACTTGGGCAATTTGTAGTAAACAATTTTAAATGATTCGCTAGAGGTGTACACACTGATCTTACATCAGTCATGCTAAATTTCTCCAACACCTTCTGCACATAACCGCCCTAAGATAGCCATAATCTCCCTGCAGTCCTGTCTCGGCGAATCTCCATCCCAAGTATTTTCTTGGCTAAACCAAGATCCTTCATGTCAAATTCTTATGCAAAAGGTCCTTCAACTGATTCACCTTAGTTAAATCTCTTGCAGCTATCAACATATCATCGACATACAATAACAAGAAAATAAGTCAGCAATCATCAAGTTTATTCACATATACGCAGTAGCCATACTCACACCGTTTGTAGCCAATCTTCATCATATAGGAATCAAACCGTTTATACCATTGCCTTGGAGACTGTTTCAGCCTATAAAGAGATTTCTTCAACCTGCAAACAAAATTTTCTTTTTCTAGTTCAATGAATCCCTCCGGCTGTACCATGTAGATTTGTTCCTCCAAGTCACCATGAAGAAACACCATCTTCACATCCATTCGTTCCAAATGAAGATCGTAATAAGCTACCAACCCCAACATAATTTTAATAGAAGTATGTCGGACCACTATAAAAAAGATCTCATCATAATTTATCCCCTTCTTTTGTGAGTATCCTTTTGCCACCAACTGTGCCTTGAACTTCTCACCTTCATTTTCTGATATTGTCTCCTTCTTCCTATACACCCATTTGCACCCAATTAGTCTCTTTCCATCTAGAAGCTCCACCAACTCTCAAGTTTTGTTCTAATGCAGTGATTCAATTTCCTCAGTCATTGCTCCCATCCACCTATCTTTCTCCCAGTTGTGCACTGCCTCTTGAAAAGAAGTTTGATCATTGCAACAAGTAAGGAAATCATAAGATACTAACTCATCAAAACCATACCTTGGTGGAGGCCGAATAGTGCATCTGGATCTTCTTAACGGAATATCGTCGACTTACTGGCTTTCCAAGCTAGAGCTCTTTGCAACCACGGGACCATGATCATTTTCGTTGCCCTAAGCTTCCAACTCCACCTGCACGATATGTTCATCATTGCCCCAACTTTCTGGCTCCTGTTTCTGTTCATCAATGACTACATCGCTACTGATCATCACCTTATTTACCACTGGGTCCCACAGCTTATACCCCTTCACACCCTTTGGATATCACAAGAAGATGCAACGACAAGACTTCAGATCAAGCTTAGACCTCTCCTCACTAAACACATGAACATAAGCTGGACACCCGAATACCTTCAATTCGGAGTAGTTTACTGCATTTCTCGTCCAAACCTCTCTCGCCACTTTACCCGCTAGTGATGCCCTTGGTGATTGATTAACCAGAAAACAAGTCATACTAATTGCCTTGGCCCAAAAGTTCTTCGGTAGCCCTGCATTCAATCTGAGACATCGAGCCCTATCAGCGAGAGTTCGGTTCATCCATTCTGCCACACCATTTTGCTGAGGTGTCTGACAAACTATAAAATGTCACTTGATGCCCTACTCCACACAAAACACCATAAACCGAGAATCAGCGTACTCGGTCCCATTATCTGACCTTAAGTATTTGATTCTCCTCTTTGTCAGGTTTTCCACTTCAGCCTTCCAAATCTTAAACTTGACAAACGTACTAGATATGTGACGGATGAAGTAAATCCAAACCTTCCGTGAGTAATCATCAATGAAAATCACATAGTACACATGTCCACCCTTTGATGCAACTCTAACTGGGCCCCAAATATCTGAATGTACATAATCAAGAATTCCTTTTGTCTTGTGAGTAGGTAAACTAAATTTTGCCCTATTCTGTTTTCCAAGAACAAAAAATCTGCAAAATTCCAACTAACATGATTTTAAACCTTTCAACAATTTTCTCTTGTGTAGTTCTTTCATGTCATGTTCTCCCATATGTTCAAGACACATATGCCACAAGACGGTCTCATCTGATTCAACATCCACCGTTGCAACTCCACCTACAACGGTAGTTCCCAACAACGTGTAAATATTCCCATCCAGTTTCTGCCCTTTCATCATAGTCAGATTACCTTTCCATACAATCAGACTCCACCTTTGGACTCGTAATTGTAGCCATTACAATCAAAAGTTCCAAAAGATATTAAACTCTTTCTCAACTCAGGTATATGTCTTACATTACATAATGTTCTTACAGCACCACCAAACATTTTTATTTTTACATTTCCCATGCCAACGATCTTGTAAGAAGCATCATTACCCATAAGAACTATTCTAGAATTTACTAACTTGTAAGTGCTGAACCACTCCTTGTTTGGAGTCATGTGATAAGAACATGTTGAGTCAAGTATCTAGGAGTCCCTTAGATTATCCGACTCCGCTGAAACTAATAGAACATCACC